>NC_060119.1:1018922668-1019246986 GCF_021461395.2 Schistocerca americana
TTTACTACACTCGACTTGTGTTGAAGATCGACCAACGCACCATCTAGCGGCTTTGTTCAGCGTGCTCAACTGCTCATTTGCCGCCTTGTTTCTAATCTGAAGTGACTTGTTGTCACCCTTGAAAGGTGGCTACACTGTGCCACTGCGCCAGAGAGTGCGCCAAAGAGTACTTTTAAGCCGCCTCCACAGTGCCTGTTTAGAGTTCGTGGCAGTCAGTGGTTGTTAAGAGATCGGAGAGGACAGTGTGTGTTAAGAACTCATAGAGACAGTGTGTGCGTGGGCAGAGCTCGTGGTTGTTGTGAAGTTGGAGCAAGATGTTGTAGTAAAGAGTGTAGTTCCATGTCCTATGCAGTTATTTGATGGGAGAGATAGCAGATGTTATTGTAATGAGTGCATTTCGTCAATATATATGAAGGTAAAATTTATAATGTTCCTTTATTAGTTGTGTATCTGAAATAATGTGTCACTACAGGTTCAGTCAACAAAGCATCTGGCTCGTGTTCTTGTATTAGAGTGAATTTTGATTTTCTTGCGTAATTATAGTTTTTCTAAATTTTTTTTGTCACGCCAGTATAGTTGGTATTTAAAAATTCTTGTCTTGTTGGAAAAGAACGGTGCCAGATGTGGACGTTGAGTCACACTCCCACATACAGAACAGTTACATTTGTGCTAGGATTTGTAGATTTTATAGTTGCTGGGGACTTAATTAATTAACTGTGTTTACGGAAATTTTCTTACATTGTTTGTTGCAGTCAGATAGCGTAATAATTCTAGTCAGGGCCAACCGTTTACGAGACTTACCTAAGCGGACAGACAGTTACAAAAGTATTTTCAATCACATATATTTAAATAAGCCCCCATGCACGTGGCGACCGCTGCTTCGGATCGTCCCTTGGATTCTTCTGATTCTGAAAATTGTAGATTGTAGTATTGTTGTAGTGATTTGTAGTTTATTAATTGTAGTCTATTTTGCATGTGTAGATTTGGTAATTGGCATTCTTCTAATGGTATTTTTCAAAATTTAATTTTTATTGCCTTGTACACGCGTTTGACAAATTAGTGCAATTATTTCAATTGTTCGATTGATCGTGTCTGAGGGAGACATTTCATGTGAATAGTATTGTTGGAGATAAGGAGGCATTGTGTGTAATTTTCGAACAGTGACGAATTTTTTGTGTATTTTGTAAATGATTACGCGATCTATGAAAAAGGCAAAAATGATGAATAGTGAGAATAACGAAATTGTTGACATGGCGAACTCGCCAACAGAGGAAAACAGTACGGTGGATAATGAAGTGGAAAACAATGTAATAAGTCGGGAAAATAGTCCGGAACCATTTCAAAATTTTTCGCAATCAGATAATCCACAGAATCCGAGATTAACGATAGAAGATTCTGGAATAGTATCGAACACAGATAGCTTTACAGCCATGCAGAAGGAAGCTGGTTTTGTGGGAAATGTGAGGGGTGAAAAGAATTTTGAAACAGTTACTATGGAGCAGTTGATGAGTGCTATATTAAATGTGGGATCACAGTTACGATCTGAATTAAAAACAGATATGGAAAAACAAATAGGAACTATTAAAACTGATATGGGAACAAAGTTAGACTCACTGGGATCACAGATGGGAACAATTAAAACAGAGATAAGAACAATGGAAACACGGATGGGAACAATGGAAACTCGGATAGATTCACGAATAGGAACATGTTTCAAAAATATGAAAGATGAATTAAAGAAAGAAATCAGAGAAGAAGTGCAACCGATTTTGAATGCTCACAATAATAGATTAATTGCAGTAGAAATCAGACAAAGGGAACAGGATAGAGAACAGGAAGAAAGAGATCGCGTGATAGTACAAAAATTTTCAGAGTTAAATTTACAACGTACAAACGATAAGAAAGAAATATTTGAAAGAATCGAGGAATCCGTACCAAATGACAGAATAAATAACTTAACGCAACAGTGTGAACACTTAACTACCAAATGTGACAATACTGAAACCCGAGTCGCGACACTTACGGAAGACGTAAATAAACAGAAAGAACAATTAGGTGACTTATCGGAAAGAGTTGAGGAAATTTCAGATAAACTGACAAATCTTAGTTTACATGGGGACAGAGATTCGGATGATACAGCTCCATTACCATTTGCAGAAACCGAAGAATACCAGAACATAAATAAGCATGTTGAAAATCAGGGAAAATTTAATGAACGCGTGAAAAGGGAATTTGAGGCATTACGAAAGCAAGTCAAGCAGATCGAAGGGGAAATTGTAGGAAAAGATAGCAGAAGAAATTTGGAATCACAGGTAGCAGAAGGGTTTGAAGAAAATAATTTGTTTCATTTACGGGATGCAACAAGAGAGCGCCAGGCGCGCGAACTTTACAATAATCGGCATTCGGACTGGGACAGACGCGGTAGGTCTTTGTCGCCACGAGGCGAAAACTTTGACTATAAACACTTTTTGACTGTCCGGAAATTTAAGATCTTCCGCAATTCTAAGAATGACATACATCCATGTGCATGGTTAGATCAATTTATGTACGCACTTCCACCAAATTGGCCACTAAGTCACAAACTGGAATTCATGTGTGGATATTTAGAAAACGAACCGGCGACGCGGATGCGTGCACTCATTAGAGATTGTAATAATCTAAATGATTTTTATCATGCATTTCTATCGGCATATTGGTCCGAAAACACACAAGACAGAGTCAAACATAGTCTGATTATGCAGCGTAATTTTAAACAGTCTGAGTTCCGCACGCCGGCAGAGTACTTTGAAGACATGATTCGAAAGAATCAGTTCTTGTCCAACCCGTATAGCCCGACTGAATTAATTCGCATTTGTTTAACTAAGCTGCCACAATCCATAAGACAAATTGCTTTGGCCGGAAGATGTAAAGATGACATTGAGACTTTTAAGACTTTGTTGCAAGAACTGGAGTATGACAACGACGACGGGACCTCTTGTAACTTTTTCAGTAACAGTAATTACAATAGATTTTCAGAGAAAAGTGATAGTGGTCGGAACGGGCGTTATATGGGTAATTTTGAGAATGACAGACGTAACAGACACGACAATAGATACCAGCCCTATGACAATAACAGACGTTCTAACAGAAATTACACAGACAACTATAACAACGGTAATTCGTATCGGAATGATCAATCATACGGAAACAGTAATCGGTATCATCAGGACAGAAATCATTCATACAGTAATAGAAATTCTTACTACAGAAATAATCAGGGTAGTAGATACAATAATAATTTCAGAGATGACAGTCGAAATTACACAAGAAGTAGTTATGCAGACAGACAGGAAAACAGAAATTTTAATAACAGACACAACCAAGAATTTGTATCTAACAGACAGGAGGGACCTAATTGGCATCCTCCACGTGACAGAATTTCAGAGAGACAAGTGCAAATCGTAGAAATGGATCCGCGAAATGACGCGAATACTCAAAGACGTGACGCAAACAATCGACAATGACTTGCAGCTTCGGCTTCTGGCAGCAATATAGACGGTTCAGAAAGTAATGACACTACGACTTTACACTACGTACGCCTGGAAGACATGAGAGACATTCTGTTAGATGAAAAGGAAAATAATGTAGACGCATTTTTACACCCTGTTATTGAAGTATGTGTGGGTAAGAATAAGTTCACTGCAGTATTAGATTCTGGGAGCCCATTGAATGTCATTAGTGAATCAGTTTTTCGTATATGTGTAAGAACTATCGCTTGTCCTGTGTTACCTATTTCTAAAACTACAATTCGAGGTGCGATTTCTGGAAAAAGTGTGGAGGTCAAACAACAGACCAATTTAAATTTCATTTGTCAAGGATACGAATTTTCTGCTAATTTTATTATTGTTCCATTACTCAGTACACAAATTATATTAGGTATGGAGTTTCTTAACGCACATAAGGCAATTTTGAACTTTAAAGAAGGAAGTGTAAATTTGACTGTTGCTGGAATGCCGAAATGTTTAAAATTTTTCGAGTGTTTAACAAGATCTGAGTCAGATACAAAATGTTTAAGGTTTCTTACTTCTGATGTTTTCGTTGAGCATTATGACGACAATGTGTTTATTCATGATAATGACAACAGATACAGAGACGCGATGGATGATATAATTAATAGCGAAGAATTAATTAACGAAAAGGTTAAGAAAGCTGAAGTGCCAGATGACGTTGCAAGAGAAGAGCTGCACCACATTTTAACTTCACATGCTACAGTGTTTAGTCATCACACAGGAACTATACAAGGCTTACAATATTTATTTAAAGTAAAAGAACACACACCATTTCGCGGAAAAACGTACGCTATTCCTTTGGCTTACAGAGACAAGGTTAAGAATGAACTTCAGTACATGTTAGATCAGGGCATTATTGAGCCTGCAGTCAGTCCTTATACTAGCCCATTACACGTTGTTCTTAAAAAGGATGGGTCAATTCGTTTGGTTCTGGATTCCAGACAGATAAATAACATCATCATTCCTGAAACTGACCGCCCACAAAATTTAGATGAACTTCTTCAACATTTCCATGGAATTAAAGTTTTATCCACGATTGATATGCGCGCAAGTTTTTGGCAAATAGAACTCCACCCTGACTGTAGAAAATATACTGCCTTTTTAGCTTTTGGTAACTGTTACCAATTTCGGAAATTACCGTTTGGACTTACTGTATCTTCAGCAGCATTCATTCGTAGTTTAAATGCAATTTTACCTGTTTATCTTCGTGACAACATTACTTCCTATGTTGACGACATTCTTATTGCTAAACGTTCTTGGAGTGAGCACAACAAAATTTTGGACTCATTATTACGTATCTTTGCAAAAGTTGGCATGACAGTGAACTTGGAAAAATCTGAATTTGGTCGTTCTCAGGTGAAATTTCTCGGTCACATTATTTCTACAGAAGGTATTCTTCCTGATCCAGAGAAACTAGACGCTATTCGTAATTATGCTGTTCCTACCACAAAACGTGATGTTCGTAGTTTCCTTGGTGTCTGTAATTTTCTTAGACGCTTTGTTAAATTGGACGATTTGGCCACACCACGTTTATGTGAACTATCTGGAAAGAAATCTAATTGGTGTTGGGATGAGGAAGCTCAGTCAGAATTTGAACAACTTCGTGATGCTTTAGTTGCTGCTCCACTTCTTTCACATCCAGATTTATCTAAAGAATTTTGTTTAGCAACGGACTCATCATACAAGGGCCTAGGTGCACATTTATTTCAAGAGATAGAAGAAAACGGCGTTGTAGTACAGAAGACGATTGCATTTGGAAGTCGTGTTCTTTCTAAATCAGAAAAGAATTATTCGATTACTGAACTTGAAGCTTTGGCGGTTGTTTGGGCTTTCACAAAATTTCGCACATTTTTGTTTGGCAGACATACTAAGGTTTACACTGATCATCGAGCTCTGGAATTTCTTATGTCAACGAAATTAACTCATGGCAGATTGTCACGATGGGCGCTGTACCTACAGGAATTTGACTTTAGTATTGTTTACATACAGGGTTCTTCAAACATTGTTGCTGATGCTTTATCACGTGCACCTATGGGTTTGAAACAAAGTGCTGAAGAGGACTGCAAGGAAAACAATTATTGTTTGATGTATATTCAAGGTGTTGCGTTTGAGAACTTTATTTCGTCTTCGCTCCAGGATATCGCTAAGGAGCAAAATAAGGATCCAATCTGGAAGGACATTAAGGAGAAGTGGAGGAGAAAGGAAAGCGTAGCGATTAGACAGCATTATCTAGTTCGCAATGACATTCTTTTTAAACGAAAATCGGTCGACAACTCCGTTTGGTTAGTTTGTATTCCTGATGAGTGGGTCAATAAATTGATTTGGTATACGCATCTCAGTTATGCACACTTTGGTCCCCGAAAATGCTTTCATAAATTACGAGAAAATTGTTACTTCAGTAATATGGAAAAACGTATTCGATCTGTTCTTGCCAAATGCAAATTATGTCAAATGGCTAAGCCTCCAACGATTTCTCACAGAGCACCGTTGTTTCCCATCATTCCAGCGAAATTAAAGGAGATGGCTGCAGTCGATTTGTTTGGTCCAGTGGTTCGTTCTACTAATGGTTTTGCGTACATTTTCGTAGCAGTGGAGTTGACGTCAAAATATGTGTGTTTTACACCTTTACGTAAAGCAACAGCTCGTTCAGTATCTAATGCTTTCATCAAACATTTTCTTAAAGAAGTCGGTCACGTTGACAAGGTTATATCAGATAATGGATCACAGTTTCGCTCTAAAATTTGGCTTCGTACTCTACACCGTCGTAAAATTAAACCAATCTTCATTTCACTTTTTCACCCTCAATCTAACGCTTCAGAGAGATGGATGAAGGAAATCAATAAATTGTGTCGTCTTTATTGTCATCAGAATCACAGAACTTGGGATCAGTATCTTCATATTTTTCAAAACATTCTGAACGAACTCCCTAATGATTCAACTTCTTTACCGCCTCTATTGATTTTAAAAAATAAAGCACCGACAAATCGCATTTCTGAAATAGTTCCTTTTCCGCCTTCACGGAAACTGCGGCATTCTGAAGTTGTCAATCTGGCTCTACGAAATATTGCATCTGCGGCTGCTAGAAGAGAGAAATCAGCGAAACGTCCTGGTCGTTTAAAAACTTTTTCAGTTGGTCAGAAGGTATTAATTAAGTCCCACCGTTTGTCTCACAAAGGAAAAGGCTTGTGTCGCAAATTTTTTCTGCTTTATAACGGTCCATATAGGGTTCGCAAAATTATACATGATAACACTGTTGAAGTAGAAACTCTTAAATCTCGACGCTCTAAAGGAATACATCATATATCAAACGTTAAAATTTTTGTGGAATGACATACTTGTGAGAAACTAACAGCTACATGTAAACATGCGGAGAGTACAAGGATACCGCGCTGTGTTTTGGCGGCGGCACATACTCAAAGCAACAGTGAAGTCTGCGCGCCGCACAAGGCAGTCGTTGACCGCAAACAATTGCTTCCTACGTCACGCGCCTACAGCTGATCGAGCGCTCAGTGCGAATGCACTGACAGCCGTAAACAAATACACAGTCTAATTTCTCCGACTAAATTCTGTATAAAGCTATAAGGACTTGTTGAATTGTGTTATTAACATTCAGTATTTTGCAGGATACGGTGTATAAAGTATTTAAGACCTTCAGGTAAATTCTGTGCGTGTCCGACGTTAAGACGACTTGCTATCGAGAAATTTTCAGGAAGAACGTAATTTCGAAGAAGAAACTAATAAACTAAAAAAGGGTAACTATTAATTGAGTTCATTTTACAGGTAACCTATTTCCACTTAGGTACGTACTTTAGACGTAATTTGCTGCTCGCGATTACGTGATTCATACTTTGCGCTAATTTCATGTTCTATGGATTTACTTGTGAAGCGACGTGCTTGTATACATTTACTGATTTTGACAATTATTGATTAATGAACTGGGTTGTGACTTGTATATATTATACATCGCTTGGCTACACTGCTTTTTCACTGATGTCATTTTGTTTTTTTAGTTATGTGCCTGCTGTGCTTATTTATTTGAATTATAATTGTAACCTGATTTATTGTGCTGATGAGTTTAGTTATGTAAGTTATACTTTGTGATTTATCTGCTTGTGCCTTCATGTTTGCTTATTAAGATGACATATGAATATTTATTTGCTTATGCTGATATGATGCTAATGACCTGTTTATTACGTAAGATATATGTTTACTGCTATGCGTATGGATTACATATTTACACATTTCTGTTTTGTTGCCATAACTGCTCTTTAATTTGGTGTATAGAAATGCTGATATACTGTGTATGAACATAGAGTTTAGGTCACATTACTGTATTAATTATAGATTGTTTGCTTGGCAGAGCCTCGTTGTAGGAATTGTGCTGCATCCACTTGTTGACATTCTGTTCTTTACTGGTCTATTTACTCGCTATTGCTTGTTTTGCTTACGCTCAGTGCCTTATATTTTTAAGATAAGAAAATTCACTGCTATAATTCGACGAACGACATTAGTACAAGAAAGTCATTGAAGTCACATGAGCTGAGGTTTTATGGAAGCTGTATAAATTTATGCAAATAGGAAGGAGGCTAACGACATGACAGACCGAAACTAGGTTTAGACCATTAACAATTATTAGACTGCATTTTTCGTAAGCAATTGAAATAGGAAGTGACACTTGACACAAAAATACTCCACATGTTTGCTTCTGCTATGATTCTTGAAGTGGTGTACTCACTGTGAAATATTATGATCATTCACACTCCGTAATCGTATTTAATTACTGAGAGTTATTCGAACTAAGTCTGTTAGAGGTCATGTATGCATTTCTTTGTTTATAATTTATAACTTTGTTTATAATTTATAATGAGTAGAAAATTTGGGTCAGATGGATTACACAGAGGTTGTGTGTGGACACTGTGTCTTCGGATTGTATGGGATGCTGAATTGAAGTTGCATTAGGATTTTATCTGTACTTGTTCGAGGAGACTGACTAGAGGAAAGAGTTGTGATGGAAGTGAGATGATATTGGCAATGAGGTTTATATTTATCGACGTATTATTATAGGTATTAAGAGTATATGAAGTTGTTTGTGGACAAGAGGTAAGGTGATATTGGTGCTGAGGTTACACTCCGTAATCGTACTTAATTACTGAGAGTTATTCGAACTAAGTCTGTTAGAGGTCATGTATGCATTTCTTTGTTTATAATTTATAACTTTGTTTATAATTTATAATGAGTAGAAAATTTGGGTCAGATGGATTACACAGAGGTTGTGTGTGGACACTGTGTCTTCGGATTGTATGGGATGCTGAATTGAAGTTGCATTAGGATTTTATCTGTTCTTGTTCGAGGAGACTGACTAGAGGAAAGAGTTGTTATTGAAGTGAAATGATATTGGTGCTGAGGTTTATATTTATCGATGTATTATTATAGGTATTGAGAGTATATGAAGTTGTTTGTGGACAAGAGGTAAGGTGATATTGGTGCTGAGGTTTACATTTATCGACGTATTATTGAGGTATTATTGAGATTATGTGATGCTGATAATTATTGGAGTTTTGGTGGATAAGAGGTAAAGTAAGTGAGGAGCATATTTTTTTTGTTGGTCATATGGAACAGGAGGATGAAGATAGCAGACTAGAACATTAAAATAGAAGGAAGATAGTCTATACACACACTTTGTTAAATAACTAAGCAGTATATACTTTTTTTTGGAGAGAGGAAGTAATTGCATATCGTGGCTCACTGACAGTTGTTCAGCAACAGTACATTTGATTTGGCTTTGCAAACATTGGTCTTGACATGATGACTATGACGTTGACTTAACTATTATTGACTGTTATACATTGCTGCCAGTACTACTTGATACACATGATGAACATCAGATTTTGACAGAATTACATTTACACAGTTAACACTATTCAGTTACACAGTAGTACTTAATGTGGATGAGAGATGAGTGAGTGTGTTCTGTGTGTTTTCCTTTCCTAATCCTACCCACCTATCTCCTAAATATTATTTTAGTGTTGGTAGTGGCTTGCACTGACACCCATGAATATTATAGGTTTACTGGTATTTGTGTATTGTAATAGTTAATAGGACAATTATCTGACATAATTTGTGTGTTTGTTATGATTTGTATGTTACTGTAAAAGCATTTGTATGTGCATTCAAACTATTGTTCATGCCTGAACTGTCTGATTAGTGAAGATAAATATTCTGAACTGTTACCTGCACTTTTCAACATGATGTGTGACATTTGGTCGTGTTTAATTTCTGCTGATGAACTGTGTGATCAGTGCTAGTGAATTTTGTGGAACTGCTTCGGCTGAGAGAAGTCACTGTTGCTGTGTGCACCTGATCAACATTGCTGATGCCACTAATGGACTGTTTTTACTGAAATGGTGTCACTTGTTGGTGTTTGCACCTACTCAACATTGCTGGGTGCAACTGATGAACTGTTTTTACTGAAATGAAGTCACTGGTTGCTGTCTGCACCTGCTCAACATTGCTGGGTGCCACTGTTAGAACTGTTTCTACTGAACTAATGTGACTTGTTGCTGTGTGTACCTCTTGAACTTTACTGGGTACCTCTGATGGATTGCTTCTACTGAAATGAAGTCACTTGTTGCTGTGTGTACCTCTTGAACTTTACTGGGTGCCACAGATGGAACTGCTTCTACTGAAATAATGTCACTTGTTGCTGTCTGCACCTGCTCAACATTGCTGGGTGCAACTGATGGACTGCTTCTACTGAAATGAAGTCACTTGTTGCTGTTTGCACCTGCTCAACATTGCTGGGTGCAACTGATGAACTGTTTTTACTGAAATGATGGTCACTTGTTGGTGTCTGCACCTGCTCAACATTGCTGGGTGCATCTGATGAACTGCTTCTACTGAATTAATGTGACTTGTTGCTGTGTGTACCTCTTGAACTTTACTGGGTACCTCTGATGGATTGCTTCTACTGAAATGAAGTCACTTGTTGCTGTGTGTACCTCTTGAACTTTACTGGGTGCCACAGATGGAACTGCTTATACTGAAATAATGTCGCTTGTTGCTGTCTGCACCTGCTCTCAATATTGCTGGGTGCCACTGATGGACTGCTTCTACTGAATGGTGTCACTTGTTGGTGTCTGCACCTACTCAACATTGCTGGGTGCAACTGATGGACTGCTTCTACTGAAATGATGTCACTTGTTGGTGTCTGCACCTGCTCTCAACATTGCTGGGTGCAACTGGTGAACTGCTTCTACTGAAATGATGTCACTTGTTGGTGTCTGCACCAATTCAACATTGCTGGGTGCTACTGATGGACTGCTTCTACTGAATGGTGTCACTTGTTGGTGTCTGCACCTACTCAACATTGCTGGGTGCAACTGATGGACTGCTTCTACTGAAATGATGTCACTTGTTGGTGTCTGCACCTGCTCTCAACATTGCTGGGTGCAACTGGTGAACTGCTTCTACTGAAATGATGTCACTTGTTGGTGTCTGCACCAATTCAACATTGCTGGGTGCCACTGATGAACTGCTTCTACTGAATTAATGTGACTTGTTGCTGGGTGTACCTGCTAAACTTTACTGGGTGCAACTGATGAACTGCTTCTACTGAATTAATGTGACTTGTTGCTGGGTGTACCTGCTAAACTTTACTGGGTGCAACTGATGGACTGCTTCTACTGAAAAGATGTCACCTGTTAGTATCTTTTTTTTGTATAAACTAATCATTGAAAGCATTTTATGTGAACATTTGTATGAACTGATTTTTTGTATATTGTATAAACTATTATGTAAGGTCACATGTATGAAAAGAAGTTGTATTGCTTACTGTATTTTATATATTAGGTTAGTAAAAGGTCAGTGCAAAGCCAAAATTTTTAACTAATTATGTGATGTTTAGGTATTAATATTATCTTTTATTTTTGTCTGTATTTTTGTGGACGAATTTGGTGGTATTTTCACCACCAATGCTGGCAAAAATACCATCAAATTCTGGCCTGTGGAGGAGGGGCATATGAAAGGTGGCTACACTGTGCCACTGCGCCAGAGAGTGCGCCAAAGAGTACTTTTAAGCCGCCTCCACAGTGCCTGTTTAGAGTTCGTGGCAGTCAGTGGTTGTTAAGAGATCGGAGAGGACAGTGTGTGTTAAGAACTCATAGAGACAGTGTGTGCGTGGGCAGAGCTCGTGGTTGTTGTGAAGTTGGAGCAAGATGTTGTAGTAAAGAGTGTAGTTCCATGTCCTATGCAGTTATTTGATGGGAGAGATAGCAGATGTTATTGTAATGAGTGCATTTCGTCAATATATATGAAGGTAAAATTTATAATGTTCCTTTATTAGTTGTGTATCTGAAATAATGTGTCACTACAGGTTCAGTCAACAAAGCATCTGGCTCGTGTTCTTGTATTAGAGTGAATTTTGATTTTCTTGCGTAATTATAGTTTTTCTAAATTTTTTTTGTCACGCCAGTATAGTTGGTATTTAAAAATTCTTGTCTTGTTGGAAAAGAACGGTGCCAGATGTGGACGTTGAGTCACACTCCCACATACAGAACAGTTACATTTGTGCTAGGATTTGTAGATTTTATAGTTGCTGGGGACTTAATTAATTAACTGTGTTTACGGAAATTTTCTTACATTGTTTGTTGCAGTCAGATAGCGTAATAATTCTAGTCAGGGCCAACCGTTTACGAGACTTACCTAAGCGGACAGACAGTTACAAAAGTATTTTCAATCACATATATTTAAATAAGCCCCCATGCACCCTCAGTTAGTTTCTGCTAGAAGTGATATGGGAGGTAAGCGATATACTGTGGAGGAAGCTCTTTCTCTCATATCGGGTAGTGACTTTGACGGTGAACTTGGGAGCACCTATTGTAGCTGCTTCTACGTCAGGTACACGTGCTACTCCCGCTATTCCATTGACATCCTCAGACTTGGATTTCTGCACAGAAACAGACAATATCAAAAACATGTGCGATTTTTAAAATGATTTTCCCTAGTAAATATACAGTATAAAGTCCATAAATTGCGACAGCACTACGAGTGTGAAAGCAGGACAGAGTAGCGCCGCGGGGAGTGCTAAAAGTGCGTCGCACAGCGGGCACGGCCGGTCGGGACTGGCGCCCGCCTACAGCGGACGACGCAACAGTCACGGCGCCGTCGTGAATAGGTTAAACTTTGTCATGCAAGGAATGGCATTCAGTAACCTCAGTGTAACATAACGCAAAATTTAGAAAAAGGTAAGCAATTTACACTTTATTATGAAGGATTGATTTGAATTTACTTTAATCAAATGGACAACTAATTTTCCTTTTAATATGACAACAACAAAATACACACCAAGCCAGAAGTCGCTCGCTAAGCTAAATACACAGTAAATGAAATTGCCCACCCTTACTTCGTGCTGTATCTTTAGTTATTAGTTTTGCCAGCGAAATATTACGTTACTTTAAGTGAATGATGTTAATAATAAAAATTGCAAATTAGTTAAGCCTCTGTTATGCAGTACAAGAATGAACGGTTCGTGAGGCAGTAAATTTAGACTAAAACTGGTCATTAGCAAACAAACAAAACTGACAGCATATAGTTAATCAATATTCCCATTTTTACGACACTCGGTGGCTGCATGGAAAGGGAAGGGTCCCTGCTTGGTAATATTGTCTGAGAACAATGGCAACACACGTGCCCTACAAGTTTTGACTATTGCAGGTTATTATTCAAGTTAGTGATACGTTGTGAAAGAAATCCCACCCACTGGGTAATGTCTCTACAATGTTATATATACAGGGTGGTCCATTGATAGTGACTGGTCCAAATATTTCACGAAATAAGCATCAAACGAAAAAACTACAAACAACGAACCTCATCTAGCTTGAAGGGGGAAACCAGATGGCGCTACGCTTTGCCTGCTAAATGGCGCTGCCATAGGTCAAACGAATATCAACTGCGATTTTTTGAATAGGAACCCCCATTTTTAACTACATGATCCTGTAGTACGTAAAGAAGTATGAACGTTTCAGTTGGACCAGTTTTTTCGCTTTGTGATAGATGGCGCTGTAATAATCGCAAACGTCTAAGTACGTAGTATCACGCTACATTCCTCCAGTTCGGACGGTATTAGCTTCGTGATACATTACCCGTGTCAAAATTGACCGTTTACCAATTGCGGAAAAGGTCGATATCGTGTTGATTGGCTATTGTGATCAAAATGTCCAACGGGCGTGTGCTATGTATGCTGCTCGGAATCCTGGGCGACATCATCCAAGTGTCCGGGCCGTTCGCCGGATAGTTACGTTATTTAAGGAAATGGGAAGTGTTCGACCACGTGTGAAACGTCAACCACGACCTGCTGTCGCGGCTAATCCGCACATCAGTAGCAGACAAATTGCGCGAGAATCGGGAATCTTAAAAACGTCGGTGTTGAGAATGCTACAACATCGATTGCACCCGTACCATATTTCTATGCACCAGGAATTGTATGGCGACGACTTTGAACGTCGTGTACAGTTCTGCCACTGCGAACAAGAGAAATTACGGGACGACGACAGATTTTTTGCACGCGTTCTATTTAGTGACGAACCGTGATTCACCAACAGCGGTAACGTAAACCGTCATAATATGCGCTATTGGGCAACGGAAAATCCACGATGGCTGCGACAAGTGGAACATCAGCGACCTTGGCGGGTTAATGTACGGTGCGGTATTATGGGAGGAAGGATAATTGACCCCCATTTTATCGATGGCAATCTAAATGGTGCAATGTACGCTGATTTCCTACGTAATGTTCTACCGATGTTACTATAAGATTTTTCACTTCATGACAGAATGGCGATGTACTTCCGACATGATGGATGTCCGGCACATAGCTCGCGTGCGGTTGAAGCGGTATTGAATAGCATATTTCATGACAGGCGGATTGGTCGTCGAAGCACCATACCGTGGCCCGCGCGTTCACCGGAACTGACGTCCCCGGATTTGAAGGGGAGTTGAAGGATATTTGCTATCGCGATCCACCGACAACGCCTGACAACATGCGTCAGCGCATTGCCAATGCATGTGTGAACATTACGGATGGCGAACTACTCGCTTTTGAGAGGATTGTCGTTACACGTATTGCCAAATGCATTGAGGTTGACGGACATCATTTTGACCAATGTGGTATTTACAAGTAATCACGCTGTAACAGCATGCGTTCTCGGAAATCATATGTTCACAAAGGTACATGTACCACATTCGAACAACCGAAATAAAATGTTCAAGCGTACCTACGTTCTGTATTTTAATTTAAAAAACCTACCTGTTACCAGCTGTTCGTCTGAAATTGTGAGCCATATGTTTGTGACTATTACAGCACCATCTATCACAAAGCGAAAAAAGTGGTCCAACTAAAACATTTATATTTTTTTACGTACTACACGAATATGTAATAAAAAATGGGGGTTCCTATTTACAAAACGCAGTTGATATCCGTTTGATCTATGGCAGCGCAAAGGTACCTAGCGGGCCATTTATAGCACCATCTGGTTACCCCTTCAAGCTAGACAAGTTTCGTTGGTTGTAGTTTTTTCGTTTGACGCTTATTTCGTGAGATATTTGGCCCGGTCCCAATCAATATACCACCCTATATATATATATATATATATATATATATATATATATATATATATATATATATATATTCACTTAACAGTCTTACGATGTTGTAGGTGTGCAGACGACGAAGAATGTAGCCGTCGACAATGCTGAGCTGCTACTGTTACTGCTGCTGGTTGAGACTCCGAGTCGTCTCCTGAGCCTCGAATAATTGTGGGACAGGCAGATGTTAGATCTGCAGCTTCCTCCGCGTGTCCACTACTACCATGCTCTCAATACTGGAGGGTTAACGAATTAGGTGCGCATACACTGGCGCTATCATAGCTGCACACCGCTTCTGCGGGAGCGCCCAACAAACACTTCCGCACTCTTTCATTACTCAAGCTTCTCTGCTCCCTCTCTGCTCGCAGAGATAAACAGCGGCACAACTACCACTATTTCATCGTTCCTTTCGATACAATGAATTAAAGTTCCCTTGGCTATTACCCATAAATTACAATTTTTACATTATAATCACAATCAATTATATTCATTCAGAAGTAAATACACTATTACATCCATTACATATTAACTATAGTTACTGTAATAATGCTTACATATTCAGAACCAGAAATACAGTGCAAGTTATCAACGGATATTAAACGACGAAAAGTTTTAGGTGGTTCAGAACGTATTTTATCTGCATCTCCATTGCTACAATATGAATATTGAGTTATCCACAAAAGATCATATCCGTTGAGGTGTGCAGAAAGATTCACTTTGTCACTCTTGCTATTGAATGTACATTCACAATAGATTTTTCAGGAAAGATTCACAGACAGTGTAACAGGTAAAACAACACCCAATACGCCGATGATACAGTACACGAGATCTAGAAAGAACATTTGGTATTTGGGGTGAATATAGTAAAAGTTAGATTCTAGTTCCTAAAATTAAGTAAACGGAATGGAAGGTAATAACAAAAACTGAAACATTTAACAAAACAACATTTATTTAATAGTCTCCCAGTTGCACGACAAAAAAATTAAAAGATTTTGACACATGGCTAATGAAGACTGGAAATACGATATGTATATCCTTATGAAAGTTCAAGTTCTTAATCATATGGACTGCAACGTAAATCTGTATTTATTCAAAAAATACTATAATCAAATGAAACTGCACTTGTGCTCATAAATTAAGGATAATGCTGATACATAGTGAAACAACGCTCTGGTGGGCGGTTTGCGGGTTTAAATCAGCTCGGGGTATGACCATGCGGTGCATTTGACCTGCGGTCGTCGCACGGTGGCGCTGGCAGCAGTCGACATACGCAGCGGTGTGTTGGTGCATGTCAGAGTACCGTGCAGCGAGCAAGTGTGTAGACGTTTTCAGACGTGCTACTGGTGAATGTGTGTTGACAATCGCTCAAAGAACACATATTGATGACGTTATGAGGGGTAGACTACTAGGGCGACTGGAGGCTGGTCAAACACAGCAGATCGTAGCCCGAGCCCTCCGTGTGGCACAAAGTGTGATCTCAAGATTATGGCAACGATTCCAGTAGACAGGAAACGTGCCCAGGCGCTACAGTACGGGACGTCCACAGTGTACAACACCACAAGAAGACCGATATCTCACCATCAGTGCCCGCAGACGGCCACGGAGTACTGCAGGTAGCCATGCTCGGGACCTTACCGCAGCCACTGGAACAGTTGTCTCCAGACACACAGTCTACAGGCGAGTGAACAGACATTGTTTATTCGCCCAGAGACCTGCATGGTGCATTCCACTGACCCCTGGTCACAGGAGAGCCCAGAAAGCCTAGTGTCAAGAACACAGTACATGGTCATTGGAACAGTGCTCCCAGGTTATGTTCACGAACGAGTCCAGGTATAGTCTGAACAGTGATTCTCGCCGGGTTTTCATATGGCGTGAAGCAGGAACCAGATAACAACCCCTTAATGTCCTTGAAAGGGACCTGTATGGAGGTTATGGTTTGATGGTGTGGGGTGGGATTATGATTGGTGCACATACACCTCTGCATGTCTTTGACAGAGGAACTGTAACAGGTCAGGTGTATCAGGACGTCATTTTGCACCAGTATGTCCGCCTTTTCAGGGGTGCAGTGAGTCCCACTTTCCTCCTGATGCATGATAACGCACGGCCCCACCGAGCTGCCATCGTGGAGGAGTACCTTGAAATAGAAGATATCAGGCGAATGGAGTGGCCTGCCTGTTCTCCGGACCTAAACCCCATCGAGTACGTCTGGGATGCTCTCGGTCGACGTATCGCTGCACGTCTTCAAACCCCTACGACACTTCAGGAGCTCCGACAGGCACTGGTGCATTAATGCGAGGCTATACTCCAGCAGCTGCTCGACCACCTGATCCAGAGTATGCCAACCCGTTGTGCGGCCTGTGTACGTTTTGAAGTCTCATACATTTATAATGTATATATGCAGACTGAAGCAGAGAATGAAAGTTTGTACCAATACAGTTGGAGAGCCTTTGCGATGCTGTTCGAGTTGAGAGGGAATACCAAGTGTGCTGAGGCGTGTCTGGCGGTTTGGATTGAGGAGGCAGGCGTGCTAGAATAGTCTGTCCAGTTGTGCAAAGCCACTGTGCCAGGGTGGCGTAGTGGTTAGCGCATCTGCCTAGTGAGCAGGAGATCCTGATTCAGTCCCAGCTTTGGTACAAATTGGCATTCGTTGCTTCGCTCTGCATTTATGCATTAAAAATACTGTGTCTGGTTGGCGCTGGTGTATAGAATGGATGGTTTCCTGAAAAACCCCACTATCATGGAAAACAGTCGGATGTGAAATGTGGACCTACCGTAGTCTCCTCAAAGTGCCACAGACGTCACGAATCGTATATGAAGAAGTTCTGCGGCGATTTTACAAAAATATAAGTTAATTACATCAAAAAGAAGGAAAACTGATTTATAGGCCATCTGACAAGAAATAATAAGTAACAATTACGGCAACTGATAATTCAGGGGACTGTAAAGAGATCTCTACAAGATGTGTCTGCAAAATGTCTATATGTAGACATCTGAAAGTCTATTACAGCAATCGCCACGCGGAGTGGCAGGGCGGTTTAAGGCGTCATGTCACGGACTGCGCGGCCCCTCCGCCGGAGGTTCGAGTCCTCCCTCGGGCATGGGTGAGTGTGTGTGTTGTTCTTAGAATAAGTTAGTTTAAGTCAATTTAACAAGGAGAGGCCGCCAATTGTGAAATTCAGATTCGATTCATACTGCGCATAATAAAAGCTCATGGCCAGAGGTGTAATGTGGCAAAGCACCAAGATGCACTTCTCAGCCGTTGTCGAGAAAATCGACAGTTAAAAGAAACCGTTGCGGTGAAATACTCTCTACGATTAATAATTTTCTACAGCGTCGAAGCGCAGCGGTAAGCGGTAGGGTTCGTAATCCGAAGGTCGCCCGATCGAATCTCGCGCCATGCAACATTTTTTTATTATTAGTTTTTTGTAATTCAAATATATATATATATATATATATATATATATATATATACATATATAAATATAAAAACTATTAATGAATTGCTTATGCATGTTGGTGAAGGCGGATCGCTCTCCAATTGTACCGCCTCCATTTTTCCGTTTGTTTAACAGGGTGTACCAAAACTCTCACGTCCGCACTGATTTTCGACGATGTTCGATGTTATAAGTTGCGCTAGGGACCGCATCTACCTTCTTTCGAAGTTAGCAGGCAACTACCCTGTTATGCGGCGGCTCGTTTCGGCCCATTCAACGTCTGTCCTTCAAGTGTAACGAGCGAGTAACGGAGTTTATATTTCATACCTGCCACAGCAAATTTGAGTTCGTGGGGTTTCTATTCTAATTCGAACGTTTGACTTACGCTATACGTATTCGTTTCGGAATATCGTTTCTACGTCCTCCGTTAACTATACGTGGTTAACATTATGAAGACAATAACATTTGTGAAATACAACTTTGTTTGTGGAAAACATAATGATGTTCGTAGTCGCCAGTTTTTCCACGAGAAACGACTTTCAACAACTTATTATATGCATAATTGTTGCAACTGACTGCCGGGAATTATATATATATATATATGTGTGTGTGTATATATATACACACATTTGAATTACAAAAAAAATACTAAAGAAAAAAAAAAAAAAAAAAAGGTTGCATGGCGCGAGATTCGATCCGGCGACCTTCAGATTATGAATCCGAGCGTTTACCACTGCGCCACGACGCTGTAGAAAATCAGTAATCGTAGAGAGTATTTCACCACAACTGTTTATTTTAACTGTCGATTTTCTCGACAACGGCTGAGAAGTGCATCTTGGTGCTTTGCCACATTACACCTGTGGCCATGAGCTTTTATTATGCGCAGTATGAATCGAATCTGAATTTCACAATTGGCGGCCTCCCCTTGTAAGTAGTGTGTAAGTCTAGGGACTGATGACCTAAGCAGTTTGGTCCCTTAGGCATTCGTACATTTGGACACAGCAATGGCTAACGTGAAGAGGAGTCATATGGTTGCAAACATCCAAAGAAGAAGCCGTCTGCTATCTCGTCAATACATACGATAAATTAGTCCCTGTCGGCGTTTTTCTGTCTGTATGTGTATGCAGGCTAACCTCAGGTACTACTGTAGGGATTTTGATACAGTTTTCACTAACACAATGATTCACGAGGAAGATTTGTTTATCAAGGATACGCTAGACAAGCCACCCAGCCGCAGATACTTAATGCTGATCGTGTGAAGCGTGGGCGTGTCGCAGATAGTTTATAAGACCACCAATAAACCCCCAAATTGAACTCCCACGTGTAAAATAGCAAAATAGATTCAAACTTCTGATTACTTTCTAAATGAAATAATGTATTAAATATTTAATATGAAGCGTGTAAGCCAGAAAAAAGTTTAGAGAAGGTTATAAATTGTGTTTAAAGTTTCTTGGAAGCCGCTAAATGGTTTCATTATCAAACTTTGAAAGAGTATAGACTGAGAATCCGCACTCCGCTTGAAGAAAATTCTAGTTTTTCACGCGCCACTGTAATATCTTGTGAATTACACACTAAAACGGAAAAAGACACACGGCAAAGGAATTATCCGGACAGGACGCAAATCTGTAGCTGTGACATACATGTACAGGCAAACAAATGATTACAGTTTCAGAAAAAATTGAAGATCTATTCCAGAGAAAGATCTTCACAAATTGAGCAAGTCAGTAATGCGTTGGTTGACCGCTAGCCCTTATGCAAGCAGTTATTCGGTTTGACTTTGATTGATACAGCTGTTGCATGTTCTCCTGAGGGATATCATACCAAACTCTGTGTTATTGCAAGTTAGATCGTCAAAGTCCCAAGATGGTTGGAGGATCCTGCCCATAATGCTCCAAACGTTCTAAACTGGAAGAGATTTGGCGACCTTCCTGGCTAACGTAGGGTTTGGCAAACGCAAAGATAAGCACTAGAAACTCTCGCCGCGTGCGGCAGGCTTAATCTTTGTGAAACGTAAGCCCAGGATAGCTTACCGTGAAGGGCAACAAATCGTGGCGTAGAATACTGCCGACGTACCGCTGTGCTGTAACATTGATGTGGATTTCAAACAAGGGAGTGTTGCTATGGAAAGAAATGGTATCCTGTGCGGTGGGCGACAATCAGATTGGTATCGAGCAGCTGTCCAGGACGCCTCCAGACAGTCTTCGGCCTGTAATCTCATTGACTGGAGTGAAATTGTCTTCAGTGATTAGTCCCGCTTCAAACTGAGGTCGGATGACTGCCAAAGACTTGCCTGGAGGTTACCCGGGTAGTGGTGGGATACCAATTTGATTGTCGCCCGCCATACGACCCCCAACCAGGAGTAATGGTCTCAGATGTCATTTCTTTTCATGGCAGGATTCCTTTGGTTGTTATCTGCGGCACCGTTAAAGTACAGCAGTACGTCAACAGTATTCTACCCCCATTTTGTTACTCTTCATGGTAAGACATCCTGCGTTTACGTTTCAGCAAGATGGTGCCAGCCCTCACACAGCGCGTGTGTCTACTGCATTCCTTCTTGCTTGCCAAATACTACCTTGGCCCCTTGGCCAACAAAGTCACCGGATCTGTCCCCAGTTGAGAACGTTTGGAGCATAATGGGGCAGGGCTCTCCAACGAATTTTGGATTCTGACGATCTAACGTGCCATTTGAATACAATTTGGCACTATATCCCCCTGAAGGACATGGATCAAATCTGTCATTCAATGTCAAGCCAAATAACTGCTTGCACAAGGACCACGCGTTATGACTTTCTCAATTTGTGAAGCTCTTTCTCTTGAATAAATCTTCAATTTTTTCTGAAATTCTGATCATGTGTTTGTCTGTACATGTACAATACTCCCGTCCCAAGTGCTCTCATTCTCACATACTCGATGAACAGTATATGAGTATTCGCGCGCGGTGAGTTATCCTCCCTGAAGACACATACACAGTTATTAGGTGTAATACGTGTATTACTGTGTTAAACCTTGGACATCAGATTATAACTTTCTATAATTAGGTCATGACATCATGAAGTCGGCCAATAGTTATATGAAATATCGAAAATAAATATTTTTATGTCCCTGGAAGCCATTAAATAGGCAACCTGCAAATGGGATTGTGAACCATGAACGTTGAATCTGGTAAAGCTGTTATGTGAACATGGTGCGGCTCAGAGAGATGCAGCTACACTCACGCTGCTGGTGCCTTTTGGCAAAGAGGAGGAAAGACATAAGCAAGCGCTTACATGCAGTTACGGTGCTGTTACATAATTGGTGGTCTGTCGCATGCAGCTGCTTGTTTCATAACGCGTGCACGTATAGTGTCCCAAAGCTTACTCCTTAACGCTTGCTCCTTTTAACGTATCACATTATGGAAGGAAAGCTTAGGGGATGGATAGTAGTAGCTAGCCCAGTGACCATTCGGAGTATCTTAACTGACAAGCTTCACTGGAAGCAAGCACGCTAACTTATTTCTCAGGTGACTCAATGTTGCATTTATTCATTAACGTTATGCTTGCGAATATAGCGAGGAGACAATCACAGATACCAGAATATTTTTACACTTTTAAAAGGAGTCAATGAGGCAATAGTATATGACAGTGAATTCGGATGTTATTTAAACTTATCTCGAGTATGCTTTCGTTCAAATACTCACCTATCTTCTTATTAGCTTTCCAAGCGAGTCGTATGAAAACAGAAAGTAGAATTATTGTCCTATCAGAAAACTTTAAGAAAATTCCAATACATACATTTGTCGGAGACACTATGTTGATTGAAAACTGAGATAACAAAAATCGCATTATAGTATATTATTGTAACTTTGGGTTAAGTAAATAAAATGGTCTACGGGTAGCGTTTTTGGCTAGGAATGAAAACGTCCTGGTCCCGGATTCAAAACAGCCACTGCTTACATTTGGAATAAAAATCATCAGCAATAGCGGCAGAAGACTTCCGGCACGTAAATTACCTTCATTCTGCCAACAGCCTTGTCAAAGAAGGCGAAGGAACGGAATGAAGTTCAGAACACTGTCGTGCCCTTGGGTAAGAAACTGCTCCCCAAAAGCGCAAGAATCAGACAATCAGCGATATGAGGATGCCGAAAACAATAGAAAGACACGTAATTGAAAAACTGCCATGGAATTTGCTCTCCATTCTGATCTCTGGGACGGCACTGCCAAGGCGGAGATGACTATGAGGAAAAGGGTAACATTTTACACGTTCTACGTGGGTTGAGTGTAAGAATTTTGAAGGTAGCGGGAAAGCTATAAAATCTGTAAAGGCGTATCCAACAGCAGAGATACGCTCAGATCAAAAGTGTGTAATGATGAAGAGCGGACTAAAATTTAAGGGAATCGTCAGGAAGAATCAGTGTCGAAGGAAGTATGATAATTAAGTACTGAGAAACGATTAGATGGATCTTAAGTTCGCTGAGGACGTGGGTACTGCCGTAAGTACGAGTAATGCCAGATTAGGGAGTTCAGTTGAACAGAAATGGACACCTCTAAAGAGAGCAACCGAGGAACTTAAGACAAACACAGTCACAAGGAAGGTAACAGCGAAGAAACCTTCGATAACAGAAGAAATATGTATTCCAGTTTCCGTCTTCCTCTACAGTTTTTGCCGTCTATAGCTCCCTCTCATGCGATGGAAATCAATCTCTGCTGTCTTAACATATGTCCTATCATCCTGTCCCTTCTCCTTATCAGTGTTTTCCACATATTGCTTTCCTTTCCGATTCTGCGCACAACCTCTTAATTCCTTACCTTATCAGTCCACCTAATTTTCAACATTCGTCTGTAGAACCACATTTCAAATCCTTCGATTAACTTATGTTCCAGTTTTCCCACAGTACATGTTTGACTACCATAAATGCTGTGCTCCAAACGTACATTCTCAGAAATTTCTTCCTCAGATTAAGGCCTTGGTTTGATACTAGTAGAATTCTCTTGGCCAGGAGAGCCATTTTGCCAGTGCTATGCTGCTTTTGATGTCCTTGTTCCGTCCATCATTGGTTATTTTTCTGCCTAGGTAGCAGATTTCCTTAATTTCATGTACTTCGTGACTCTCAATCCTGATTTTTAGTTTCTCGCTGTTCTCATTTCTGCTACTTTTCGTTATTTTCATCTGTCTTCGATTTACTCTCAATCCATATTACGTACTCATTAGACTGTTCATTTCATTTAGCAGATCATGTAATTCTTCTTCACTTCCACTCTGGATAGAAATGTCATCAGCGAATCGTATCGTTGATACGAATTTTTATTCCACTCTGTTGAGTCCTTATCGCCAAATGGGGGGGTCTTGCCCACTCGTTTCATGTAGGATGCCTAAAAGATGCTGCGTTTTCTTACTGCTATACAACAATTCAAGCAAATTACATTAGTAGTTTTATTTCAATAAAGCAATTGACAATACTTAACTGTGAAATAACAATGGTGTCGCAGGCGATGGGCGACATGCAAACAGTAATGATCTTCGCTATAGAAAGAGTCCAAACAGGCAAAGGATATGTATCACTAATAACTGTTCTCGTAGCACTCTCTGCTAGGCCGTGCTAATACTCTGCGAATACTGTCCACTAATGTCCGACCGAGGCTGGCAGGAGCGGCGCTTATATTCAGTTCGGCTAGATGTCGCTCCTATCGTGGTGACGTCCTGGTCAGCCCGGTATTGGCTGACGTCGCCTCAGTGCCTTCTCTGGTCTTGTGTTCTTCCTCTTCGTTCCGGCGCTTGTGGTTACACCATGGCACACTCTTCAACCTTTGTTTATTTCCATCATTAATTCTTCGATGTATGGACTGAACAGTAGGGACAAAAGACTACTACCCTGTCTTACACCATTCTTAATCCGAGAATTAGTTTTTGGTCTTCTAATCTTATTGGCTCTTGCACATACTGTATATTACCAGTGTCTCTCTATGCTTACCCGTATTTTTCTCAGAATTTCGAACATCTTGCACCATTTTACATAGTCGAACACTTTTACCAGGTCGACAGATCCTGGGAACGTGTCTTGATTTTACTGTGGTCTTGCTTCCGTTAACAACCGTAACGTCAGAATTACCTCTCTGGCGCTTTTACCTTTTGTTAAAGCCAAACTGATCGTCATCTAACACGTCCTTAATTTTCTTCTCCATTGTTCTGTATATTGTTCTTGTCAGCAACTTGCATGCATGAGCTGTTAAACTGATTGTGCGATAATTTTCGCAATTGTCACTTCTTGCAGTCTTCCGAACTGTGTGAATGATATTCATTCGAAAGTCTGATTGTATATCGCCGGTCTCATAATTCTACACACAAACGTGAATAGTTGTTTTGTTGCCACTTAGCCCAATGGTTTTAGAAATTTTGATGGAATGTTATCTATCCCTTCTGCCTCATTTGATCTTAAGTCCTCCAGGGCTCTCTTAAATTCTGATTCTAATATTGGATCGCCTTATATTTCTAAATTGACTCCTGTTTATTCTTCTATCACATCAGACAAATCTTTCCCCTCGAAGAGGCCTTCAATGCACTCTTTCCAACTATCTCCTCTCTCCTCTGCATTTAACAGTGGAAGTCCCGTTGCACTTCTAATGTTACCATCCTTGCTTTTAATTTCACCGAATGTTGTTTTGACTATCCTATATACTGAACCAGCCCCTGTGGCAATCATTTCATTTTCGATTTCTTCAGATTTATCATGCAGCCATTTCGGCCTAGCTACCCTGCTCTTCTTATTTATATCATACCTCAGCAATCTGTGTTTCTGCATTCCTGAATATTCCTATACTTCGTACTTTCATCGATTAGCTGAAGTATTTCTTCTGTTACCCATGGTTCCTTCGCAGTTGCCTTCTTTGTACCTTGCCGGCCGAAGTGGCCGCGCGGTTCTGGCGCTGCAGTCTGGAACCGCGAGACCGCTACGGTCGCAGGTTCGAATCCTGCCTCGGGCATGGATGTGTGTGATGTCCTTAGGTTAGTTAGGTTTAACTAGTTCTAAGTTCTAGGGGACTAATGACCTCAGCAGTTGAGTCCCATAGTGCTCAGAGCCATTTGAACCATTTTTCTTTGTACCTTGGGCCTATGTTTTTCTTTCCCACTTCTGTGGTAGTCCTTTTAAGAGGTCTCCATTACTCTTCATCTGTATTGCCTACTGAGCTATTCCTTATTGCCTTAGAGAACTTCAAGCGTATCTCGTCATTCCTTAGTACTTCCCTATCCCAGTTCTTTGCATACTGATTTTTCCTGACTACTGTCTTAAACTTCATCACTACTACATTGTGACCTGAATCAATGTCTGCTTCTGTGTAAGCCCTACAATCCAGTGTCTGATTTCGGAATCTCTGTCTGACCGTGATGTAATCTAGCAGAAATGTTCCTGTATTACTCGGCCTTTTCCAAATATACCTTCTCCTCTTGTGATTCTTGGACAGGGTATTCGCTATTACTAGCTGCAATTTATTACAGAAAATTAGTCTTTCCCCTCTGTCATTTCATGTCCCAAGTCCATATTCTCCTGTAATCTTTTGTTCTACTCAAGAAAGGAATACAGCAATATAAATCACTTATGGAAGAAATAGACAGGAAATGAAGAGAAGCCACCGTGAAACGGCTGTAGGAAAAATGTGAAGAAACAGAAAAAGATGATCGTCCGAGCGAGTGACACAGCGTACAGAAAAGTCTAAAGAACCTTCTGTGGAATTAAAAGCAGAGGTAATAATATTAAGAGTGTAATAGGAATTCCACTGTTAAACGCAGAGGACAGGGCGGAGAGGTGGAAAGAGCACACTGAAGACCTCTTTGAGGAGGAGGACTTGTCTGACGACTTGATAGAAGGAGAAATTGGAGTCAATAAGGAAGACGTACGGGATCCATTATTAGTCAGAAGTTAGGAGATCTCTGGATGACTCGAGATCAAATAAGGGAGAAGGAACAGATAACCTTCAACATTTCTTGAGTGACTGAGGGAAGTGGCAGCCAAATGAAAATCTATGAGACTGCCGACGTACCATCAGACTTTATGAAAAAATGTCATCCACACAATACCGAAGACAGCAAACGAATGTATGTGTGAGAACTATCACACAACCAGCTTCACAGCTCATCATCTGAGTCGCTGACTGGAAAAACATACAGAACGAAATAGAATATTGAGGATATGTTAGATGACGATCAATTTGGCTTTAGGAAGGGTAAAGGCAGCAGAGCGGCAGCTCTGGCGTTGGCTTGGTAGCGGAAGGAAAATCACGGCATGCTCATAGGAGATGTCGACCAAGAAAAAGCGTTCGACGATGTAAAATGGTACAAGATATTCGAAATTCTTAGAAAAATATTAGTAAACTGTAAGAAATGACAGATAATACACAGCATGTTCTAGAACTAAGAAAGGATAGTAAGACTGGAAGACTAATAATGAAATGCTTGGATTTAAAAGGTTGTAAGACGGGGAAGCAGTCTTTCCTCCCTACTGTCCAATCTATGGATCGAAGAAGCAGTGACTGAAATAAAAGAAAGGTTAAAGAGTGGGATTAAAATCAGAGTGAACGGATATCAATGATAAGATTCACTGATGACATTGCTATCGTCAGTGAAGGTGAAGAAGAATTACTGGATCTGTGGATGGAATGAATAATG
Organism: Schistocerca americana; assembly: GCF_021461395.2. Taxonomy (NCBI): domain Eukaryota; kingdom Metazoa; phylum Arthropoda; class Insecta; order Orthoptera; family Acrididae; genus Schistocerca; species Schistocerca americana. Next base: position 1,018,949,925 of record NC_060119.1, read on the forward strand.
TAATGAGCAAAGAATATGGAGTGAGAGTAAACCGGAAAAAGACAAGGAAAATGAGAAGTAGCAGAAATGAGAATAGCGAGAAGCTAAACATGAAAATTAGATAAAGTTAGGAAAGTCTAATACCTTGGAACCAAAATAACTCATGAAGGACGAAGGGAGGAGGACTTAAGAATCAGAATATCATAAGCAATGAGGGCATTCCTGGCAGCGAGAAGGCTACTAGTATCAAACATAGACCTAAATTTGAGAAAGAAATTTCTGAGAATGCGCGTTTGGAGCACAGCTCTATATGACAGTGAAATTGGGAAAATCGGTACAGAAGAGAATCGAAATGTTTGAGGTGTTGTGATAAAGAAGAATTTTAAAAATCAGTGGGATGATATGGCAAGGAATGAGGACGCACTCCGCAGAATCGGCGAAGGAAGGAAACGGTGACAAGAAGAAGGCACAGGGTGGTAAGACATGTGTTAAGACGTCAAGAAATAATCTCCATGGTACTAGAGTTAGCTGTAGACAGTGAGAACTGTAGAGGGAGACAAAGGTTGGAACACATCGAGCAAATAGCTAAGGACTCAGGGTGCAAGTGCTACTCTGACGAGGAGGTCCTAGAGTGCGATGTTGCAAAAGGCCAGTGACGTTTACGGCATTCGATGCCCCACGTATTGTCTGTGATGCAACCACTATATCGCCTGGTAATGGCAAACGGGTTGAGGGGGTTGGAGGTATCCAATGGTGAGCACAGGATGAGGCTGCGGAGCCTAGTTCAACTGCTCAGTCGACGAGTAGTTCACAACAGAGCTACGGTTCTAGTGGTGTTCGTACAAAGCAGAGAGATGGCAACGAGAGACAAAGCAAACATTGCATTATATCTACAACAGCAGCTGCTAAGATGATATTTCGTGAGAAAAGAACCCAAGGAATTTCGCAGAATGAGAAAGAAGTGGCAGATGAAATATCGCCGTACCTGCAAGACGAGTCAGTGTAGTATGTAGTGTCGTGTACGCTCGGTTGCGCGGACAATATACATGAGGAGTACAATGATGACGATACGTGCTTAACAAGTGGAAGTTGTACTGAAACAGGCGTCGAGCCGTGTAGTTCATCATCCTTGTCCAACAGAGAATCACAAAGCCCGTCTCAAGTGAAACGTAGTAAAGGACAATCATTGTCCAAGGAGAGGGTGCTAAACATAATTACCCACTTGGAAGATCATCCACAGCGTAGAAAAACAATTATGAACAGATTTCGAATAACTCCGCGGCATTATGACCGTGTAGTGCTTAAGAAAAACGACGGATGTGCAAGGGAGGACAAAAAGTGGTGTTTGCCCGTTTCAAGGATGCGCGATACAATTTATGGGATCTGCATGCCAGTGACCTATTACGTTATGTATATCAAATTGCGCGCGACATAGATTACAGTAAGTACAAGGGAGCAAATCATGGTTGCATAGCTTCACACAGTGCTACAGAATTGGAAGACGTAAGATAACGAAATTTCAAATAAAGCGTCAAATTGACGATGTACAACAAATCGAGGAATCGGCCCGAAAATATTTAGGTGAGATAAACAAACTCATCCTGTCGTTCAGTAAGTAATTTGTTTTCAACTCCGACCAATCGGCGTTGAAGTTCACTATTAGTAAACGTCTATTCACATGCATGGACGAAAAATTGAACTAAAGGGTACTTATTGACAATTAATAACAAGGAAATATAGGAACGACAACAGTGTCGACGGGTGATGACAGAATACCGTCAACAATAATGATTTAACAATGGCAAATCGATCGAGTGTTTCTCCAGTTGTCGCTCCTAGCGGTCCAGAGAGGGGGGGGGGGGGGGTGCAAACGTGGTTACAGTACAGACTGTTGTGTTGATAGTGATGGCTAGAGACCGGTTTAACTGTGAAATTGAAGTTCCAATGTGTGAATGTGGATGGCACTCCTTCATGCCCGTGAAATACTAAGCCAACTTCTTTTCAAAGGCTGTGAAATGTAAAGTTTGTGTGCATGGATGTGATTTGTACTTTCGTATACGTTGACATAATTTTCTACACAGTTTATTTATCTTTCACAGAAATAAGTTGCTGAATAACTTTTTAAAGGCTCTTCAGTAAAACGGAATGCAAACTGTCGCAAAATATTTGGCAATGTATCCTCGACCCTTTAAGTGTCAGAATGACCGCAGCCATTAGAACAACGAAATACATGTCAATATATAGTCTGTGGGAACAGTAGTCAGACAGTAGTCAGACAGACAGACTGCTAAATTTAACTTCCAAGTCCACCAAGAGTTATGGGGGTGGTGATTATACATACCAATGAGCACAAAATCATACGTGGTACTTTCGCTCTAACTCGGAAAAAATCTGCAGGATATTATCTATATCAACTTCTATTAGTACACATATGCCCTCAGGAGGAAGCCATCTGCCAAAGGTAAGAGATCCACAATCAACTTAAGACCATGCATATAAATCTCCATCTGCAGCCACTTCAGTATCAGAATTAGTTTCGTGACTTCCGTAAATGATTCTTAAGTACAGCAAATGGTCTACGCTACCTAGCGAATTTGTACGAGACATTTCACCCACAGGTCCATCTGACACTGTGTTACACAGACTACCGTCGGTTACTGCATTAGTGTTTGAAACGGTAGAGATAGTCGCTGCATCAGCTGCATCAGAGTCTCCTCCAGATTATGAATATCTACCTGCTCTTCTGTAATCTCTTCCCAACTGTTTGTTACGCGATCTGCCAGAACTTCACCTACTATGATCTATGACACCTTTACAACGTCGCTCTCATAGATTTAAAGAAACATTCATGAGTGTCAACACGATCCCTGTAACTATAAAAGAACCAACGAAAACTGAGAGAGCAGTATGTTATTCGCATTGAGATGTGTACGTAAACTGTCTTCTTCACGTTAAAAATCCTAATGTCAGCGGAAATAATTTATTTTATCTTAGTGGTTAACACTTTCAAGATAATTTGTTAAACAGTACTATCTACAGCGTTCATTTTTCATTAGAAGCATTATTTTGCAGCACATAAACAGTAAAATTGGATGTAACTAGGAACTTTAATCACGACAATCTGTTTGCTTCCATGTAGAGCGTGGAAAAAAACCTAGTTGTAAATACATATGCTTACGCACGACTCACGTCGTTATTTTTATATTCTATAATGTAGAAAACGTTGCTGTGAAGTAAACGTACGGTCATTTATATCAGAATATGTCAGAAGAGTAATTCCTCTAGTGACAAATGCTAGCTGAAAAAACCAGCTCTTAAGGCGGGTGCCTCAAAGACCATTGGTAAATATTCATACCGTTATACACTTGTTAATTTATATCTCACGCCTATTACAAATGGTAATAACACTTATTAGTGAAACTATTGTGAATATATTAAGGGGTTAGGAGATCAAAAATTAAAAAAAGATAGATCTTTCAAAAATATGCCTATTTTGTAGCTCACATCTTCCGTAATAGTTTGATGTATAAAACATGTATATTTGAGAGATTATAAGGCACGTTATTTGGTCTTAAGTGTACTACGCTGCAGCTCCACACCCCTTTGCACAGCGTTCTTCTGTCATACGTAAGTCTATTACGATCTGTAGAAGTTAGAATGTGTGGGATATGTACAGAAAAGACTTGGCACGAGACTAAGAAGCTGAGACAAGATTTGTTAGGACGAAAATTTTCTGACAGGAAGGGAATAAAAGGGGGAGGACAACTGACGGATGCAGAAATGGACTGGTAACAGACATATTATGGCTTGGAAAATAAGAAGGAACACAGAGGACTTGAAGAATATGAAGCAAGCAGTTTGAGTCTTACAGTTCCACAAAATGTTCACAGACAATAACCCTACCCACAACTTGTGCCCAAAAGGAACTGAATTATGGTGTGGCTACCAAATACCGATCGCTGTTGGTGAAAAATATCACAGGAATTCTCTACCAACTGCTGGAATGGAACCCATCAAACCTATATCCAGGGACCTTGCAGATGGAGACTTATTGAAGAAATGTTTTCATGGCGGTCCCCAAAGTCCAAATCAAAGTTTAAAGCAATGTGTATGGGAAAGAATGCCAAAAGCCATTTTTGTAGGAAGAAATGCACTTGCTATTGGCGTTTGTGATGCAATTTCATGATTTAATGATGGTGTGCAAAGCAGGAAACATGTTTTAGAGAAAATGGGAACTAAGCCCGGAGTGAACTGCATCAAAGCTTTGTATTCGATAGATAGAGAGCGTGTAGTGAAAGCAGATAAATCATTTTTGGTGGTAACAAAATCAAGAAGAGTGCATCATAGGAATGTGAAAAGGAAGAAAACTGATTTAGAAAATGAAAAAGAACCTGCTTGTGATGCTGGACAGTTCTAAAATAATGCCAAATACAGGCAAAAACTTTAACGGTCATTTTCTGCACAACAGAAATTTCTGTAACATCCAAAACAAATATCCCATTACTTTCAAACTTATTAAACACAAACTCCTTAACGCAAAACTCTAGAAATTTCCAAATCTATTAAGAACTGTGGTAAAATTGAATAATAAACTATAAAATTTGAGTTTTTTTAAAACATGAAGTTTAAAATGTAACAGCTTATTCATTTTTTCGTAAATTAAACAAATTCTAGTGTTTCATACACCTGTAAGTATGGTTTGTATGCTGTGCAACATTTATTGAAGAATCTCTTACTTATGAAGAAAAGTGTTGCAAGGTGGCGTGGTCTCCTGACCTTCATTTCTTACATATTCCGTCCTCATCGTATTCTGTACATCAAGATGCTTCATTCGAACCCAAACTCGACAAGGTAGAGCCAGTTTTGTATGAATTCATGTGAACAATATGCAAATCTAATAAGTAAATCGCAAGTGCACACCGAGTTTGAAAAAGTGGAGGCTGGTGTACACAACATGATGGCAACAGGAATTTTCGTTCTAAAGAGGAAACCAGCCTACTGGGAAGACCATCTCTTCAGAGGGCTGGGTCAACAACACACCTACTTCATCTGAAGCGACCGCCCAGAGAGAAGACAGCTTTTGCCGGAGCAAAGCGATAACGACCCCTATGTTCGACTTAAAAGCAAATTCTGCTACATTGTGTGGGAGCACCCAGAAGACGCAGTTTTTCACAGACCGACTGCGTAGTTACAGAGTTCTCACAGGAGGACAGTATAAGCTTAATGGAGATGCTACAGATTTCCGCCTTGGTCGACTTAAACGAAACGTCATTCTCCTGTTTAAAAGAGCAACGCTGATTGGCAGAATATTTCTGACACAAAGAGTCAGAGGAGTGAGGAAAGGCAGCGAATGATATACCCTTGCAACTTTTCCCAAAAAAAGGGCCCATTCCGTTGTCGCTCTTGGAGCGGGAACACATAACGGGAGTGAGTGCACTCATACGTGTACGCAAAGAGTGAGGAACAAAGTCTCTCCTCAGTACTTCACTGGGAGAGCACCTCTGTCGTTAGCAAATTGGAGTGACACTCTATATTGAGTTGCTTGCGATTAAGCGTTGTTCACTGTGTTGGCCACCACACTTATTGTGCGGTGTGAACACGGACAGAGTACTAGTTAAACGCCTGCGAGCAAGTATTGAGTGGTGTTGCGGTGGACTGGTTATCTGACCGGATAGCTAGACTGGGGGTGGATAGGAGTCCTTGACTTCATCAAGGCGTAGGAAGAGGTTGATTGGCGAAGGTCAATCCAGATAGAGATAGTTGTGTTATTTGTCAGCAGTGAACAATGCAGGCAGCAGTCGTTGCAGCTCATGTTATTGTGCGCTACAGCGTATGTGAGCCCCATCTGTCCTCCCTAACAGTACACTCCACTACATTTCTCATGTGACAGCCTTGACCGTACCTAGAAAAGTTATTCAAGTTGTGTAGGTGCGGCTCTCACCCATTCTGCTGAGCAAATAACATTCTTAAAGAAAAGAGAGGAAAGAACCTTTCCATACTTTGTAACATACTAGCATTCCTATACATAAGAGGCAATCTACTGTTCCAAAAATAACCTGGAAATTCATTATTATTTTATAAGAAAAAGTTTCACTTGATTTCTCAGATTTTTTTGTAATAAATAATATTTTTCGTTCGTTTAATATTTTTCTTACACTAACTAGCAATAGTTCCATATCCAAGTATCCTAATAGTTACATAAGAATATATAGAATATTTTTGTGTCTTTTCCTTACAGCGGACGACTCTAGAAGATATTTGTTGCTCAATGTTTTCAAGCAGTTCTTGTTGGGTCCGCAGCTCGTGGCCGTGCGGTAGCGTTCTCGCTTCCCACGCCCAGGTTCCTGGGTTCGATTCCTGGTGGGGTCAGGGATTTTCTCTGCCTCGTGATGACTGGGTGTTGTGTGATGTCCTTAGGTTAGTTAGGTATAAGTAGTTCTAAGTTCTAGAGGACTGATGACAATAGATGTTAAGTCCCATAGTGCTCAGAGCCATTCGAACCATTTGAACCATCTTGTTGGTACATTAGGAGTTTCTGTCTGACTTATGTAGTAGTGTGAGGTGGAAATTGTTTCTTGCAGGAGCCAAAGGGTACGTGTTGGATCAGTCCATTGCGCAACTTGACAAAATAAAAACCCACACACTCACATTGTATGTATAGCAACAAATGCAGACAATAGAAGTGAAAAATTGATAAAATTTCACAAATAAAAAAAATATTTGTTTATATGCTTGAACTTCCACTGCTATAAGTGTGAATCCTGAAACCTTCCTGGTCATTCTGACAAAATTTTATGAATTTATTTGAAAAAGTATGGGCAGTGGAAATTAAAATGTCTGTGGTGCCTCTCCTCCTCCAAGCTCACCAGTTTGACGTCCTCATACCCCTCAATAACAATAAGATCGACTGCTTGTAGTAAATAAAGTAATAAAGAGCATTTAAGACCAGTGCTATATACAAGTGACACTTAAAGGATTAAGGGAACTTTAACGCTAAACTTCGTACCACGAACGGTACATCAGCTTAATTGGTTATGTGCTAATTGCATCTGTAACAACTTCATCCTAAGCAAGATATTAATTAGGTTTAAACGATTAAAAGAAGACGCAGTCTATTGAGTGGATAACCAGAAGAAAACCGCTTCTATCAGAGCACGTAAGAGGCGAATACGTTCCTCTTTAAAAGACCCAGACAGAAAAGTGGTGAACCGGCTGCCTCAGTCCTTATTCGGCCTTCCTTAGCAAAAATTTTGGCATGCGAACATAATCACGCTCTTATAACATAGAACATTTTAAATCCCTTTACTCAGCCCCTCTTTGTAGTTAAATCTTCATACTCAGTGTCTCCCTGTCTCCGCTACTGTCTATATGCGTCTCTCTCCCTCTGTCTCCTTCTTTCCTATCGATATACAGTAAATCCCACTACTGCTGTCTCCTCTCTCACTAACACTGTCTCCTTAATTTTTTCTTTCCAACTGCCACTGTCTTCGTCATATCTCAGCAGCTCAAACGTTCTGGAGTCGAACTTATTTTTTCCGCTATACCCAATTCCTTAAAATTCGGTCCAAAATGCACCCTCCTCTATATCTGCATGTTAAAGTTCTCCAGGGTGGGAGATTTGAGATCCCCCAAGCCTATGTATTGTCTCCACTCATCAGTTTCCAATGTCTGTTCCTTCTTTTGCTCCCGCTGTTCCTATCTCATCCATCTCTCTTTCTCGTTACTGCCACTATGTCTCACTGATGATAAATATCTCCTCTCTTTTTGGTTTTCACTGCTGTTGTCTTAATATGTCTCTCTTTCTATTTCACTGATACTTTCTCTCTCCCACCAATACTGCCTCCTCTCTCTTTCCTCTCTCACTGGTACTGTTACCTGTCTCTATACCGTCACTGTCTCTCTTCTACTCCATTTCAGTACAAATAAGTGCGAATATTTTCGCATCCTAAAATTTTTGGTGACGAAGACGGAACTAGGCAGCTGACAACCCTCTTTTCTGTTAGTCATTTAAAGATGAACATGTTCGACTCTTATGTGCTCCGACAGGAGATTTTTTCTGCCGGTTTCCTTCTTTTCCCTGCTACACAAGGTGTAGTACTTATATAAAATAAGTTCTATGTATTAGTACTGTTAAAAAAATTTATTTCTATACTTCGATACATTTGTGTACGGTCCGCAGCTCGTGGTCGTGCGGTAGCGTTCTCGCTTCCCACGCCCGGGTTCCCGGGTTCGATTCCCGGCGGGGTCAGGGATTTTCTCTGCCTCGTGATGACTGGGTGTTGTGTGACGTCCTTAGGTTAGTTAGGTTTAAGTAGTTCTAAGTTCTAGGGGACTGATGACCATAGATGTTAAGTCCCATAGTGATCAGAGCCATTTGAACCATTTATGTACTTTCATACATATAAACAACAAATGAGTATGCGTAATATAAGCTTAAAACATTAACGTTTAGACCGCAGTTCGTCGCAAATGCCAGGCTTATGATTTATTTATTAAAGGACTGAAAATGTTATTAGGAATATTTTACGAATTTGCAGCCTTTCCGGTTTTACCTAATTTTTAGGAGTCGTTTAAAGTTCTTTTCAGGCATGTTGGAACTCATTTTTAGCATATTTTTTGCCCTGCAGTATCAATCTGGGCATAATTGTCCAGGCGTGAAGTGCACATTATACGGAGACAGAGCGTCATAAAGTTTTATTGGTGAAAAATGCTGTTTAAAGACACAGTTTTGTGACCTTAAAACTTATTGTGACCCTAGAATCCTTGCCATGTGGTGATTAAATCATTTAAATCTATATTTACGCTCCAGACCAAATAATAAGTGCATGAGTATGGTAACTTTGAACCTCTGGATAAAGATTTCAGGTTTCCCAGCAAGATCGTCTTCGGTAAAGTTTCGACGATTTTCCGTGAGCAGAAGTTATATGAAAGTGTTTATCGCCACAATCCGTACTGTTCATACCCAAAAATAGTGATTTTTCAGCTGTATCTTGATAACGAACACAAATTTTTGAAAACTGGCAAGTGACGAATGTAGATGAATGGATGGATGTCAAAGGATACACAGTAAAAATCTGAGCCATTTTCTATGGTTAGTTGTTTAGATAATAGCTGCCCACGGTGCAAACACGGCTAAAAACTGGCCTTTGTGGTTTTCTCCATTAGTAAGTTAAATATGAACATCTGGATCTGGGGTATGACGTCGGAAAACGTTTAGAAGTTTCCCGAGAGTATCATTGAGACGTGGGAGCTAGGGAAAGCAGGAAAGGTGTGGACGGGGCCTAATCAGTTACCGTTGGTTGCACAGAAAACACATACACTTTATTAAAAAAAACTCTCAATCATATTTAAGAGATTTTACTACACTGGCGGCTGAATGACTTATTAGAAAAATTGCAAGTTATTGTCGGCTGCAGGCCACACGCAATGTTACACACAATCAACGGCTGAAGGCCTGTTTAAGAAGGTTCAAAATTATTCGTCGGCTTAAGGCCATAAGCAAATATATGGCTCTGAGCACTATGGGACTTAAATTCTCAGGTCATCAGTCCCCTAGAACTTAGAACTACTTAAACTTAACTAAGGACATCACACACATCCATGCCCTAGGCAGGATTCGAACCTGCGAACGAAGCAGTCGCGCGTTTCCAGACTGTAGCGCCTAGAACCGCTCGGCCACTCCGGCCGGCAAGGCCATAAGCAAAGTTACACATTAACAAGTACTAAGATATTTTCTTCTTAAGATTCAAAACGGTAACAAGCTATAGTAACAACTGAAGGTCTTATTAAGAAAAAATTGCAAATTATTTTCGGCTGAAGGACACAAACAATGTTACACAATCAACACAATCAACGGATGAAGGCCTGATTGAGAAGGTTGAAAATTATTCGTGGGCTGAAGGCCACAAGCAATTTCAGAATACACACGGGCTGAAGGCCTGAATTACAAATAAGGTGGATAATTACACTTCATAAATACTAAACCCCTTTCTAATAATTTTAATAACTTGTAACGAGCTATAGTGACGGCTGAAGGCCTCACTAAAACAGGATTGAAACTATTTGTCGGCTGAAGGCCACAAACAGTGTTACAAACAATTAACGGCTGAAGGCCGAAATTAAAAGTAAGGAAGGCAATAATATGTTAAAACATTACGGTAAATTTTAAACAATTATGACAACTTGTCCAAATAAAATGGAGTGATCCACAGACAGTTCTCCCTGGATCGACCTGAGGAAGGTGACTATAGCTGTGTAAGTGGTGAGACAGGCAGCCAAAAGTTGTACTCACACTAGGGGTAGTTTAAGCGCCGACCGATCGACTATCCAATTCGCCTAACGTCCGATCACCGGTACAACGACGGAATATTTTTAGGCAAGGGCGAACAGACGGACAGTACCACGTCTTCAGAAACACAAAAAAAAGGTTCAAATGGCTCTGAGCACTATGGGACTCAACATCTATGGTCATCAGTCCCCTAGAACTACTTAAACCCAACCAACCTAAGGGTAGCACACAACACCCAGTCATCACGAGGCAGAGAAAATTCCTGACCCCGCCGGGAATCGAGCCCGGGGAACCCGGGCGCGGGAAGGGAGAACGCTACCGCACGACCACGAGCTGCGTACTTCAGAAACACACCCAAGGTCGAAAGAAACATTAGAACCAAGGTAGACCTCCAGAAAACATGCACAGTACAATTCAAGAGGCTGTCGAACTGCACGCCGTGTCGGACAGCGTCAACACGACGAGGAAAGGTACACTGCCGGAAAAGTATGCTAACCTCCAGGGCAGGTAACTGGGGCGTTGGCGGCCACAAGGCAGAAAATACCGCTGGTTGCATTTCACCATAAGAATAATACTAAATCCAAACTAACACCAAGGAGTAGAAGGCGGCTAATAGCTTCCGCCAACCTGACAGACTCATATTTTGCGGTTTGTCTCACCAACCCTGGGAGCAGCAACATGCAAACAACAGCGAAATCTCAAACAGTGGAAGTTTCAGTACTGGCTGGATACGCCCTGGGTTCGATCGTCGGCTACAGCCCCCTAGTCCGACAGTGCTTGCACGCTGCCATCGGTCCCGGCCTGCCCTTGCGCTGTGGATTTCCTTGCTGCTCCGCTGACACGCACCATGACCCGGAATACTAGCCGTGGCACCAAAGATAGTACCACAGTACTGGCTATCGATAACCGCTGCTGCTGCCGCTACAATACAAACAATGCTAGCAACTCAGTGGCACCATTAACGCAAGTAGGAATCGATACGCCACTACCACTATTACACGAGGCCAAGTCATGAACGGCAGGAACGCGAGCCGCACACGGCTCAATCATCCTAGGAACATACATGAAAAATTTCGAGGATCTGCCACGGATAGAAATTACAGAAGTGGCCGGCCCTACAGTTTGTACTTTTCGTACCCAAAAAGCACAGTTTATCGAGGTATTCTCAGGAACCAATCATGAAAAACGGGGCTTTTGTAAGCAGTCTAAGGCCACTATACACCACATCTAAAGCAAAGGAACCAACCCATTTTCTCTGTTTTCATGGGTTGGAGGAAGTGTGTAATGTTTAAGTTTTGCCTCTATACTCTAGGATAACTAGAGTATGGCTGTTCTTCCGATAGGTATGCAAATGGTCCGTAGGCCAAGGGCTATCCAAAACACTTGACCCCTCATCTTTGTGACCAATAGAACCGAGACATGATCCCCTCGGAAATCACATTTTCGCGTGCAGCTTCATGCAGCGTATTGGTAGCGTCCACTGTCATGCACAGGCTGATTACACGAATATGCATCACGCTTATTTTCGCCTACGTAGCCCCAACTGTAGGGTTACTCTCTGAGGGTATGCATACCCCTGCCGTATACCGCTAATTTAGTTCACTTAAAGAAAAAAACTGCAGATTGGTTTCACTCAGAAGCATGTCCGGATAGCCAAGACAGCTGAAGCAGTGAAGAGTAGTTTCAGCTGAATGAACGGTTACATAGTGCAACCAACAGAAAACGGCATAGTAGCTTCACTTGAAAAAGACAGAATGAATAATCAGCCCGCATCTCGTGGTCGTGCGGTAGCGTTCTCGCTTCCCACGCCTGGGTTCCCGGGTTCGATTTCCGGCGGGGTCAGGGATTTTCTCTGCCTCGTGATGGCTGGGTGTTGTGTGATGTGCTTAGGTTAGTTAGGTTTAAGTAGTTCTAAGTTCTAGGGGACTGATGACCATAGATGTTAAGTCCCATAGTGCTCAGAGCCATTTGAACCATTTGAATAATCCAGTCAATATGCAAAAATACAACGGACGTCTTCGATCGTTTTCAGCCGGTCGCTCCAACCGGCTAGCTTACGTCGGAAAAAATGGATGAGTAATAATCCAACTGATACGTAAAACTACAAACGACTAAATCGAATATTTTGATTCCGCTGCTCCCATAGACTGGTTCCACTCAAAAGAAGGAATGAATAACTCAGCTGCCACGTAAGGCTACAATCGAATGAGTCGATCGTTTTCCAACAAGCTACTGAATCGATTGTTTTAGTTCGGTGTTTCCCATCACCACAGAAGACTGTCCCTCCCTCAGGTTCCACCGTCTGTTCTGTTCCTTACCCTCCGCAGCAGCGCTGACTCAAATTGAAAGAGATGCGATTGAAATGAGTCCTCGTGCTTCCATTCGTGGGTGAAGGAACGAAACGCGGTACGCGACTGGCGGCTGTGGTCCGCGTGGCGTGTCTCGCTCGGCCTTGTCCTCGCACCTGGGCGCAGCCGACAGTAGCGGCTTCCGCAGCGCTCGCGCAAATAAGGACACGTGCTAGGCCTAGTTTACACGACGACATTGGGTTGCGCCACTCGTTGCGTGGAATGAGTCGCACGCAAGTGGTTTCATTTATGACCATAGACAAGGCGACACCAGTATACACTTCAGTTTCGTCGTTTTGTGGGTCTCTGAGTCGTGTCTGAAATGAAAGTTTAGGCAGCTGGATGTCGCACGAGTTGTGATGGAGTTAAAAGCTCGTTGCGTGGAATCGCTGCATAAGAAAAAAATAAGAAACATGTTTCGATTCGTGACTGTATGAAGAAAAGACGTCAGCTCGGTTGCTCAGCATTCTTGCTGAAATAATTTATAACGGAAGATCCAAGAAGTTATTTTAATTATCTTAGAATGTCACCAGAACTGTTCAAGTTTCTTCTAAATAGAGTTAATAATACGGTAAGGAATAAAGCTACTGTAATGCATGAAGCACTGTCGCCAGAACTGAAATAACATCATACTGCGTGCATTACAATTGAGAACACTCAGCATGCTATAACATACGGTTTTAGTTGGTGATGACGCTATTTCATTAACACAAATAATTATTAATATTAACAGTAATAATTATTAACATTAGCAACAATAATTATCCGAAGCAGGTCACATTAAGAACAGAATGGTTTGCAAACTACTCTCTTGAAGATAGATCTGTACAGTGGCAATATTTCAAAATTCTAACATATGTGAATAGGGTGCACTGCAGAGACGTTTTAAACAGATGATTATTGAGTAAAGATTGCAGCTTCTTGAGTTTGTATAGTCTCCCCTCCTATCAACAATATTCCTTAACAAAGAGTTGGCCAGTTCGAACGATGAGATATTATCTTGTAGACGAGAGCATTGCCACAGCTAGAAATACAATTGCTTGTATTTTTCTTAACTCAGTTGTATATGTGCTCTTAACTGAATAAATTTTGCCCTGCAGCTCAGATATTGTCAAACCACCTATGTTATCATCGCACATGACGGTCTTAGCGGCAGCAATATGTTGCTTATTTTTGTAATCAGCATCACTGAAATCTCACAAACACCTATGCAAAGCATAGATATTCAAAAAGTGAATGTTATTCTCCGTTCCTCACTTCATATTTCAGTTTGTCTACACTCTACGAACACACATAACCTCAAAACTCTTGCAACTAGTGTCGCCAAAGTTGAAACACGCCGAAAGTGCTTAGTTTCACCAACGAGATGCGCCGGTAGCGCAGTTGACTTTAACTTAGTGTCGCCGTGTAAACTAGGCTTTAGCTGGGCGGTGGACTGGCAATGGACGAGGAACCCGTAAATTCCGTTGGAGTAATTTAAGTTCCTGAGAAACTTATTTACCCATTACCGTCAAGCTGCTGTACCAGAGAAACTGAAAAAGTTGTGAATGGTGAGCAAAAATTCGAGTAATCGTAGGCCACAGTACGTACAGTTCCTTACAAACTAACAGAACAAAAAGGTCCCTCACAAAAATTTGTCCAGTACATGTTTTCTGTAGAAAATGGACGTCAATGCAAGTGAATCTGATAACACTGTAATCATATGTGTGACAGGTGCCTTTATTCAATACGGCTTAGTTGTGCTGCACAGTTAGTTGAATGGGAGGAGTTTCGTGCTGGAATACTGGAGTTTGAGAGTTCGATTCCAGATCTAGCTGTAATTTTTATTTATTTTCTAATGTTGGACTGCGCAACATGCTATCAGGTTTCTCACAACAGTTCTTAACACAAAAAAGATGCACTGTCTATATTCATACTAATATATAAAGCCACGTCTTCGTGTAATGTTGTTACTAAAACTCTCGAAAAGTTCTTGATCGATTTATTTTACGTTTTATCTAATAAACGTTTGGGCGGGTGTAGGGTACATATTTTTTAACATATATGGTATCTAAATGTATACAAAAGGTGTCCATAATTAAAGTTCCACTTTAAAAACGCTGTAGAAAGAAAACACTCCTCGTGATATCCTGTCAGAGAGGTCACAGTTTCTAGTAATTGACGGAAAGTCATAGAGTTAAATGTAAATGATTTCTGACGTTCCCCAAGGTAGCGTTATAGGCCCTCCTCTGTTCCTTATCTAAATAAACGATTTAGGAGACAATATGAGCAGCCTTCTTAGACTCTTTGCTGATGATGCTGTCGTTTATCGTCTCGTAACGTCATCAGAAGATCAAAATCATTTGCAAAACGATTTAGAAAAGTTATCTGGATGGCGCGAAATATGGCAAGTGGCCCTTAATAACGAAAAGTGTGAGGTCTTCCTCATGAGTGCTAAAAGGGATTCATTAAACTCCGGTTACACGGTAAATCAGTCATATCTAAAGGTTGTAAATTCAACGAAATACCTAGGAATTACAATTACGAACAACTTAAATTGGAAAGAACATATAGAAAATTTTGTGGGGGAAGGTGAACCAAAGACAGCGTTTTATTGCTGAACACTTAGAAGATGGGACAGACCTACAAAAGAGATTGCCTACACTACGCTTGTCCGTCCTGTTTTGGAGTATTGCTGCGTGGGGTATGATCCGTACTAGATAGAATTAACGGTATACATCGAGAAAGTTCGAGCAAGAGCAGCACGTTTTGTATTACCGAGTAGTAGGGGAGAGAGCTATTGGAAAATAGGATATTGATCTGATATATAGCTGAAACATCTAATACAAGGTGGACATTACCACTGTGTTTAGCAACTGATAATAAAGGACTGCAATAGGATGACAGTGAGGATTATACAATTTTCCACTTGAGCATTTGTCCTATTTAGTTTTTGACCGCATCTTGTTTCATACGTGGGATGGAGTATGTGTTACAATAACAAATTTCTTGTGGGTGTACTTTCATGTGATATTGATCAGCACAAATAACACCTGTTTTTTTCTCAAAAACTTGTATATATTTCAAAGGAAATCCTTTAGTTCGGCCTGCTGCAGGGAATCAATGGTTGATGATTCTATGACCTTGTCCTTCATGTGATCTTTGTTATCCTTTATCAAACTATGGTGAGGAGGTAGGCCACTGATGTTTGTTTTGATAAAATTCATTTTTATACCTTGGCAGTATTTGCCACACTTGGGCTTCACTAAATCAATAACAACATTCTTGCCATCGATGCTCAAATAGTGCTTACCTGAGGAGGAGTCGATTTTCGCTTACCTCTCCCTCAGATATTCCATACTAAAAATGTATTCTACAATTAAACCATTCACAATAAGGAAGGAGCAGGCTAGGTTCCATTTCCCATAAGGAGCCCGTATCTGCACTTCGACATGTCTCAACGTGACATTGACTGCTCCAATTACCTTGAAATTTCGTGTGGGGAAAATAGTTACTCTAGTAACTTTCCGGACGACTTGGGCGTTTGGGAAGAAGACACTGGATATCAAGAAAATGAAAGTGAAGCAGAATCGTAATAAGAGAGTGAAATACGTCCAAGAAGAATGCGGCGAACGCTTCGGTTGCAAACTGATTCGGCTGAATCAGACGAGGAAGACAGCGCACAGTGGTGAGACTTTGATTTACCGAGGACTAGTAATAAATTTGAAGGATCCCCGGGTCCAAACATACTTCCCAAAGATACACAGAGCGTCGAGGATGTCGTACAATTATATATTGGGAACGATCTATTTGAATATATTAGCAACGAAACCAACAAGTACTACAGTCAAAACTGCAGTAGAAGGAAACTTTATTTAAAAACAAATGCCAAATTTGTCGACGTTACGGGACCTGAACTTCGAAACTGGTTTGGGCTTGCTATCCTTATGGGAGTTGTAAAAAAAAGCATGGATCGATGGTTATTGGTCAACAAATCCGTTTATAGAAACACCGATATTTCGCAAAGCGATGTCCCGCAACCGACTCAGACAAATGTTATTATTTTTCCGAAAGCAACAATAAACCGGATAATGCCGACAGGCTTGTCAAAGTGCAATTCGTAATTGATTATTTTTCCAAAAAGTTTAAAGAAACGTTTAATAAGTCGAAACATCTCAACTGATGAAGGAACGATAACGTGGCGTGGACGGTTAAATTTTAAAGTTTACAATGCGTCTAAAATTACGAAATACGGTATACTCATTCGGATGCTGTGTGATCCGAGTACGGGATATATTTCCTCATTCAAGATATATTCCGACGCTGGACAGCGCTTGGCAAAAACAGTGATGGAACTTTAGACACCTTCTGATGGAAAATGGTATCCCCTCTGCATGGATAATTGTTATAACAGTGTAGAACTGGCAGAGAAGTTACTTGAAAAGAACATTCGAGTTTGTGGAACGATATGGCAAAATAGAGGATTTCCGGGAAATTAAAGCGCGCTAAAATCAATGTGTTTGAAGTTGTCATCAACGGAAAAGTGAGAAGCGGCCGGCGACAACTCAAGTAATCCGACTTAGTGCTGTCGGCGCAATGCGAATAAATTTGTACGACACGTGCGGACGGTAAAGTGTTAAGGTGTACTGTGTCAGTGATAAGTTTGACAGTTTTGATGACATTGTACCTTCTTGTAACGATACATTTATTACGTCAGTGAGGACCTTTTTAGTTTAGATGACATACCCTTTTGTCTAGATAACATTTCATTTTGCTTAGTTGACGTTTCATTATGCTTAGCCGACACTTCATTTAGCTTGGATGACTTTTTCTTTTGTAATAACATTTCATTTTGCTGTTTTGATAAGTCTTCATAATTTGATGATATCGTTGTCTCCAAACTACGATACAGTGCTGAAAATGGATATTGAGTGGAGCTAGTTTGTGCAGTAACTTCTTCACTCTCAGCTTTCAATTCCATTTTGTGAGATGAAGAGTCGATATTTTCCACAGCCACATCAGTGAATTCGCTATCTTGGCATTTGATTCTACTTCTTCACGTATTTCAGATTCCATTTTTGTGGACTTTCCTATTTTTATCATAACATACAGGCGGCAGAAGCTACATATGTAAAGTTATGTACTTTAATTTCATAACAGCACCCAGATAATAATAGTCATTGTGGAAAGATAAAATTACCTTATTGAAACAATATAGCAGTATTGTACCATGCTGTGCACTCGTGACGCAGCGTTAGCCGTCTTATACAATCCAACTCTGTGATTATTAGACATGATTACAATCAATTGAAATAATTAAATCTTGAATCAAATTTACACACCGAATAATCAATTTGATAACAGACACGATTCGCACAGGCAAAGGAGAATAAATAATGTTGTCTTTACCTAATACGTTATGTTGTAATTAACATCAATTTTCAAAAATATTGTTGTACTTATTGTTTCCTTTTAAAAATTTCCTGAAATTCCTTTTTGTTAAGTCCACAACAGTTTGACGTTTTCACTGTACGAGAAACAGATTAAAAAGATTGTAACAATGTAATGACAGTAACATTTCGTACGCAGAATATTTATCAAATTATAGTCCTCAAACCAGATCGTCAGTGGAATCCAACTTCCTCTGTACCGTTTTGGATTTTATTTTACTTTTTAAACGGGAAAGTGAAACGTTGACTAAGGAAAGACGCATCCCATGTAATTAAAGTCATAGATGCGTTGGCCGTGTGTGTTCATGCATAGTAATGGATGAAATAGCTGAAGGTCTGTACGTTAGTTGTTATTACTCTGATAGAAGACAGCAGTATATTGTTCACGTACCTACCAGAAGTTATAATTTGCTGAAAGAAGATCGCTTCAATCATTAATGTTGCTCTAATTGCACACCACACTCCTGTTGTCATGTAGGGGTTCTTGATGTAACTGGTGAGAATTTTCAGATGTACAACGTCGAAATGCAACAATGCTTCATTAGAAACGTAGAGTGTTGCACTCTCAACTCCTTCATCACAGACAGACTCCAACAGCCCGTTTTAGTACAGACGTCTAGAACAGTATATATGATTGATCAGTCGCACCACAATTACTTTGGAATATTTCAGCTCTAAGCCAGTGTGAAGCTCGACTTGCCAGTGTGAAGCGCTAATAGGCGCAACGATCTTCTCCAACCTCTTTTCATGACTATACCCAAAGCATCACTTCAACTGAAACCTGTCAGATCGATGGACAGAAAAGTACACAGTACTCGTCGTTTTCCTGCTCATTATTAGTAACTGCGGACAGGTTCGGTTGCGGAGCTCCCTCATAAATAAAGGAAAACTGACTAGATGAATGAAATTTTATGTTTGCATTACGCTTTCATCAGAACCGATAGAATCCGTTTCGGAGGAAAATTGAAAAAAAAAAGAAAAGATACAGTCCGTATTAGTGTTATAAAGTCACATTTTTTTATCATTCATCAGTAAAACAGCGGATGAGCCGAAGTGTCTTAATAAAGAGGAGAGCAAATTTCCTTTCTTCGTTAGGGCTGTCCATCAGTCTGCAATGGAGGCAATGAAATGGAACAGGGCAATAGACAGACGACAAACTGCGAAGGAGTAAGTAATGATCCTATAGAATAAAATATTCAGGAGGTTTCCCTTACGTTATTCAAAACCACTACCAATTTAATTCAGCAAGATTGGGCCAGAATGTATGACCTTTTTCAAAAAATATGGAACCATGCTCTTAATAACTGCCGAACGTCACTCGGTCATGCTTAAAGTTGGCCATCTATCCAGTGATTTTTCATAATCAAACTTTTTCGTTATTGATCTTGTTCTGCCAATGAATGCAGTGTTGTAATAATAATTGACATTATACCTAAAATACTATTTAAAAAGGTAAGTATTAACAATTGACTGCCTTAAAACATGGGATACTGAGCGACTTTAGTTTTTTGATTCTCAAATAAATCAGTAGTGTAAAGTGTAAACCAATTATTTTATTTTTTCGCACATAAGGAACTCAGAGACTAAGGGCCAGACAACAAATACAGTGGTCTGTTGGCTCGACAATTGCTAAGGAACAACTGCCAATTGCAACGCAACAATCGACAGTTGCTACGGAACACCCACCCAGTCATAGTAAAACGAAATGTGGAGATCGGGACGTGTTAACTGCAGCGAAGCCTGTATACACCAACGCTCTGTATACATTCGACAGTTCACGTGTTACAGTGTTTGACGAAGGCTGTAATGGAGCTGATTTGTGCGACAATCCGTGTGGTTCGCCAACATGTCTGCTAGACATCCTTTGCGTGCTCACGATCTTGGACGAGCTGCTGGACGGCTCGAAGTCAGCCAAGTGTCACTGCTGTGACCACAGTAATGGGCAAGTGTCATCTCGCCATTAAAGAAGACCGCTGAATGTGGAAATGGAATGTGAAAGCGTGCAGATGGTCGTACACGGACCACGACACCGCAAGAGGATCGATACGTACCCCTGGTGGCGAAAGGGAACAGTCATAATGCCGGTTGCAGCATACCTTTGCAACCGTTACCAGTACATCCAGTACATGTGTCTCAGCCAGAATCACTTCCCAGCGACTAAATCAAGCTGCTTTGTTTTCACGGAAACCTGTTAAAGGCATACCATTGAGCCGCCCTGCTAAACCTGCAGGACAGGACAGGTAGTTTAAATTGTGGAAAGGGGCCAAACTAAGCGGCTGTCAGTTACACTCGAACATACAACTTTATTTATTTGACCTAACATTACAAGAGCCAAGAAAATTTAAAAAAAAATTACAGCATTAATTTACCGGCCGAATGCGCCATACGAGGTGCATTAAGTTCTAAGGCCTCCGATTTTTTTTCTCCGGAATGGAAAGAGATAGGAACATGCGCATTGTTTTAAAATGAGGCCGCGTTCATTGTCAATATGCCCCAGAGATGGCAGCACCGTATGGCAGATGGAATTTTACCGCCAGCGGCGAGAATGAGAACTGTTTTAAATACTTAAAATGGCGACGTTTTCCTTACTTGAACAGCGTACAATCATTCGTTTTCTGAATTTGCGTGGTGTGAAAGCAATTGAAATTCATCGACAGTTGAAGGAGACATGTGGTGATGGAGTTATGGATGTGTCCAAAGTGCGTTCATGGGTACAACAGTTTAATGAAGGCAGAACATCGTGTGACAACAAACCGAAACAACCTCGGGCTCACACAACCGGTCTGACGACATGATCGAGAAAGTGGAGAGAATTATTTTGGGGGATTGCCGAATGACTGTTGAACAGATCGCCTCCAAAGTTGGCATTTCTGTGGGTTCTGTGCACACAGTCCTGCATGACGACCTGAAAATGCGAAAAGTGCCATCCAGGTGGGTGCCACGGATGCTGACGGATGACCACATGGCTGCCTGTGTGGCATGTTGCCAAGCAATGTTGACGCACAACGACAGCATGAATGGGAATTTCTTTTCGTCGGTTGTGACAATGGATGAGACGTGGATGTCATTTTTCAATCCAGAAACAAAGCTCCAGTCAGCTCAATGGAAGCACACAGATTCACCGCCACCAAAATAATTTCGGGTAACTGCCAGTGCTGAAAAAATGATGGTGTCCATGTTCTGGGACAGCGATGGCGTAATCCTTACCCATTGTGTTCCAAAGGGCACTACGGTAACAGGTGCATCCTACGATAATGTTTTGAAGAACAAATTCCTTCCTGCCCTGCAACAAAAACGTCCGGGAAGGGCTGCGCGTGTGCTGTTTCACCAAGACAACGCACCTGCACATCGAGCTAACGTTACGCAACAGTTTCTTCGTGATGACAACTTTGAAGTGATTCCTCATGCTCCCTACTCACCTGACCTGGCTACTAGTGACTTTTGGCTTTTTCCAACAATGAAAGACACTCTCCGTGGCCGCATATTCACCAGCCATGCTGCTATTGCCTCAGCGATTTTCCAGTGGTCAAAACAGACTCCTAAAGAAGCCTTCGCCGCTGCCATGGAATCATGGCGTCAGCGTTGTGAAAAATGTGTACGTCTGCAGGGCGATTACGTCGAGAAGTAACGCCAGTTTCATCGATTTCGGGTGAGTAGTTAATTAGAAAAAAAATCGGAGGCCTTAGAACTTGAATGCACCTCGTACAGTCTCATGTCTTAAGGGCAAGACCACTTTAATTTAAAATCGGCTGAAAGCCAATAACTTAAGACTCAAACCAAAATCAGAAATTTAAAAGGCAGAAGGCCTTACCTTAAATCAGTTCTTTCAATTAGGCTGAAGGCCCAAACCATCTCACAAGTTTAATTAAAAAAAAATCAGCTGAATGCCTATCTCTTAAGACTCAAACCAAAATTAAATTTTTAAAAGGCAAAGGGCCTTATCCTAAAACAGTTCCTTAATTAGGCTGAAGGCCCAAACAATCTGACACCTTAAGAGCAAAATAACCTTAATGTAAAAATCGGCTAGAAGCCACACAAATACATCCACATCTACATCTACATGATTACTCTACAATTCACATTTAAGTGCTTGGCAGAGGGTTCATCGAACCACAATCATACTATCTCTCTACCATTCCACTCCCGAACAGCGCGCTGGAAAAACGAATACCTAAACCTTTCTGTTAGAGCTCTGATTTCTCTTATTTTATTTTGATGATCATTCCTACCTATGTAGGTTGGGCTCAACAAAATATTTTCGCATTCGGAAGAGAAAGTTGGTGACTGAAATTTCGTAAATAGATCTCGCCGCGACGAAAAACGTCTTTGCTTTAATGGCTTCCATCCCAACTCGCGTATCATATCTGCCACACTCTCTCCCCTATTACGTGGTAATACAAAACGAGCTGCCCTTTTTTGCACCCTTTCGATGTCCTCCGTCAATCCTACCTGGTAACGATCCCACACCGCGCAGCAATATTCTAACAGAGGACGAACGAGTGTAGTGTAAGCTGTCTCTTTAGTGGACTTGTTGCATCTTCTAAGTGTCCTGCCATGAAACGCAACCTTTGGCTTTCCTTCCTCCCAATATTATCTATGTGGTCTTTTCAACTGAAGTTGTTCGTAATTTTAACACCCAGGTACTTTGTTGAATTGACAGCCTTGAGAATTGTACTATTTATCGAGCAATCGAATTCCAACGGATTTCTTTTGGAACTCATGTGGATCACCTCACACATTTCGTTATTTAGCGTCAACTGCCACCTGCCACACCATACAGCAATCTTTTCTAAATCGCTTTGCAACTGATACTGGTCTTCGGATGACCTTACTAGACGGTAAATTACAGCATCATCTGCGAACAACCTAAGAGAAATGCTCAGAATACAAACAACAAGAACAAATAAGAAAAGGTAGTACCCCCAACGGCGCTCAGAAATTTCCGAGGGTCGGCTTGGAATTCAAACACTAACGCTTGCTTAGATGAGACAGGCAGTCGGCCCAACCATTCTCGATGCGACGACAACCCAACCGACAGACAGTCACCGAACACACTTTCTCCGAACTGTGCAAGAACTGAAAATTTCCTTGACAGAGGACTCCTCGACAGAATTCGATCCACCATGAATAACAGATATAAAATATGCATAAGTGCCCGAGGAGGACATATTCTTTACTGCGAGTCCGATATCGACCTTTATGTTGGGAATCTGATCGTGTCAAACAGAAAGTTATTTTCGTCAGATAACCACGTTCCAATGTCGTGAAATCTGTACCATCATTCGTTATAAAAATACCACTCCACCTCTACCATGTATATACTACGTTTCATGTCGTCCGTCATTGTCTGTGATTATTCCTATCCAACAATGTCTCTGTTCCTTAGGAAATGTCAAAAAGTGTATTATCTAGTTTGAGAAGCTAATTAGTGTATTTCATTCGTTAATTATAAAAATTTAAACTTGACTGTAGCATTTTCAGTCAACGAGTAGAAGGATCTTTGACTGTAACATTTGCAATCAGCAGACAGGGGGGTTGAGAGATACAAACTGCAGCACTGTATATACACTCCTGGAAATTGAAATAAGAACACCGTGAATTCATTGTCCCAGGAAGGGGAAACTTTATTGACACATTCCTGGGGTCAGATACATCACATGATCACACTGACAGAACCACAGGCACATAGACACAGGCAACAGAGCATGCACAATGTCGGCACTAGTACAGTGTATATCCACCTTTCGCAGCAATGCAGGCTGCTATTCTCCCATGGAGACGATCGTAGAGATGCTGGATGTAGTCCTGTGGAACGGCTTGCTATGCCATTTCCACCTGGCGCCTCAGTTGGACCAGCGTTCGTGCTGGACGTGCAGACCGCGTGAGACGACGCTTCATCCAGTCCCAAACATGCTCAATGGGGGCCAGATCCGGAGATCTTGCTGGCCAGGGTAGTTGACTTACACCTTCTAGAGCACGTTGGGTGGCACGAGATACATGCGGACGTGCATTGTCCTGTTGGAACAGCAAGTTCCCTTGCCGGTCTAGGAATGGTAGAACGATGGGTTCGATGGCGGTTTGGATGTACCGTGCACTATTCAGTGTCCCCTCAACGATCACCAGTGGTGTACGGCCAGTGTAGGAGATCGGTCCCCACACCATGATGCCGGGTGTTGGCCCTGTGTGTCTCGGTCGTATGCAGTCCTGATTGTGGCGCTCACCTGCACGGCGCCAAACACGCATACGACCATCATTGGCACCAAGGCAGAAGCGACTCTCATCGCTGAAGACGACACGTCTCCATTCGTCCCTCCATTCACTCCTGTCGCGACACCACTGGAGGCGGGCTGCACGATGTTGGGGCGTGAGCGGAAGACGGCCTAACGGTGTGCAGGACCGTAGCCCAGCTTCATGGAGACGGTTGCGAATGGTCCTCGCCGATACCCCAGGAGCAACAGTGTCCCTAATTTGCTGGGAAGTGGCGGTGCGGTCCCCTACGGCACTGCGTAGGATCCTACGGTCTTGGCGTGCATCCGTGCGTCGCTGCGGTCCGGTCCCTGGTCGACGGGCACGTGCACCTTCCGCCGACCACTGGCGACAACATCGATGTACTGTGGAGACCTCACGCCCCACGTGTTGAGCAATTCGGCGGTACGTCCACCCGGCCTCCCGCATGCCCACTATACGCCCTCGCTCAAAGTCCGTCAACTGCACATACGGTTCACGTCCACGCTGTCGCGGCATGCTACCAGTGTTAAAGACTGTGATGGAGCTCCGTATGCCACGGCAAACTGGCTGACACTGACGGCGGCGGTGCACAAATGCTGCGCAGCTAGCGCCATTCGACGGCCAACACCGCGGTTCCTGGTGTGTCCGCTGTGCCGTGCGTGTGATCATTGCTTGTACAGCCCTCTCGCAGTGTCCGGAGCAAGTATGGTGGGTCTGACACACCGGTGTCAATGTGTTCTTTTTTCCATTTCCAGGAGTGTAGAATATATTAAATTGCTTTCTTTTTCAAAAACTAGTCGTATTATGAGCCACATATAAACTTATTTTGCTGCCCTTTGCACGAACTGTACTGAAAAAATTAACATACAACCACCATATTGTAAGATGAAATAATAAAATGACATAATAGTTATTACTTTGCGACGAACGGAACGTGGGAAGGAAGTATTATTCAAATGGCTCAAATTGCTCTGAGCACTATGTGACGTAACATCTGAGGTCATCAGTCCCCTAGAACTTAGAACTACTTAAACCTAACTAACCTAAGGACATCACACACATCCATGCCCAAGGCAGGATTCGAGCCGGCGACCGCAGCGGTCGCGAGTTTCCAGACTGTAGCGCCTAGAACCACGGCCGGCGGAAGAATTATGTCTGGCTACTGTGGAGCAGTTTCTTACCGGAAGTTGTGTATCCAGTATGCCGGCGACGAAGACTCTCTGATGTGCGCTAGATAGCGTCTCCTGGGTGGCAGTGGCTGGGCAAACTGCGTCAGAAATCTGCTGGCAGTGATCATTGTTTGCTGCTGTGACCAAAGTTTTTGGCAAACTCCCAGTAGACTTTGAAGTGTGACATGTAAGGCCACGCAGCGAAGTGTTACACACTTGGAGAACCTCTCCCTAGTATTCACCAAAATATCCTATGTGTATGTCCATGAATTTAAGTAGCCAGCTCAGTTTACTCCTCTCAGTAACCTAACTTTTTTTACAATTTTCTTTTCAATTTCATAATTCCCATCTTTGCCACATTACATATACTTTCCAAGAATCATTATCAAAAGCTTTCTCAAATCTTCGATTTTACAACAATTACAAAATAATATTTTTTTGAAATTGTTACATAATCAGTTTTAAAATATTTTACATTTTTTCAGGATAAAACTGTCGAAGAAAATTTACTACAATCAATTGAATGTTTATATCAATTTGAGATTAAGTTACATGACAGACTGCAAGGATCTAATACGTCAAGATATTTTGAAGGTATCGTTTCCTTTGATTTTATGTGATAGTCACATATGCGAAGAAGTGTGATTATTTAGAAGACCCAGAAAGTCCTTAATGCAGACAAAAAGTAATCGCAATCGTGGAAATCTCAGTTCATGTTACTGGATTTGTAGCAATGTAAGAAATAAATAAAAAAATGAGCATAATATCAAATATTCACCAACGTCAAGAGAGACGAAGTTCGGCATCACATTCTATGTGGATGGATAATAAAAGTATTAGTGGCATTGTTTTATGAACTGTCTTAGTATTCACTATACAGGGTGTTACAAAAAGGTACTGCCAAACGTTCAGGAAACATTCCCCACACACAAATAAAGAAAAGATGTTATGTGGACATGCGTCCGGAAACGCTTAATTTCCATGTTAGAGCTCATTTTAGTTTCGTCGGTATGTACTGTATTTCCTCGATTCACCGCCAATTGGCCCAATTGAAGGAAGGTAATGTTGACTTCGGTGCTTGTGTTGACATGCGACTCATTGCTCTACAGTACTAGCATCAAGCACATCAGTACGTAGCATCAACAGGTTTGTGTTCTCACGAACGTGGTTTTGCAGTCAGTGCAATGTTTAAAAATGCGGAGTTGGCAAATGGCCATTTGATGTATGGATTAGCACGGGGCAATAGCCGTGGCGCGGTACGTTTGTATCGAGACAGATTTCCAGAACGAAGGTGTCCCAACAGGAAGACGTCCGAAGCAATTGATCGGGGTCTTAGGGAGCACGAACATTCCAGCCTATGACTCGCGACTGGGGAAGACCTAGAACGACGAGGACACCTGCAATGGACGAGGCAATTCTTCGTGCAGTTGACGATAACCTTAATGTCAGCATCAGAGAAGTTGCTGCTGTACAAGGTAACGTTGACCACGTCACTGTATGGAGAGTGCTACGGTAGAAGCAGTAGTTTCCGTACCATGTACAGCGTGTGCAGGCACTGTCAGCAGCTGATTGGCCTCCACGAATACACTTCTGCGAATGGTTCATCAAAGAATGTGTCAATCCTCATTTCAGTGCAAATGTTCTATTTACGGATGAGGCTTCATTCCAACGTGATCAAATTGTAAATTTTCACAATCAACATGTGTGGGCTGACGAGAATCCTCACGCAATTGTGCAATCACGTTATCAACACAGATTTTCTGTGAACGTTTGGGCAGGCATTGTTGGTGATGTCTTGATTGGTCCCCATGTTCTTCCACCTACGCTCAGTGGAGCACGTCATCATGATTTCATACGGGATACTCTACCTGTGGTGCTAGAACATGTGCCTTTACAAGTACGACACATGTGGTTCATGCACGATGGAGCTCCTGCGCATTTCAGTCGAAGTGTTCGTACGCTTCTCAACAACAGATTCGGTGACCGATGGATTGGTAGAGGCGGACCAATTCCATGGCCTCCACGCTCTCCTGACCTCAACCCTCTTGACTTTCATTTATGGGGGTATTTGAAAGCTCTTGTCTACGCAATCCCGGTACCAAATGTAGAGACTCTTCGTGCTCGTATTGTGGACGGCTGTGATACAATACGCCATTCTCCAGGGCTGCATCAGCGCAACAGGGATTCCATGCGACGGAGGGTGGATGCATGTATCCTCGCTAACGGAGGACATTTTGAACATTTCCTGTAACAAAGTGTTTGAAGTCACGCTGGTACGTTCTGTGGCTGTGTGTTTCCATTCCATGATTAATGTGATTTGAAGAGAAGTAATAAAATGAGCTCTAACGTGGAATGTAAGCGTTTCCGGACACATGTCCACATAACATATTTTCTTTCTTTGTGTGTGAGGAATGTTTCCTGAAAGTTTGGCCGTACCTTTTTGTAACACCCTGTATATAATTCCGTCAGCGGCAGCTTTGTCGACGGCGCCAACCCCAATGTCATCACAAGGCTGTTGCTCTGTGGATTTAGCAAGTGTCTTTGTCCTCGCTACCCAAGATTACTAACCGATACCTGGAGGAGATGACCAGGGTACCCATGACCCTGTCGTACACAGCACACAGGTAAGGCATCTAACAGTTCCGCTCAGAGTAAGTGAAGTTGTGGAGAGAAGTACTGTGGCTGTCAGGAGAGCGATGGGCAGCATCAAAGTACGCCACAGAAATGGAGGTGCATGGCAGCAACGGCACACCACCATGACGACAGATGATGGTCTACTCCAAGACCCTGCTAGTTAGACCTCCAGAAAATTTGCTGGACTGTAGCAGCCGCAGCTCCCCACTCGCGTTGACTCGGTAGCAAGCACTGCAGCTCACAGCATCTAAGTCCCTCTAGACAGGACTCGCTGCTTCGTAGAAGATCGGAGATAACCGGACGAGCAAAGGGTTGATCAAAATAGGTCTCCCCTCCTGACACGATGGCTCGAAACTGAATGCGATTGTGGTTTGAAAAGTTCTCGGAACGGAATAGAAAAAAAGTACTTACATCACTGAAACTTTTTTATTTTTCAATGCAGTCTCCTTTTAGTTTAATGAACTTGGTCCAACGATGTTCCAGTGCCTTGATACCACCTCTAAAAGGAGTTTTCTCCAGGCCTGCAAAATAGTTGTCAACTCCGGCTATCAATTCTTCGTTTGAAGTGAATCTTCGAACACCAAGAAAAAGTTCACTTTTGGTAAGAGATGGAAGTCTGACGGAGCCGTATCAGACGAATAAGGCGGGTGTGACAACAATTCATACCTTAATTCGTGTAATTTTGCCACGGCGACGGCACATGTGTGCGGGCGTGCATTGTCATGATGGAAGATGACTTTCTTCCTTGCTAAACCTGGCCTTTTTTCGCGTATCTTACATTGCAGTTTGTCCAGGAGGTTAGCATAGAATTCTCCAGTAATTGTTTGGACAGTAGGAAGGTAATCTAAAAACAGAATCCCCTTCGCATCCCAGAACATTGATACCATGACCTTCCCCGCCGAAGGAATTATCTTTGCTTTCTTTGGTGGCGGAGAGTCGGCATGTTTCCACTACTTTGTTGTTTTGTCTTTGGGTTATAGTAGTCCATCTAAGTTTCATCTGTCGTCACAAACTGGTGCAAAAAATCTTGTTCGTTTCTCTTAAAACGGGCCAAACATTGTTCCGACATGTTCATTCTCATGTGTTTTTGATCCAGCGTCAAGAGTAGCGGCACCCATCTTGCAAATAATTTTTTCATTTCTAATTTTTTAGTTAAAACGTGATATACCCTTTCAGATGACATCATCTAAAATATCCCGACCAAATTTAGATTCATTTGTCCACTTGGCTCCGCGGATCATTATCTAAGCTCTTCCGACCAAATTTAAATTCATTTGTCCACTTGGCAACAGGTGAATAGGAAGGAGCAGTGTCCCCCAATGTATTCTGAAAATCGTCATGAATGTCCTTTGCTTTCATACCTTTCTTTAAGAAGTACTTAATCACTGCTCGAATCTCGATTTTTTCCATCTTCGCAAATAGTGATTTGCTACGTCACCGCCACAGCTCTCTTCCAAGAGCACTGACGTGAACAACTCGTTGCGCTAGCGCTGTGATTCCGAGAACTTTGCAAATCACCCTCTTAGAGCACCAGTCCGCAACTCGTGGTCTCTCGGTCGCGTTCTCGCTTCCTAAGAACGGGGTCCCGGGTTCGATTTCCTTCGGGGTCAGGGATTTCCACCTGCCTCGAGATGACTGGGTGTTTGTGTTGTCCTCAGCATTTCATCATCATTCATGAAAGTGGCGAGACTGGACTGAGGCAAGGTTGGGAATTTGTACGGGCGCAGATAACCTCGCAGTTGAGCGCCCCACAAACCTAACATCATCATCATCATCATCATCATAGAATACCAGAACAGAAGTAATGCTTATGCATGACGGGGTCATGTGCTTTGCTGTGGCGAGTACATCATTGTCCCGATTTTATTCCCTGATCAGCTCTCTTGGTCGCTTCAGGATTTCACAGCTTTACCTTTCAGAGTTTCCTTTTGCTAGGGCAGTGTACTCAACTGTTACTGACTTAAGCTTTCTTGTGACACTTTGTGCAGTTACCATTATGACGATACCTCACTGTAATTCAGATAGTTTGCTGGTTCAGGCTACCAGCTCATTCAAGCTGTCGCAATAGCTTCTGTGTTCACTGGTACACCATTAGCGGTCCTTTCTGACTGGAATTCCACCTGGCTATTGACCCGTTCAGCTCTGCCTCTCGCATAACCAGCGAAGGTCTTTGAAAATTTCCAGGCTGTGCAAACAATACTTAAATAAAATGTAGTATTAAATTATAGTTGAAAAATAACTTACATTGTAAGATTTGAGTATTCTAAACGCTTGGTACCCATAAAATGCCGTTTAACTTAGAAGTTGAACTGGTGAGGGAAACCTATATTTAGGAAATTTATAGATTTAGAGAATGTATTCGACACTGTGGAATGGAAACACTCTTTGTAAATTTTGAAGGAAGCTGGGATAAAAATCAGGGATCGACAAACTATCCTCAACTTTTACAGAAATCGTACTATAGTTATGGGTCTAAGAACTTCTTCAATGTAAAAACCAGTTTAAATACTATGCCTCTCTGGTTGCTCTTGGATTGTTGATCGATGATCAATGCATGATTTCCTCCTGGTTACATTTTTCGACAGTCATTTATGCGCTGCATTAATTGCCAACGCCATTTGGTGATGGCAGTAATTTTCCTCACCGCTACTGGTCTCTACGCACTTTCAGTTTGGCATTAGGCTTCACACATGTATGAGTTGTTTACGGTACCTCATTTTCCCACTGCTGTGTGGCTATATGAATCATTCTGTTATATCTTTGAAAGTACTGATACAACAACTGAGCATTGTGCATATAATTGTTCTGTAGCATTTGATATTGTAAAACCTTCTTTTTAACACAGCTGCGTTCTGATGATGATGTATCGAATGGTACGAATGAATTAATTTGCGACCAAGACTTGCCACAGTTCATTTAGTGCCAATTCTGAATGGTCGCCTACCTCATAGATGAAAGAGTTATCTATCAATTGAACATTCTGTGACCATTTTAGCCGATCAGATCCATCCCGTGGTACGATTGTTGTTCCCTGCTGGTTTTATGAGGACGAGGATGAAGTGTGTAATCTTCCCTGGCCACCGAAGTCACCAAATCTTGATACTATTGTGCGCTGTGGTCTGTTTTGGAAAGAAGGGTGGGTGGTCTTTATCCATGTCCATCAGCGTTCCGCGGTACTTTGCAGGAAGAATGGTATAAGGTACTCTTGAAAACCATAAAAGTCCGATATTTATCCATTCCCAGACGACTGAAAGCTACTTTGAATGTCAACCGCTTTCCGTATCAAGCATGAAAAAGTGTTGTGTTTTTACTATTTCCACATTTTTGTCCGTTCCCTCTGTGTCTGCCGTGGTGGCAGTGCACAGACTGTCTGTCTCTCGCTACTACAGACTTAGAGCCACTGGAAAATGGCTTTGTGGACCGAGACCCGTCATGCAATAAAAACAAAATTAAAAGGGAAACAGATGCGTAACTGACTTCACAAGTTTCCTTATGCTGGACAGTATATTTTCTCATTATTTCAGCATTAGGAAGTCCTGTCATCCGGTGGTTCATCCCAGAGTAATACTGTAATTATGATTTATTCAGTTTATTACTTCGGTTATCTTTTTTGTGAGCATGCCTGTATGGTAGTGAAAAAGCCTGTTACATGGAATACCAAATCGTACAGCACAAAAGACAAAGTAATGCAAGAGCCTGCAACACTTCTGATATCTTCCCATGGTCAGATTACTTTCCATTGTGAATCGAACCTTTGTGTTAGTCCAGAACACGGCAAATTTACATCGGCCTCCTCTGAGAGAATAGAATGACAAACCCTTTTTGACAACGTACGGCCTCACTGCTATAGCAGGCTGCAGTTTACAGTGGTGCCTGGCACTCTGTTAGCACTGACCCGCATGCCAATACTGCGCTGTTGCTGGCCAGCCTCACCACTACAACCTTCGTGAAGCTCACCTGGCCTTACGTCTAGTGCAGTTATCTGCACACTGCACTCCAACATGTGACTTTTGACTTCTGAATCTTCCAACACAACCATAACTGAGAATTCTGAATGAAACTACCAACAAACGGAAACTAATTCTGGTAGAATTGAGACATATTGTGGAGGCCCAGGGCTCTCAAATGAAGCGGTCGTACGTTCGTCGCTACAGCGAAAAGCATTCAAAGTTGGCGCCTACCAGATTTCATAGAGTTTACTCGAAAGCGAGTGTGCCGTTACCCTGGTACAGATGCCATATGCGAAACTTCACTCACAAAAGAGTTTATGTTTTATGAATACCACAACACAGTTAACGGATGCTGGGAAGATGTAATTTACGGTCTTTACCACGGGAGCTTCTCACACCTTGTTGGTATACTTAGTAAAGCTGTAAATACATAATCTAGTATTCTCCAAGTCAACAAATCTCACAAGCTGTGAGGGCCACCCTAGGACCATAGGTGACGACAACATTAAACTCTTGAGTATTTAACAGCTCGCAAGTACGCCATGCTCATTACCTACACACACGGGAGTAATGTTTCACACACGGCATAAACTTTGTACATTACATCTGAACTTCGGCAGCTTGTCACCAGCAGTAATATACTTCAAACACGTTAATAAAGTTCACGGGCTGCACGACTTTACTTTAGATGGCGATGATAGAACAGTGTGTGTCCAAGCAAAGCTTATTGTGCCATCAAACGAAGCAACACTCGCCGCAAGACCATCCAGTTCTATCTCTGAGCCGCATCTCCTCTAACAATGTCGCATCTCTCCACTGATCCTGACTCTTGGTAGCAGTGAAGTTGGACAACTACTTGCCAGGTATTACCTCTGATTGCAGTTATATCATTCTCTCTGTTTTACGTACATGAAGACAAGTTTCAAACAATGCTTTATAAATATGGCGACTCCTCTCCTGTCCGCTACAATAAAATCTACGGTGGCCCATTTTTCCTTCTGGCTCGGTCTGCTGATGGACTCGCCCATTGGGCCCAAAAGTGAAGGGGTATCACCCCTGAGAATTGCTTTTTAACTTCTATGTTTGGTTTCCTCTCTGTATCTCTTAAGCGGTTCCTATCCAAGCCCTGCTAGCTGCCCTCACCGTGCGGACTGGCGATACTGCGGGCCGCCAGCCGCACCTTCCTCCGAAAGCGCTTTCTGGCGTCCCTTGTTCCAGTCAGCTCTGGGTCAATTCTGATAGGATCTCTTAATTAAAACTCACATATTTCCACTCTCCGTTCTATTGTTATGCTGGTTTTACTATTCCTATTGTAATAGCATTCTGCATCACTTAACAGATAATCCAAGTAATTATGTTTCTGAATTATAATTCTTAATTTTTAAACTGAGGATTATCAGCCTGAACATGTGCAGTGTTATGACAGTACATGCCACGTTTCAAACTGTCAGACAAAATGCTTCCGTTTGTATCACTGTGCGTTCCATGTGTTCTGTCACTGTTCTGTACAGTATGTGAAAAGTACGAAGCTGTTGTCTTACACATATTGTTCCAAATATCGATCACCATGATAACGGCAGAGTGAACAACTCATAGGATTATCTTTCATGCTGAAGGTGTCAGGCACATTACTTCCGTAATTACCACCGTCCTAACAACTACGTCGATGTGAGAATGGATTGGAGTCTCATAAACTGGGCTCTTTACATTCCCCGCAGAAGAAGTCCACTGATGATTGTGAACGAGCTGTCTCTGATAGCTGCAAGCAAAGCTATTGTTGTACAAACTGTACTTTAATGCGGTTCCTAGCATAAGCGGCAAAGTATGCCTGTGCCCTGCCATCTTCAGACCAAAGAAACTGATCAGCTGCACGTCTTCGAGAGCCGTGGAAGCACATGCTGAAAAACACTTTGTACACAACTCCAATCTGTTCATCGTGGAGTACGTAAAGTCCAGGTACATTATCGTTGACAACCCCATACATTTACAGCGAACTTATGTTGGTGGAATCGACACACCTGTGGCTGTTCATACTGGTGTGGTGAACATGATCTTACTTACACTCTTGTTCTCATCTATAGCCAAATCAGAAAAATTATGCCCTTCTGTTTCGCTGTTGGAGCTTATGTTTATGTTCATGCAGTCATCAATAATGTGTAATCCATTCTCTTCCAAATCAGGCCCTCCAAGATACATCACACCCCGGTTACTTACCATTCTAATACCGAAGGATCCAGTTTCTCGTAGGCACTTATATTCAGATACAAAGGTATTGTGATGTGGAAACAGCTCAGTATAGCATCGTTTTTCCGCTCTATCATAGCATTCAGTGAATCCTTGGTTAAAATGGCTCTGGGCACTATGAGACTTAACTTCTGAGGTCATCAGTCCCCTAGAACTTAGAACTACTTAAACGTAACTAACCTAAGGACATAACACACATCCATGCCCGAGTCAGGATTCGAACCTGCGACCGTAGCGGTCGCGCGGTTCCAGACTGTAGCGTCTAGAACCGCTCGGCCACCACGGCCGGCAGTGAACCCTTACACTATGTTCATATCGGCCAACCCTTCATCAGTAAACCGAACAATACTGTTGTGTAACGCTGTTGAAGTATGATTAACAGAGCCGGAAAAACAAACCTGAAATGGAACCGAGTTACTCAATGCGAGCCTGAGAGTGAAGAGTAAAGAGGACACTGCTGTTCTGAACAGCAAGTCGTCTGAGTGAACGGAACAATTTTGATTCCAAAGAACATGCACATTTCATAATGTTGACAAATGCACTGTTTAACATATACAGTATTTTCAGTGATATACAGATACAGAGATAAGTGGAGGTAAGAAATGAAACGAAATGCGGTTTCCCTGTGACGAATTACAGGAGACCAAGGCTTTCTTACACCAAAATAAAATGTTCCCAAAAAACCTTTGAACTGTTGTTGATTTGGTTTGGGTTTACAATGTATTCACTATCTGATCAGGGTGGTCCATTGATCGTGACCGGGCCAAATATCTCACGAAGTAAGCGTCAAACGAATAAACTGCAAAGAACGAAACTCATCTAGCTTGAAGGGGGAAACCAGATGGCGATATGGTTGGCCCGCTTGATGGCGCTGCCATTAGTCAAACGGATATCAACTGTTTTTTTTTTAAAGGAATCCCCATTTTTATTACATATTCGTGTAGTACGTAAACAAATATGAATATTTTAGTTGGACCACTTTTTTCGCTTTGTGATAGATGGCGCTGTAATAGTCAGAAACGTATAAGAACGTGGTATCACGTAACATTCCGCCAGTGCGGACGGTATTTGCTCAGTGATACATTACCCGTGTTAAAATGGACCGTTTACCAATTGCGGAAATGGTCGATATCGTGTTGATATAAGGCTATTGTGATCAAATTCCCCAACGCGCTTGTGCTATGTATGCTGCTCGGTATCCTGGACGACATCATCCAAGTGTCCTCACCGTTCGCCGGACAGTTACGTTATTTAAGGAAACAGGAAATGTTCAGCCACATATGAAACGTCAACCACGACGTGCAACAAATGGTGATGCCCAAGTAGCTGTTTTAGCTGCTGTCGCGGCTAATCCGCACGTCAGTAGCAGACAAACTGCGCGAGAATCGAGAATCTCAAAACGTCGGTGTTGAGAATGCTACATCAACATCGATTGCACCCGTGCCATGTTTCTATGCACCAGGAATTGTATGGCGACGACTTTGAACGTCATGTACAGTTCTGCCACTGGGCACAAGAGATCGCGTTCTATTTAGCAACGAAGCGTCATTCACCAACAGCGGTAACGTAAACCGGCATAATATGCACTATTGGGCAACGGAAAATCCACCATGGCTGCGACAAGTGGAAGATCGGGGACCTTGGAGGGTTAATGTATGGTGCGGCATTATGGGAGGCAGGATAATTGGCCCCCATTTTATCGATGGCAATCTAAATGGTGCAATGTATGCTGATTTCCTACGTAATGCTCTACCCATGTTACTACAAGATGTTTCACTGCATGACGGAATGGCGATGTACTTCCAACATGATGGATGTCCGGCACATAGCTCGCGTGTGGTTGAAACGGTATTGAATAGGTATTTCATGACAGGTGGATTGGTCGTCGAAGCACCATACCATGGTCCGCAGGTTCACCGTATCTGACGTCCCCGGATTTCTTTCTGTGGTGAAAGTTGAAGGATATTTCCTGTTGTGATCCACCGACAACGCCTGACAACATGCGTCAGCGCATTGTCAATGCATGTGTGAACATTACGGAAGGCGAACTACTCACTATTGAGAGGAATGTCGTTGCACGTATTGCCAAATGCATTCAGGTTGACGGACATCATTTTGAGCATTTATTGCATTAATGTGGTATTTGAAGGTAATCACGCTGTAACAGCATGCGTTCTCAG
Source organism: Schistocerca americana (assembly GCF_021461395.2). Lineage (NCBI taxonomy): Eukaryota > Metazoa > Arthropoda > Insecta > Orthoptera > Acrididae > Schistocerca > Schistocerca americana. The sequence continues at coordinate 1,018,986,374 of NC_060119.1, forward strand.
AAATGATAAATTGTCAAAGGTACATGTATCACATTGGAACTACCGAAATAAAATGATCAAACGTACCTACGTTCTGTATTTTAATTTAAAGAACCTACCTGTTACCAACTGTTCGTCTAGAATTGTTGTGACTATTGGTTGTGACTATTACAGCGCCATCTATCACAAAGCGAAAAAAGTGATCCAACTAAAACATTCATATTTGTTTACGTACTACACGAATATGTAATAAAAAATGGGGGTTCCTATTAAAAAAAAACGCAGTTCATATCCGTTTGACCTATGGCAGCGCCATCTAGCGGGCCAACCATAGTGCCATCTGGTTTCCCCCTTCAAGCTAGACGAGTTTCGTTCTTTGTAGTTTTTTCGTTTGACGCTTATTTCGTGACATATTTGGCCCGATCACGATCAATGGACCACCCTGTAAGTCACGAGAGACGGACTCACGGACCCACCAGTATAAAAGGAGGCGGAGGGAATTGTGAAATCGGTACAGAAGCAGCAAGAACAAAATGGGACGGCCAGGAGACCTCAGTGACATGGAATGTGGACCAGTCAGCTAACAAATCCATTAGAGACATTTGATCTCTTCTAAAGCTGTGCATGTCGCTTGCTGGTGATGCGATGGTGAAGTTGAAGCGCTAAGGAACAGCCACAGTTAAAGAAACCCAAACTAGGCAGACCATATGTACTGATGGACACTGACTGTCGAGTATTGGGGAAGGTGGTTGTAAAAGTCGCGTGAAACCGCTGGATGAATTCATTCTTGAATTCCAAAGAGTTACCAGCAGTCCAGCTGCACAGTGTCTGGCAATGGTCAAGCAGCTCCTCATAGGTCACACATTATGTTTTGGTCAATGCCTGGACTGGCCTGCCCAAAGTCCCGACCTGAAGCCGATGGAACACCTCTGGGGTGAGTTAGAACGTCGATTTCGCTGCAGAGCTCAGTGTGCAACATCACTACTTTCTTTGTTTCGTCTCGTCAGTAAGAATGGGCTGTCAGTTCCCCACAGACCACAGATATTCAAACACCTGACTGAAAGTGTCCTCAGTAGAACTGAAGCCATCGTAAAAGCGAATGGTCCACGCTCAAGAAACGACACACCCCACGCTGGTGTCCACTAACAGAGGTCCTGATGCTTTTGATCGGATACTGTAAGAAGCTAGCGCTGAGGTGATCATCACTAGGTTTGAGGAATCATATTAACCACAAGATCATATATTTGGAATTTTATTTTATTTTTTTGAAATCGTATTAAGGTAGCCATGTATATTAGATGAGATAATCTAGGATCAGACCGTATTTTTAATTTTTTGATTTGTAGAATTCTGGCAGCAAGATGTTTGCTCTCTGTATCTTAGATATGGAAATTCGAAATGTATGATTACTTTTTAGAATTGCCGACGCAGTTTTTTCCGTATGCTTCGTTATATTTGCGGTTTTCAATTGCAAAACCGTGGCTTTGTTTCTATCCAATATTAACTGCTTCGTTGTTTATTTGTGAATATTTCAATGTAAACCTTGCCATTAGTTGACCGTTGATCTCTTTTCCTGCGGAGAAGAAAACAGCTGGCTTCAGCCCTGGAAATGTTTTTTGATCATGTTTGAAAATGGCGGTAACATTAAGAAATTATGTTAAAATTACTTTTGACCTATGTTCAAGGACTTGTTTGCATTTCTCTTATACTATAAGATAAAATTACTAGCTTAGCAATTAAGGCTAGACAGCATTATTAATGTACAGCAGATTTATGAAAGAGATGTATTTCCATCTTGGGAGATACATTTATAGAAAAAAAATTATTATGTGTACAAAGTTATAACCTAGAGTTGTCTGCTGTACATCACAAGTGGTAGTTCCAATAAAGAATATCGACATACTGCTGTGAGAATGTAGCAACATGATTTTATGCACTACGCAGCATATTCTCAAATTTTGGTGCGTGACGTACATTCGCATGTTTTCTTTGTACGAAAATTGTATTTGTAAATAAATAGAATATATTTGTAAATAAATACAGTGAGTTCCGCGCCCCATCTTCTTCAAACAAGATTTGCAGTGGCAGCAGATTATCGATTCTGCAGAAACTCGAAGGAGGTTTCAGTTGCAGCACGGAACACCCGCGGGCATGCTGAATAAACAGACACGTAACAGAGTAATCACCTTACCGCCTGTATACACATGATGGGCAAACACCTAATTATCTTGCCGCTTTACTCGTTTCCTGTCGCTAGAACGCTGTAGTCAACACGACAAAGCTGTTAAGCTTAATAATTCTGAACCTCGTCGCAGGGGTAACCGTGTAATGAATGAGAACTGTCGTCATGTGTATTCAACAGTTCTCTCGTTATCATCTGTTGTATGATACTGCGATACGAGAATTAATACCACAGAAAGTAACACGGCGTAAATGTCAGGCCCCTGCATCACAAATTCCAGTCTTTTATGGGCACTGCAATGAAAATGTGCAATAAAGACATTGTCTTTACCTAGACATTGTCTTTATGTAGAACTTTAAGCGTACTATTGCCAAACATCATACAGTAAATCTACTTTTTTAAAGGCATAATGAGGTTGCTTAATGGTCTTTAAAAAAGAAATCAAATACATTACAGTGAGTTGGGTCCACCTGAAAAAAAAAAGCAAATGAAGCATGTTGCACCATCTTGATTAGGGCTTTTACTACACATTAATAATCTTCTTCTTCCAGTTTTCAACATAAATTGTTTTTTCGGGTGTTATAAAAGTTGGAAAGATCAGCTAATGAAATATTTGAACATTTCATTAGCTGTTCAAGCAAACAGATGGTCATTAAATTCTGACAAGGATCATCTTACACGGATCACTAGAATTGTGTTAATCGTGCCAGAGAATGAAATCAAAAGACCTTTAACGGAACATCATAATTCAGATGTATTTACAGTAAACAGATTACAGCTGCAACAAATGTAGAGATGAAAGACTCTGATCTTTCTGCACATGTACGGAAATTTTGTTTGAGAATACAGAAACTTATTACAAAAACAATATGTTAGTCCCAGAATGTTCCTCGGAGACCTCTTAAAAGGAATTGGTTTTTTGACAACTATTTCTCGACTTATGTCGTCGTTGTTGTTCTTTGGAAATACAATATTTGTCTTTCTCAAAAAAATATTGTAAATCGTAATGTAGCAGCTGTACCACACACCTAATATGACCAAAAGCTTCATGGACTCAGCTTTAGTTTTGAGAGACACTAAATTGATATGTACGTTTTCATGATCTTTCCGGCGTGTACAGTAATGCTAAAAGGACTTCTAATGAAGTTTAAGAGGGAGTTAAAATAACTTTTTTGTGGTCTAACCCTCTTACATCACGGGCTCATGTTCTTGGAGTCAGCGCGAAATGAATCAAGATTTTCTCGCCTCAGTTGCGTTTGTATTGTACCAATGATGTTTCACAATTTCAGATACATGGAAGTAAAATTGGGTGATAAACACTAATGACAAGGAAAATATTAATATTGAAAGGAGATCTAACAGAAATAAAATTGGAGATTAGATGGACAGATAGCAGATGAACAGGTACTGAATAGAATTGATGAAAAAAAAGCTGCAACTTGACTAAGAGAAGTGACTGGTATTAGAACACGTCTTAATATATCGAGGAACAGTTAATTTGGTTGTGGAGGGAAGTACTAATTGTAGAGAATAACCATAGTTTGGCTACAGTAAGCATGTTTAAAATGATGTTTAGTTGCAGAGAAGAAGGGATTAGAACAAAACATACTAGCGCGGAGGGCTGCATGAAACCAGTCTTTGGATTGAAGTCCACAAGAAACAAACCGATTTATTTTAAATAAAATATAAAACGTGCTCTACGATAAAAGAACGACGCACCACGAAGGAAATGTCCGAACGGCGTGGTTCAAATGGCTCTAAGCGCTATGGGACTTAACATCTGAGGTCATCAGTCCCCTAGACTTAGAACTACTTAAACCTAACTAACCTAAGGACGTCATACACATCCATGCCCAAGGCAGGATTCGAACCTGCGACCGTAGCAGCAGAGCGGTTCCGGACTGAAGCGCCTAGAACCATTCGGCCACCACGGCCAGCGAACGGCGTGGAAATCGGTAGATGTGATTTACATGAACAGACAAATAAGTGACTACAATTTCAGAAAAATTAGATGCTTTATTCCAGAGAAAGAGACTCACAGGTTGAGCTTGTCAATAACGCATGGGTTTACCTCTGGCCCTTGTGCAAGCAGTTATTCGGCTTGGCATTGATTGACAGAGTTGTTGGTTGTCCTTCTGAGACCTATCACGCCAAATTCTGTCCAATTGTAGCGTTATATAGTCAAAATTTCGAGCTGGTTGGAGGACTCCAAACGTTCGCAGTTGGGTAGAGATCTGGGGACCTCGCTGTCTAAGTTAGGGTTTGGCAAGCGCGAAGATAAGTTGCAGAAATTGTTGCCTTGTGCGGCAGGCATTGTGTTGCTGAAATGTTAGCCTAGGATCGCTTGCCATTAACAGTAACAAAACGGGGGAGGGGGGGGGGGGGAGAGGGGGGTTAGAATATCGTTGAACTACGGCTGTGATGTAAGAATGTCACAGATGACTAGCACGGGTGGTCCTGGGGTGGTTCCAGACACGTCTCACTAGTGAGCGATGCTCAGTTCGAAGCGGGACTCATCACTGAAGACCTACTTCAGTCAATGAGGTTACTGACCGAAGACGTGTCTGGAGACACCCTGGACAGTAGTGAGATATCAAGTTGACTTTCGCCGACGTAGGGCCCAACAACCAGGAGTGATGTTATGTTGTGCCATTTCTTTTCGTAGCAGAACCTCTTTGGTTGACACCCGCAGCGCCCTTACATCGCAGCGGTTTGTCAACGACATTCTTACGTTTCAGCAAGATAATAACCGCCCGCACACGGTGAGAGTATCTACTGGTTTTCATCGTGTATGCAAACCTTACCATGGCCAGCAAGGTCGCCGAATTTCTGTCCAGTAAAGAGCGTTTGGACCCTCCAACCAACTCGGGATTTTGACGATCTAATAAGCTAGTTAGACAAAACTTTTAAGGATATCCCTCAGGAGGACATGCAACAACTCTATGAATCAATGCTAGGCCGAATAACCCCCTGTCTAAGGGTCAGTTTGCGTAGCTCTTTCCCTCAAATTAATCATCCATTTTTTTTCTTAGAGCGTATATTACATACCGAATAACTTCCTGTTAGTGTGCAGTTTGAAGTTTCTCGCAGCCTGTGGCAGCTCCTCGGAATCACTAAATGCGTATCGGGCGTCGTCCAGTTTGTCTCGGTTACGAACTTAAGACGTCCTCCACCAGCAGAAATTACGTGAACAACTCGTTGCGTTAGCGCTGACCTCTTGGTGATTCAGAGAACTTTTCAAACCAACCCAGTATTTTACGTCTTTTATCTTAAACCGGATTGTAAGAAAACAACATGAGAAGACAATAAGGGCGAACTAATCTTCTTATTGTCAAAGGGAAGATACTTGATTACGGGAAGATACCAGCTGGATTACATTATGGTAAGACGGAGAGTCCGAAAGAAAGCAGGAGCAGCTATAGACTCACATAATTTAGTAATGATGAAGAGTAGGCTGAAGTTTTAGAGGATCACCAGGATGAATCACTGTGTAAAGGAAAGGAGTACGGAAGTGTTGAGGAATAATAAGGTGCCTTTAAAGATTTCTGAGGCTGTAGATACTGCGGTAATAAACGGCACTGTAGGCAGATAAGTTGAAAAGGAATGGACGTCTGGAAATGTGGTAATTGCAGTTACTGGAACAATAGATGTAGATGCAAGGATCGTAACTGTAAAGAGACCTCGCCTAATACAAGGAGAACTCGAACTGATCGACGGAAGAAGGAGAGAAAAAACAATCAGGAAAAGAAATGACTATGGGAATATTAGTAACTTAGGAACAAAGTCAACCTGTGGTACAGGGAGGTTAAAGCGAAATGGTCTGAGCGAAAATGTCGAGAAATCGAAAAGGAATTGGTCTTTGGAAGAAGAGATATATCAAAATAAAATTCAGTGAAATTAAAAGCAATGGTGTCAACAGTAAGCAGGAGAACCGATAGATGCATGGAGTATGTTGAGGGCCTCTACGACACGACAGGGAGGAACTGTGATGACGTGGTAAACTAATAAATGAATGTATATTAGGAAGACATAGCGGGATCAAATATTAGCCAGAAGTCTTGCGATCAAACAAGGCAGAAAGGATAGATAATATTCTCCCGAAATTCCGCAAAAATCATTGGGACAAGTGGCACTTTTATTTAAGTTTGTAAGAACAGTTTCTGAAGCTGGGGACGCACGATCGGACTATTGGAACATTGACACCGACACAATTCCAAAGAGGGTGTGGTCCGATAAATGAGAGAAATATCGCAAAATCAGCTTAGCTGTTACAGCTGTAATAGCAGTTACTGACAAACGACAGAAGAGTGGAAAAGAAAACCGAGCATCCAATACGTCGGTTGGTGGAGAACGTTCAATGCAAAAATATGAACTGTAGTTGCAAACTGCCACTAAAAGCCAAATTTGTGGTTCTTGTCCACGGGTGCCATTTTCGTATCGTTGAGACACTGGAGAAACGAACTAGGTATTTTAGACAAATATCTGGATAGCTTTAAACCAAATAATTAGTTTTTTGAATGCACTTGTTTTCAAGAAAGATGGCAGCTTGGGCTACACTGTGTACCGAAACCTCACTGGCCCTTACTTGCACCATAATTATGTATGGAGTGTCAGAACTCTGCATTACATTGATTAAATATTACACTGAGTATCGAAGCCAACTTGAGGCTATTCTTTGCATTGTGTAAGATTCTGCGTTTCCTTTTGGAAATAAGCACTTAGATATCGTTAGTTACAATCTGATAGCGAAATATGGGAGCGCGATTCTAAGCATTGTTGTGAGACGAGGTCTGTCTGCGAGAGTAAAATTTCAGTATTGTTGGTCTACGGCTCGGAGACAGACGTGTCACGCTACCCTCACGTCAGCTATGGCAGATCTTACCACACTCAAGGCCTGATTTCATTTACGAGTACGTATAGCCAGGAGAGATTTATATAGCTTAACTGCGCTTGAAGATGGAATTCAAGGTAAAATTCGCAAGCGTAGCGTAAAGCGCAATTGCAGGGTTAGGCTCGTGATTGTTAGTCCGAGTTCGCATTAATGCCATATTTTACTTGTCAGTTAAAGGAGTCTCCTTATCCTCCAAATAATAAGAACTATTCTCCGCATCTAATTCATAAATATTCTGTGTTTATTAAATATCTGTGTAACTTTGAAACTGAAATAATTTGTTAATCTGGCACTCAGCCATTATTGATGCTTATAAGGTAATTGTCAGGTATTTCCCCATCATAATACTTGTCAAACTATGATTGGTCATGATAATATCTGAAATTTTTAAACAGACTTAATTTATGAAATCTCTTCTTACAAGTTATTTAGTAGTTAACAGGATCCAAGCAAACTCCTTTTTATTAAATCCATTCTAAGTAACAGTAAGCTTTAGCAGCTGTTACTACATGCTGTTGCGAATTGCTGTAAACCACTTCGAAAAAGGCAGTCATCTAAAGAGGTGAGTGCAAAGCTTAGGGCCAAAACAGAGACACTGACACACCATAACATGTCATGTACTCTAATCCAGTAAATTCCGTTGTACCAGCCAGATTCTGTACCGTTTGTAAATTCATATTCAAATACGCCGTCAGATAGTGTATCTGAATGTTTGTTTTAAGTTTTTCATGTAAAGATCTTTTGAGGGCTTAATGACAGCGAAACTGACACTCGAAAAACACGCACTCAATGTTATGTAGGTTAGATTCCGATTACTGATAGCTCAGGTTGCTTATCGATTCCATTTTCACAGACGAACATAGCTTTATTTGTTGTGGATAAGTTACAATTAATAACACCATTACGGCAGAACACTAGCAGAGAGAGCTAGGAAAATCTGTGAGCCAGAGTTGCCTGGGAAGAAGATGGAATATCTCACTGCTGCTGAAAGGTAGGTGCTAAGGTCTGATCAGGGTATATGCAGAAAATGAAGTCGGTAGTTGCCAACCACAAGGTGGAATGAGTATAATATCTTTGCTTAGGAGGATCTTTGATGGTTAAGAGAGCTGGGTGCGCGCAGTAGAAAACTCAGGAGTCGCAGCAAGGTGCCTGGAGGAAGCAGACGTGTGGTGGCAGCATTAAGGTAGGACGCGCTCTCGCTGCGCAGTTACACCGAGCAAATTTTAGCACGAAAATGAGAGAAGATATATAATGATTTCAAAAGTGGTTTTTGTTAGATAATGTTCAGAGTTAGGGTTCGTACGTCCAAGGTTTGATGCAGTAAGTGTTTTGTAAAATTTTTTGTAAGACTGATTCGTGCTACAAAATGTTGGTAATGGTAGGTTTCGTGTAGGACTTAACATTTTAACAATATATATATATATTGAGATCAACATTGTGATTAAATCTAACAGCCTGAATCATAATCCACATCCTTTGCTTGTACTGAATATGAAAATGAGTAGTAAAGTAAAGTTACCCACCGATGAAAGAACGCAAAGAAAATGAGGCCTCTAATGCAATATACACTACTGGCCATTACAATTGCTACACCAAGAAGAAATGCAGATGATAAACGAGTATTCATTGGACAAATATACTATAATAGAAATGACATGTGATTACATTTTCACGCAATTTGGGTGCATAGATCCTGAGAAATCAGTACCCAGAACAACCACCTCTGGCCCTAATAACGACCTTGATACTCCTGGGCATTAACTCAAACAGAGCTTGGATGGCGTGTACAGGTACAGCTGCCCATGCAGCTTCAACACGATACCACAGTTCATCAAGAGTAGTGACTGGCGTATTGTGACAAGTATGTTGCCTGACCACCCTTGACCAGACGTTTTCAATTGGTGAGAGATCTGGAGAATGTGCTGGCCAGGACAGCAGTCGAACATTTCCTGTATCCAGGAAATGCAAATGTGGTCGAGCATTAACCTGTTGAAATTTAGGATTTCGCAAGGATCGAATGAAGGGTAGAACCACGGGTCGTAACACATCTGAAATGTAACGTTCACTGTTCAAAGTGCCGTCAGTGCGAACAAGAGGTGACCGAGACGTGCAACCAATGACACCCCATACCATCATGCCGGCTGATACGCCAGTATGGCGATGACGAATATACAATTCCAATGTGCGTTCACCGCGATGTCGCCAAACACGGATGCGACCATCATGATGCTGTAAACAGAACCTGGATTCATCCGAAAAAATGACGTTTTGCTATTCGTGCACCCAGGTTCGTCGTTGAGTACACCATCGCAGGCGCTCCTGTCTGTGATACAGCGTCAAGGGTTACCGCAGACATGGTCTCCGATCTAATAGTCCATGCTGCTGCAACCGTCTTCGAACTGTTCGTGCAGATGGTTGTTGTCTTGCAAACGTCCCCATGTGTTGACTCGGGGATCGAGACGTGGCTGCACGATCCGTTACAGCCATGCGGATAAGATGCCTGTCATCTCGACTGCTAGTGATACGAGGCCGTTGGGATCCAGCACGGCGTTCCGTATTACCCTCCTGAACCCACCGATTCCACATTCTGCTAACAGTCATTGGATCTCAACCAACGCGAGCAGCAATATCGCGATACGATAAACTCAATCGCGATAGGCTACAATCCTACCTTTATCAAAGTCAGAAACGTGATGATACGCATTTCTCCTCCTTACGGGAGGCATCACAGGAACGTTTCACCAGGCAACGCCGGTCAACTACTGTTTGTGTATGATAAATCGGTTGGAAACTTTCCTCATGTCAGCACTTTGTAGGTGTCGCCACCGGCTCCAACCTTGTGTGAATGCTCTGAAAAGCTAATCATTTGCATATGACAGTATCTTCTTCGTGTCGGTTAAATTTCGCGTCTGTGGCACGTCATCTTCTTGGCGTAGCAATTTTAATGGCCAGCAGTGTATATGTGCAGTTCATGGTTTGAAATCGATTTTGGTATAACTAAAGTTACCAGAGCAAAATTATTTCAAATAACAAATTCTATGCAATTGCACAACTGGCATTATTCAAAGTAAGATATAATTTCATTAAGTAAACATCAGGTCCAAGAGTTATTTTTACGGTACCATCTTAATGCCATTGCACAAACAGCATTATTCTCTTAAACTTGACTGCTGAGGCAAATACATGTTTCATTACTGGCAAAACGGAAGAGTGCCAGAAACAAGTTCGCAGACGCAGTCAGATGCAGGTTTGTTGAATAATTAATTTGGAACAATTTTATTATTGATACTTTCACTAATTAAAAAGGAAACAATTTTGGTTAGATACTTTCACTGCTTTCGGTATAAGAAGGGTACTACGACGGTGACGAAGGGGCCACAGTGACATTTAGCAGTGTCCTAAATCGGAGGATTTTTATCCTTCATTAAAAATTTCACTGACCGAATGCGGAGAATCTTAGAGAAACGCAACATTTCTGTAATAACCGCACTAAGAATATTTGTGACTATCTAAAGTCGGCAGAGTGTGCTCGTCAACCTCCGCAGGACACAGGAGTGAACAGACTACGTATAGCTGCGGACAGGTGCATCTGGGTCCCACGTAAAGAGCGATAGAATAAAGAAGACATGGCCATAAAGGCAACGTTCTGGGAGGCGAAAGGAATAAATCAGTTGTAGCAGAAAGCACTCTGCAACCATGAAGGGCCGGCCGGGGTGGCCGAGCGGTTGTAGGCGCTACAGTCTGGAACCGCGCGACCGCTACGGTCGCAGGTTCGAATCCTGCCAAAGGCATGGATGTGTGTGATGTCCTTATGTTTGTTAGGTTTAAGCAGTTCTAAGTTCTAGGGGACTGATGGTCCATAGTGCTCAGAGCCATTTGAACCAACCATGAAGAAAATGTTTTGTATGAGAAAGAGCAAATCTTGGCAGTCACGAGCCGTTACTACAACAGCCTAGATAGAACCGTGGAGGTTGCTAAGTCGATGGTAACTTTAATCGGAAGGAAGAAGGCGTCGAGGTCGACCATATCCGCTTTTCGGTCCTGAATAAATGTGCAAGTCTCCCACAATGGGATGAGAAGAACTGTGACATCAACCACCAACGGTTAAACTGCGCCCGCATACAAAACGCACGTGACGTCACGCCTCCACGCCGCAGTACGCGGCAGGACGGCGCAGATACTAGTTTTCGTCAGTCAGTGGTACACCCCCAAATACTCCGGACCGACAGTGAAACAGACAAGACCCTTCATGTCTTCCCCCCCCCCCCCCCCCCTCCCCTGCCGCTATGCCGCAGCACCACACCCCCTGAAGACGTCCGCCGAGGACGTGGTCGGAAACACTGGGTTATATAGTAGATCAAAGAAGACCATGGCTTGATAGTCCGGAGATTTTAGTAATTTTAATCTTTGCGGCCGTGAAAGTGTGGAGTATACAGCGGTCTGGTTGTCGGTAGTTTATTTTTGTGGGTGAAAGGAACAATAAATTTGTTTCACTGCAAGAATACACGTAGCATAAACAAATAAAACTATACGAAGCCAAAACATCAGATGAATAGATGTAATAAATGTAAGTGTGGTTTGTCAGTGATAAAATCCTCTACAGTTGCAAAAATTATGGAACATATGTCATGAAACAGGATAGTGCTTTCCTTTTTAGAAACAATGAATTTTTACAACTGTAGCGGATCTTATCATTGACAATGAATAACAGTTATTGATGCCACGTGATGAGATACGTGTTACCGTGGTTTGCCTGTGCTTGTGTGCCGTTGTAATTCCACTGCCAACTCCTGAATTCCCATAGAGGTTAGATTGTGTCGTAACTTTCCGCTCACGATTCACGAAGAACTTCAGTTTGGAACTGTATGCGTTAGGTTCGAAGGTATGGGTGCCAAAGAGGGCGTAACATCAATGGATTTCTTATGGGTGTCAGTGACACAACTGGGAATCGAGTGATGAAGTGGCTGAGAGTGACCAGAATGTTCCTTATACATTGTTTGAAAATGTTGGTAAGATGTTACAGAATTTCTCAGAAAGTTCTAGAATGTTCTGTAACGTTCCAGAATGATGCCGATTCGTCAAGGAGGTTCGCCAATGTTCTAGAATGCCTCGTTATCCTGTTGCGGTGGGAATATGTTCCAGCTCAGACCTTATGTACAGGCGATGCCGAGAAGCACGTGTCAGTATACTTCTGGAAATTGATTAGAGAGGATGTAACCTCCCCCTCACTTATCGACCTTAATGACATTGAAAAATTAAATCGCGTGTACCTAATGGAAATTTGGGAAAAGCAGTCGTCACCGAAGTTAATCTGTCGGTAAAGAGGGAGGAAAGGGTTACATCTAAATGAAAGGAAAAATGCAAATGAAACTGGTGGAAATTAATTTTGAAAAAGGGTAAAGTTAATAAAGAAAGTAAATGTGCGATCGTTACGTTAACAATTAACTGGCGTTAATTTGATATTTGAGTTTTGAGGAAAATTACGGTCATCAGTCCTATGGACAACTACAATAATAACTGAAAAAGAAAGGTTAATGCACATATAATTAGCACTAAAAGCGTGGCAACTGAAGGTTGACACGTGTTGTGTGAAAACTGAATGTTTGTCAGAAGTAATAAATTTCGCTACACTCTGACTTAATTTAGCTAAAGAATTAATAAAACTGGAAAACTGAAAGTTAATTTAGTGGCTGAAATTAATAGTGAACTTTGTTTCTGAAGCACTACGAAATTCAATAAAATAAGGTTACTCTTGGGCTACCTCAACAATCATTTCAAAAGCTACTTGAATCTACGCAATTTAGAAATAAGAGATTTAACTTTGAACTTGAATTAAATGATTCTGAACAACTAACAATAGTAAAATTTAGTACGTACCAAGCTGAGCTGCAGTCACAGGTAAGCTAAAATATGGTAACAAAACTCGCACTCTTAATTTGTGCTTGTGTAATATAATATTGTAGCCAGCTATGAATACCTTAACTGAACTCTGAAATTAAAGCAGTGAAATCGAATGATATTACTTTAATGCTGGCGTCTGAATTTCAACGACACACAGGTTCTTTCAGGAAAAGGAAGGGACCCTGCTTGGTAAAGCAATTGGAACAATGAGGAACAAAGGTATGCTAAGTTGCTGTATTTTTGTGATGAAAATGGAACAGTCTGAAAAGCTGAGGTCTGCCATACAGTTCTAAAGCTTTACGTGATTTCAGTCTTCCTTGTTGGTTGATTGAAGGTTTGAAGTCGTCGATCGAGGAGGTGGGGACAGTTACTCATTGTCGGCCGTCGTTGTTGCAGAAGCTGGATGTTGGCACCCTTCTTCTCGACACGGTCACCAAGCGAAACGGGCTCTTGATGTGCGCCAGCTAATGCTTCCCTTCCGCGACACCGTGCCAGAAACTATCATAGCAAGTCGAGCGCAAATACATGCTGCCAAACCCTGAAAGCGCGGCAACTTGCGAGAGCGTCACTCGACACACCTGCTCCACCGCCCTACTCCAGCCAGACTCCACTCTGTCTGCGATCCACGCAGCAGAGTTCACACTAGCAAAGATCCTAAACACTTTGGTTCTCCACACGACCTATCGATGTAATCGTTCGATAGCATAGTTTTCCCTAGGCAAGACCCAGTGTAAAAATACAAAATTAATATTTACAAAACAAACCAATAAAACATCGACAAAAATGCATATATATATATATATATATATATATATATATATATATATATATATACAAATTGTAAAACAATTACAATATATAAAGACACCGAAATGTCATTTCTTCAGCTACCAAAATAAGGAAAAAAATTATAGTACAATAGATTGAAATAGGAGGATATGCATTTCCGGCGTTAGAAGGATCAAGGAAAAGTGAAAGTGATAGAAACGGAAATATATTTCAGGGAAAGGGAACTGCTTAAAGTACTGCACAATGCATTAAAATTTTTAGCTTGTTAAATAACATTAATATTTAAAAGGACGCCAAACCGGAAGAGAGGAGGAGAAATTCTAGACTTGTCTATATGTTCTCCAGCTTTCATGAATATTCTTCAAAATTAACGAATGTTCTAGAACGTTCTCGAATGTTCCAGAGTAGTTCAGAGTGTTAGGGATTATATCAGAGTGTTTTTTAAGATTTTCGAATGTTCTTGAATATTTCAGAATTTTCAAGAAATTTTCAGGGTTTCCTTTAACGTTCTCAAATATTTATGAACGTTTTGAAAATTTCACAAATGTTTTGGAATATCCTCGAAGTTCTATAAAGAAATGAATATGCGAGTGACAGAGCACTTTATTTCAAATTAAGGTGTGGACTTGTAAATTGTACACATAAATAACGGCACGTAGCTCCACGACGTACATAATTGCTTTTACTACCGATCGTGAAACTTACAAATCGACGAGAATAAAGGAAACTAAAAATGAAAACTCAGAATTCACAATAAAGCGGCATAGATCACCACACAGAACATGTCAGGACGTTTACCTGCACAGCCTGCTATTCTTACGACACATAAGTACACACAAAGTATCCCTGCCACAAGGATATTGTTGAATACTTAAGCGGATTTAAGAGGATTTTTGACCATTCCAGAGTTTTGCGATTCTTTTGAATGTTAATTTTTACGATATTCTCAGATGTTTTTGAGCGGTCTAGAATATTCCCCTAAAAGAAATAAAACTAAAGAACGAGTGAAGCGCGTCTTTTACTGCTAGTTATGAACAATTAAAATCAGAATAATGACAGTGCAAGGAAAACAGGCACGTGTAACGCAGGAGAGTGTTTAGTGGACTATAACAGTCTCAAGTCTATAAGAAATGAGTGCAGTATCGTATATGTGCATGTACATTTGCTTTGATATTGATCCAATCCTCTAAACTCGTTTTGCTGGATTGTCACTTTATGTTTTATGCAGTCAAATGAATATGTAGTTCTTTGTTATATTTGTTGTTGCACTACCTCTGAAGACGGTGTTAAATAACTACGAAATCGATGATGTATTTGCTTCGTTTGTGCTACCATTCACAATTGTCCTATATTTCTCTTCTGCACGGCGAATTTCGGGACATTATTCTCATTATCTAGTAGGATTTTGGTGTGTTATGACATTTTTAGACACGATATTTGCAACGTATGGGCTGCTGCATTATTCAGATGCCCTTACTGTGATATGTACCCGCGCAGTAAAGGCACCTGAATAATGCAGCAGCATGCATGTTGCAAATGTCAGATCCAAAAATGCCATAACACACGAAAAGCTCATTTTATCATGGCAATCACATTCCGAAACGCGTCATGCACAAGACAAATAAAGAAAAACCGCGACTGTTAGCAGCACATTTTTTATAACAAACTAAAGCATTGTTTATCCAGTCGCAGGCGTTCACCAACAGTTTTTAGTGGATAAATTAAAACGATACCTTATCGTCATTTTTATTTCTATTGTTCCTTAATTGCCGTTATATTATTAATTAAAACACCTTATTGGAGATGTAGGCCATCTATGTGACTAAATGAGAGAGTGCTTCTTATTGTGCCATACGCCTCCACTTCTTTTTATTTACGAAACATTCTCAGTGGCGTTTTTCTGGGGTCTGCTGCCGCGTAAGTGTCGTCCTGCAATTGCACCTCTTTGGCCCGCGTACGCCAGAATGTCCGATTTGCCGCATTTTCGAGTACAGTTAACTTAAACTCTTCACTTTCACAGCGTGTATTTTATAAAATCGTGTGTGGTTGTGTATGTTTGGTGTTGTCAATTGCATACAGACGCCAGAATGCAAACAAATAACGACGGAAATACACACAGCGACAGCTGGCACTACTACAAACAGTAAACAAACGAAATGTGTTCGCAAACGCTGAAAATCGGATATTCTATTGTACACGGGGCTATGAGGCACAACTTCACAGCGAGTGCTAGTGCGAGTGCGATAAAAAGCTCCCAAAACCATGCCTCTGTGGATGCTTCACAAACGATAAAAAATTAAAAAGGTAAAATGTTTTGCAAAACGATTTGTCTAAAAGTAAGAATCAAAACAGATTAGAGAAACATTTGGTGCGCTTGGGATTCTATGTTATACACTGAATTTCTCAGTCGGCACCTATTTGCTGTACGTAATTTCGAGCACCATTCAAAGGCGCATAAAACTTTTTTTTTATTTTTAGGTTTAGTTCAAAAAGCATGAAATGTAATAGTATCGATCGGTATTTAAGAGAAAAGAAAAGTTTCAATTTATGCTGTGATTCGATATTTTTTGACACTTAATTATACACAGCTGGCAGTAGTTGTTCGCGAAATACTTCAGTTTTCCTCAAAGCACTAAGCGAGTTTTCTTTAATTATTTAGATTATATTCAAGCAATTAAACATTTCTTTGCAAAACTATACCTCACGGTGGTGAACCTTAAACCAAAATTTTCCATTTCACAATCTTAGTTTGACTAGGAAAATTCGGACAAGAATTTCTCCTCGAATCTATATTTTTTTTCCTTAGTTACCATAATTTCTTAGAAGAAATTCTTTATTTGCAAAACTAAACCTCACTCTGGGCAGTCTGAAACCTGATTCTTCGTTTGGCTATAACAATTAAGATAAAAATCCATTGCGTAATTTTTAGGGATTATTGTTTCCGCTCTGCTTTGACCACAAAGGTTCGAAAGGCAAACAGACTTTTATTTAGTTATCTAGACTGACAACATCTACGAGAACATATCAAAAATCTAAAAGATTCCGTTTGAGTGTGTTGCTGTAGTGTACGTGCAACGCAGCGCAACTCCGATCTGGATGTATAAACTGACGGATTCAACGAGTCGTTGGAGGCCCATTGCAGAAATATTGAGCCACGCTGCTTCTATTGCCGTCCACAACTGAGAGTTTGTTGCCGGTGCAGGATTTTGTGCGCGAGCTGACCTCTCGACTGTGTCCCATAAATGTTTGATGGCACTCATGTCGGGCGATGCGGATGGTCAAATCATTCGCTCGAATTGTTCAGAATGTTCTTCAAACCAATAGCAAACAGTTGTGGCCCTGTGGTGCATTGTCATCCATAAAAATGAAGCCCACGAATGGCTACAAATGGTCACCAACTAGCCGAATATAACAATTTCCCGTCAATGATCGGTTCAGTTGGACTAAAGGTCTCAGTCTGTTCCAAGTAAACACAACCCACACCATTACGGAGCCACCACCAGCTTGCACGTGCATGGATTCGTGGGGTCTACGCAACACTTAAACCCTACCAACGGAAACAGGGAATCATCTGACCAGGCCACTGTTTTCCAGTCGGCTAGAGTCCAACCGATGTCGTCGCGAGACCAAGAGAGGCGCTGAAGGCGATGTCGTGCTGCCATAAACCATTAACGCCAAATTTCGGCGCACTGTCCTAACAGATACGTTCGTCGCAGGTTCCACATTGATTTCTGCTGTTACTTCATTCAGTGTTGCTTGTCTGTTAGCACTCACAATTCTACGCAAACGCCTCTGCTCTCGGCCGTTAAATGAAAGTCATCGGCCATTGCGTCGTCCGTCGCGAGAGGTAATGCCTGATAACTGGTATTATAGCGATACTCTTGACACTGTGGATCTCGGAATATTGAATTCTCTAGCGATCTGCGAAATGTAATGTCCCATGTTTCTAGCTCCAACTGCCATTCCGAGTTCAAAGTTTATTAACTGCGTTCGTGTGGCCATAATCACGTCGGAAACCATTTCACATCCGAGTAAAAATGACAGCTCTGTCAATGCATTGTTATTTTATGCCTTGTGTACGCGATACTACCGCCATCTGTATATGTGATTATAGTTATCTCATGACTTTTGTCAGCCCAGTGTAAGCACAGACATATAGGCAAGCGATTAGGGTGGCCTTCGAACAGGAACTTCTTGATCACCCATATTATAAAAAAATCTACCGAGTAATAACAAACATACAGACAACTGATTGGAAAGTGCAAAAAATATTAAAGTTTAACTGTATCTTTCCCTTGTGCAGTTGAATCAAAAATAGAAAAAATAAAAAAATGCTGGAATGAAGACGTAGTTGATTTCTTCGGCAGGGTCCTGAAGCCCGGTCAGTGACTGTTGCGGAGTGGACCAGCAGTGGAGTGAGAGGAACCTGCTGACGTTGGCTATCTCCGGCGTTTAGCATGCTGCCGTGGGGGGAGTGCTGATCGCTGCGGGCACGGCCGTGGGGGGCGGACTGAACGCCGGGGGCGCGCTAGACCACAGCACCATCGGCGCCGCCGAGGGAGCCGTCGTTGGGGCCATCCAGCTGGCGGAGGAGCTGGCCGAGCGCCTGGTGCACCACAACCCGTTCACCGTGAGCGTACTGCAGTGCCTGGCAGACGCCACGACGCGTCCCACTCACGGCGCTGCCGACGACGCAGAGGGAACGGTGGAGCACGCAGCCGACGCCGTTGCCGACGCCCTCCACCTGAATGTCAACCAGACGGCCGTCTCCCAGAAACTGGGTGGGTGCTCGATGCACGAATCCGTCCAGCAACAGGAGCAGCAGGCGCACTGCCAGGTCCTCCACTTCTTGCCAGAAAGGGCTCTCAACGAGGGAAGTGTTCAGGCGTCTCAGGGTGAACTACTGCCATATCGGCAGCATATTGTCGACACATTCGTCTTCATGGACGACAATTCACGCCCCCATAGTGCTCATCTTGTGAATGACTTCCTTCAGGATAACGACATCGCTCAACTAGAGTGGCCAGCATGTTTTCCAGACATGGATCCTATCGAAGATGCTTGGGATAGATTGAAAATGGACGACGTGACCCACCAACCGCTCTGAGGGGTCTACACCGAATCGCCGTTGGGGAGTGGGAAATCTGGACCAACAGTGCCTTGATGAACTTGTGGATAGTATGCCACGATAAATACAGGCATGCATCATGCAACAGGACGTGCTACTGGGTATCAGAGGTACCGGAGTGTACAGAAATCTGGACCACAACCTCTGAAAGTCTCGCTGTATGGTGGTACAACATGCAGTGTGTGGTTTTTATGAGCAATAAAAAGGGCTTAGATAATGTTTATGTTGATCTCTATTCCAATTTTTCATACAGGTTCCGGAACTTTCGGAACCGAGGTGATGCAAAACTTTTTTGGATGTGTGTATAATGTACGGATCGCATCAACCATTTACTTTACACTATCTGATCACGTTTCGCAAGTAAAAAAAAAAAAAAAAAAAAAAAAAAAAAAAAAAAACCCACCAAATTCTTAGGAATTAACAGCAATGGACAAATTAAAGATACACAGAGAAATAGCAATGTTAATAAATGCAATTGTTTGCTGAGTTTAAATCTGACGCCGGTTTTACCCAGCTATACAGACAATTGTTCAGTGGCACACATTCTGGAAAATAACGTCTGCTCTGTCACAACTAGCTGAAGTAAACATTCTTAGAAAGCCACTTGTACAGTTCATCAGTGTGCTCACACCCCGTCAGAAAATTACCTTAAGATGTACAATTATGGTTCAAATGGCTCTGAACACTACGGGACTTAACATCTGTGGTCATCAGTCCCCTAGAACTTAGAACTACTTAAACTTAACTAACCTAAGGACATCACACACATCCATGCCCGAGGCAGGATTCGAACCTCCGACCGTAGCGGTCACGCGGTTCCAGACTGAAGCGCCTAGAACCGCACGGCCACACCGGCCGGCTGTGTACAATTATGACAGGCTTCTATAACAGAACGAAAAAATAACTAATTTAATTATAACAAGGCAAACCAATTGTATGTGAATTCACAGTATGGTCGAGCAGAGGCATGCAAATGGCTGAAACTGGCACATAAAAATTGACTCTTAAGCAAATCATGCCTGTATTGGTTAACACCCCATAATTACAGAGAGCGGACGAGTACATACAGAGCCTAACAAAACTGCACGACACAAATTACAGCACACATTCCGCACGCGCAGACGAAGAAATTATGTTATGCGAACTTGGGTCCATGTGAAACTCATTTTCTCCAAGTCATTAATCATGCAAAACACACAAGAACAGAACGTTACGTTCATGGGGAACATGCACTCTTGGTAACGTCTAGTTAACGTTGTGCACCGCCAGTGTTTTGTTTATACGTCCCTGTCGCCATGCGACGTACGTCATTGTTTGTTTACAGTTAACATGATCTGTTCCAGAGCAAGCACACGGGTTACTACGTAGAATTACTCGCAGACTTGGGTCGTGCAATGGCAGTGTACACAAATGCAGAGATGGTAGATGCGTATTTTACATATTGATTAGCTGACGCCAATGGCGCTTACGCTCAACGTCTGTACCAGGAAAGATTTACAGGACGAAGGCTTCCCTACAGGAAATAGAAAAACAGGTGATACCATTGATGGTCGTCTTAGAGAACATGGGACAGATACTCGCGACCGGCTGGGCACAAGAGCTGCCCGTATAGTTGACCGCGGGCACTGTGAGCCGCGAGGGCAACGCTGAGTAGCTGTGAGGGAGGGCGCGTAGTGCGGGTAGCAGAGCCGTGCGATGTGGCTGGCAGCTTGGGTATGCTCACTGCACGGAGGGGCAACCGTGCCGCTGTGAGTGCACTTCGCGCACGCAGCTGAGTATGGACAAGCTAACGTACGTAGTGCAGGTGGAGCACACATACGTCCGAGGTCGCTTCACGCTTACGTGGCGCCCTTGAACTCGGCACGGTACACGGTTATCGGGAGGCCAATCACATGTGGCACAGCATGCGTGTGTGGGACAGAAGTGTAAAACGTGCTTACCGGACGTTTGTGTATCCTGAGCCATGCAACGGTTGATGATACTCGGATGAAACACAGTTTCGAACCATTGTAACACGTTCTACTTTCATGGCCAGAAATAGGATATAGGCGTAAAGGATTAAGAAACGAACACATTTGTATTATTAATGTTACGTTATATTTACACAGACGTGTGTAATTCAGAGGAGGGGTACTACGTACGAATAGGACATATGTATTAATTTACATCATCATGACTGTTTCTAAAATGGTTCTGAACTAGCATCTCGACATTTGATGTGAAATTACTGGTCATTAAGCACACTGCTCCAGTCAGATGAACATCAGTAAGACTACTCCTAAGCTTCGATTTTGTCAGTTTCATTATGGAGGAAACACTTTTGCAAAGGTATGTTGTTCCAAAAAACTATAGACGCGAGCAGCTAGCTTAAATAACAATGGAACTGTTCACGTGGGAAACATTTGTAGAAGTTTTCCAAGGTTTCTACATTGCTAAACTTCTCCTACAGCACAAGATTGCACTGAAAGTCAATGAGTTCCAGCGGAATTTCAGAACGCACATTTTCAACGTTAACGGCAAAAGGAGTTGCAAAAAGGTTGACA
This sequence comes from Schistocerca americana, assembly GCF_021461395.2. Taxonomy (NCBI): domain Eukaryota; kingdom Metazoa; phylum Arthropoda; class Insecta; order Orthoptera; family Acrididae; genus Schistocerca; species Schistocerca americana. Next base: position 1,019,007,787 of record NC_060119.1, read on the forward strand.
TCGCATTCCAATCGATTTAAGTCCTCAAATCTACTACCAAAAATGCCTTCGAGAGACTGTAGCACCGTTACAAACCCTCAAAATGTTCTTTGAGCCTCTCCTATTCCAAATTGTTTTCACTGACAACTTGTGCAACTCTCGGGAACTGTACACACGTCATTTCTGACAGATGCTTTGCCCACAAAAGCGGTTTTCTCTTGAATGCCAAAATAGTGTCAAATACTTCGCTAATTGCCTTATTTCTACTTTGAAAAGCTACATTTAAGTTATTCAGAGGCTTGGTTACGTCAGTTAAAAGCGCATGGTCTAAAATCCTCTGTGGGTCGTTCAATTCTTTCACCGGTTTTCCTTTCGCATCCATGAATAACGTTTTATCTTTGGAAAAATAAAAAAAAATCGTTCTAACTTAATACCTCGAATTATCCAGCGTACTTCACAAAAATATGGAACATCGCCGTATTCACGCTCGAGATCTTCCAGGAACGATTTGTATTGTGTGTGTCCCAAACGGTACGATCTGAGAATGTTAACTGTTTTTATAACTACGGCCATGATGCCAACTAGTTTGGCACATTTTGCTAGAAAATTAACACGGTGAAGAACGCAATGTATTGCACACCAACGACTTTCATCTTTCTTCGTATGAAAGCAACGACACCAGACTTATGACCAATCATTGCCGAATCCCCCTCTGTTGCAATCGATGAAAGTTTTTCCTAACCTAGCTCGTATTTCTCTATTATATCTTCTACGCACGAAAATATATCGTCGGTCGTTTTGTGTAATGCATTGGCACTAAATCGAGGAGTTCCTCAATCACATTAAACTGAACATTAACTCCTAGCAAAAAAGAAATGTAAGTTGAGCAACATCACATACATCAGTGCTTTCGCCCAATGCTAATGAAAAGAAAACTAAATCTTTGATCCTGTTTCTCAACTGAGCTTCCACATCGTGTGCCAATTTTTCAATGCGTCTGCAAACCGTTCACCGTGAAAGAGGAATGATGTCGACAACAGGAAGACTTGCTGGGCACAAAATTGTTGCTGCAGCAACAAAACATTCTTTCACAAATTCTCCATCGCCGAAGTACCGTGCTGTTTTAGCTATTTTAAGAGTTACATGATAGCTTACTGTCATCGCTGCATCGTTGTGGATGATGAGGCTCTGAGCACTATGGGACTTAACATCTGAGGTCATCAGTCCCCTAGAACTTAGAACTACTTAAACCTAACTAACCTAAGGACATCATACACATCCATGCCCGAGGCAGGATTCGAACCTGCGACCGTAGCGGTCACACGATTCCACACTGAAGCGCCTAGAACCGCACGGCCACAGGATGATGAGATTTTCGTCCTGTAAATAAGTACAGGAGAAGGTAAAAGTGACGGAAAATGCGCGTAACATACTATTAACAACAGTAATAATGTGAATCAATATCATAATTATCTACATGTACCCGTACGTCTTTCTCCTTTTTTCTGCTTCAGTTCGATAAGTTTGGCTTTTCTTTCTTCATTATTCAAACCGACTATATCCTTCTCGTGAAGCAGCTGATAATGTCGCTTCACATTGTACTTTTTCTGTGAAGACAATGTTGCACTGCAAATCAAACACTGAGGTCCTCTTTGCGTTCCAACAAAAAAGTAATCTTCTTCCCACTGTGGATTAACGAGTATGGGTCAAAAGGACTTTCGTTTCAACGATTTTAAGTCCTCCTCAACCATTTTCCACCCACTTGTTCTGTTTTATCACAAACATCGAACGCGATGTCTACACAGACAATAGAAACGACGGGAAGTAAACGGACCGAGTGGCTCGGCGCGGTGAAGTGACGTGCGTGGTTAGGCAAGTAGATGGTGGGGGTACTGCTAGCTGGCAGAGTGGGGTAGAGTCGCGGGCAGGCCTTGCGGGCATCTGCGAGCGCTCGCGCACGCGGAACGGTATTTGCCAGCCCTGGCCTAGAGGGAGACGGCAATTCTTCATACAATTGACGATGACCCTCGTATCAATACAAGATGTGCTGCAGCGCTGAATGATGACCACATGACTGTCTGGCGAGTGTTACACGAGGACCAGCTGTATCGATACCATTTACAGTGTGTACAGGCTCCACCAGCAGCTGATTTTCCTTATTGAGTACTCTTCTGCAACTTGTTTATTCAACAAAGTGTCAACCCTAATTTTAGTGCTACGGTACTGTTCACAGAGCGGGCATTGTGTCAGTGAGACCATTTTGCAAATTTTCACAATCGGTATTTATGGGCAGATGTCAATCCTCAAGCAGCTGTTGAAGCAAGTCAACAACAAAGGTTTTCTGCCAATGTTTGGGCCGTCATTGTTGGTGACTGTTTGTTAGGGCCTCGCTTTCTTCCACCTAGGGTCAACGGACAAAGTTATAATTTCATAGGGCATGTGCTACGTGACCTGTTAGCAGATGTGCCGTTAGCTGTGCAACAAAACATGTACTTCATACAAATAATAGATTCGATGGCGGATGGATAGATAGAGATCGACCAATTGTCGGGCCTCCTAGCACTCCGGACCTAAACCCACTGGGCTTTTATTTGGGGGGCGGGTTGGGGGGGGGGGGGCATTAGAACGCTCCTGTGCGTGGAACCCCGGCACAAAATATCAAAATATTCATAGTCTCCGTGCCTTTATTATGGAAGACTGCGAAACCATACACAATGCTCCAGGGATACGTCAATGCATCCGAGATTCACTACGAAGGCGGGTTGATGCATATATTGAAACAAACTCTTTAATTATTTTTTATTAAGCACTGACCTACAGAATTTTCCTTCACTAAGACAACTCAAACTTAACCTATTCATTTATTACCCTCAATATATGAGCCCAGCGTAAGCAGACTGCTATACGTTGACAACATGACTTCCAATAATTAACACAAAAGAATGGCCCTGAATTGCAAGAAATACTAACAATAATAAAATTCGAAAATATGAAATTAAAGAAATATGAATCTACCTCCAACTCTGTTAATTGTGTAAACTCATTTCAATCACGAATCCCGATAGTGGAAACCCCATTCTTTTTCATAAGTCACTTATCTCACAGAAAATCTTCATTACACAAACTACAGCAATTACGGCAAGTAGCAACAACAGCCAGCTAAAGATTCTAACTACTATAGACTCTAACTACTAGGAGGTATATAGTTAGAGAAAGAAGAGCAAACCATGTATTTAGAAAATTTTACCTTATGCATATGACATCTCGTTCCAGCAATTCCACTACCCAAACATTATCAACAACATCCATCGTCATACATTTCCTTACATATTTTCTTATAAACACATAATTTCATCTCACTTTACATTGCGTGTCCTACCAACACTGAGTCTCCACTAAGAATATCATGTCCATTGTAAGGAGTGTGTCAGAACTCTATTACATAAAACAAAATATCCAACTTAACACTATTTTTTGCATTGTGTAAGGACTCAGATATCGATAGTAACAATCTGAGGGTGAAACAGGGTAGCGCAATTCTAAGGATTGTTGTGAGCAGAGGTCTGTCTGCGAGAGTGGAAAAGTAGTGTCGGTCGAGAGCTCCGAGACAGAAGACAAGTTACGCTGCCCTCACGTCGGTGATGATATATCTTACAACACACAAGGCTTGATTTCATTTATGCAGCCAGGAGAGTTCTGGATGGCTTAACTACGCTTGAAGATGGAATTCAAGGTAAACCTCGCAAGCATAGCGCAAAAGCAATTGCAGGGTTAGGCTCGTGACTGTTAGTCCGAGTTTGCAATAATCTCATGTGTTGCTTGTCAGTGAAAGGAGCTTCCTTATCCTCCAAATAATAATAATTATTCACCACAGCTAAATATGTTGTGGTTGCTTAATGTTAATTTGTTAATCTGGCTCTCAGTCATTAATGACACACGTCATTTGCCATTGTCAATATTAATACTTGTTCACGATGATTATAAAGTTTTAAATAGAGTTAATTAAAGAAATCCCTTCTCAAAAGTTGTTTAGTAGTTAACAGGACCCAAGCAAACTCCTTTTTATTAAATTCATTCTTAGAAACAATAAGCTTTAGCCGCTGCTGCTGCATGCTGCTGCGCATTGCTGTAAACAATATGGAAAAAGTCATCTAAAGAGGTGTGTGCAAAACTTAGGGCCAAAACAGAGACACTGACACACCACAACATGTCATGTATCTAATCCAGTATATTCCGTTGAAAAAGTCAGATTCTGTATCACTTGAAAGTTCTTGATCAAAAACGCAGTTAGATACTTAGGTATTCATTGGTACAGGTTCATTTGTTCCTGTAGTTTTTCATATTCAAACACGCAGTTAGATAGTTTATCCAAATGTTTGTTTTAAGTTTTTCATGTAACGATCTGTTGAGGGCTTAAATGACAGTGAAACTGACACTCAAACAGCACAAACACAGCGTTATGTAGTTTAGATTACGTTTACTGATAGCTCAGATTGCTTGTCGAGTCCAGTTTCACAGACGAAGATAGGCAATATTGGCAATAGCTACATTACATATCGGTTGCTCATACGTTACTTTAGCCGCTGCTGCTGCGGTATTTGTTGCATATACGTTACACCATACACTTCCCTACTTTCAACCAGTGGTTATACTCCCACTTTTTCTTACCTCATCATTCGTTTCCAAGGATATCCTATCTACAGCTGTTGTCACTATACTCTACTTATATCTGCTCATTTACTCTTCCAAAATAATTGTTGCTCATTATACAATACTCTTTGGCCAGACATTTTCCTCACAGTTTCTCAATGCATTTCTTCCCAGGTCATCACAGCTCATTTTCTTATATAGCATACCCCGTCTTAACCTAACTTAAAGCCACTGAGCTCAGATACATAAACTAGAGAACGAGGCAATGCAGCAGCACAAAAACATTAACACAAACAACAACGACAAAAATGCAAATTGGAAAAGCGCAGCAGCATATCTAAATTAGCAAAGCAAAGGCAACATTACAACTAATATAAGGCAATATGCAGAAAACAAGAAAAATAAATCAGTGCTAAAACTAGCTTAGCACAATAATAAAAAGTAAATTTCAGTATGACACTGCGTGGCAAATAGCAGCAGCAATATGACAAAAACATGACAAACCACAAACAGATATTACAGTAGAGACAGAAATTAAGATAAGGGAAATGTGTGTGTAAGCTTACAAAACATGTGTACATCTGTGGTCGTCAAAACTATGCAAAGCACCAACACAAGGAACAAGATCTATACTATCTCCCATGTGAAATGCAATGGCTCAATGTCACATCTTAACACTAAAGTGGTGCACCACAACAACTTACTTTACCAAAAAAAAATACCAATTTCTTGAAAAGAAAATTATGTATGTAGTTCCTGTTACTAGTCCCTTCTACTTCTTGCTGTTCTTTCCTTTCCAATTTGCTCCTTTTTTTTAAGAATTTGGATGATAAAATTAGTATTTCATCCTCATACATTTCCTTGCATATTTTCTTGCAAACACATCGTTTCATTTCACTTTACATTGCGTGTTCTACCAACACAGAGTCTGCACTACGAATACCAAGTAAATACACTTCCCTATCCGCTCGTTAACTGCTAGTCCGTCCAACCACAGAATCTCCTGCCGAGGGCGCAGAGCGCTGTCAGGGATATTAACACGGTCCATAGCGCTGCCAACATACAAACTGGCTACTTACAGTATCAATGCCCACGGAAGGCGTACTGGGCATCCACCGTGAGAAAGAGTTTCTTAGGGCTTGTTAGTGCATTCTGTTCGTGTGTGTTTCCCATGATTAATAAGTTGAAGAAAATGAGTTGAAACATGGAAAAAAGGCGCTTCCATACCCATGTTCATATAACATAATTTCTTCGTCTACGTACGAGGAATGTGTCCTGCAATTAGTGGCGTACATTTTTGTTACACCTTGTACAGTTCAGTGCTCACAGAGCGCTCTCTGGTATCCATGCATTCGATCAGCTCTCCGTGCCAAACTAAAAGCTCAAAATAACGGCCTCTAGTTCATCACTGCCACAAGACACCCCAACCGCTAAGTGAATTTTACTGTTCAGCCAACCTGAAGGAACTTTGCTCGAAATGGAGACGGGAGCAAGACAGCAACCTTCAGCAAGGAGCGCCTGGCACTCCCCACACCACGAGCCGTTGGTCCAGCAACAGGATTCTGCAGTCTCGTGTGTATGTTCCGGTCAGCAGCGGTTACAAGACTGTCTGCCCGCTGCCTGTTCATCTCGGACGTAGAAGTCAATAAGTGACCCCGAAAAAAGCACGTTTCCTTCGCTGACTAGCGCAGGCTCCGCTCTCTTCTCAAAAGTGAAAACGAAACTCAGAGGACACTGTGGTAATGCAGCAGCGAAAGTTGCAAATTTGTGCCGAATCGAGACTCGAAAATTGATTTATCGGTTCCCATGAGCGGTTGCCTTAACCACCTCAGCCATTTGGGCCCTGATCAATTCAGATTTCCAACTTACCATACGCAGCGAAGTTGAATATTTGTGTCAGACCAGAGAATGAACTCGAACTTGCCACTTCTCATGAGCGGTTGCTTTAACGCCTTTCACCATGCGGACACGGTCCCTGACCTTTTCATATTTGTAGCTTATCGCATGCTACAATGCAGCATCCCTTATGCATTAAATTCTCTACTGGTGAATTAGTGCTTCCCCTAGGAGTCGGACGATATTAGTGAATCGTCGCTGGAAGAAACATCAATGGGCCATCATGTTCAGAAATGGATATATATTTGAATCGTGTCTGTTCTGTCCGAAATGTCCAACAAAACAGACACCATTCAAATATATACATTTTAAGAAGAGGATTCTTTGCTCCAGAATAGAAAAACAATCACCAACTTGTTTTGACACTGTGTCTACTAACAGTGCATCTTCGTCGACACTAAAAGGCACTCGAAGCTTCTTATCAAATTTTTTAGCCATTTCTCACACGAACTATTTGCCGTGATAAATGGGTTAGCTCCCCGCTTTAAACGAAAACCTAGTTTAAGTTAAGATTAGTCTCAATTAGCTGAGTCGTAGTTTATCGTAAGAGCCTACTGGCATAAGTGACGTCAAAATCTTTAAAGTTAACAAACTGTGAGCACTCCAGCTTATGTAGCTTTGGTTGTAGCTTAGAACGGCCGCTACAATGTCTTCTAACGTCCAGTAAGCTTTATTACTAGTTGGTCACGTTAAAAAACGTTTAGTACGGGGGCATTTCGATAAGTAAAGATACAATGGCTTGCAGTCCTTAAATAGAACATTTATTTAGAAAACGTCAGTTACATTTTATTAACTGGATTATTTGTTATTTTTCGGCATAATCACCCCCGTTATCCAAACATTAGTTACGTCGATGCACAAGCTTTTGTATCCCACAGTCATAAAAGGTTGCCGCCTGTTGTCAGAACCACATTTCAACTTCATCTTTGATCTCTTCATCGTCGTGGAATGATTTTTCACCATGATGTAAACTTCAGGTAACGGAAGACATGGAAGTTGGTGGGCGCAAGGACCGGGCTGTATGGCGGATGGTCCAATACTTCCCATTTGAATTGTTTGAATAGTGCTTTGGTTACGAGCGCTGTGTGAGGCCGAGCGTTGTCATGAAGCAAGCGGACTGCACTTGTCAGCATTCCCCTGCGTTTGTTTTGAATTGCCCTTCGAAGACGTTTCAAGGTCTGGCAATATCCAGTAGCATTAATTGTCGTCCCAGGAGGCATAAATTCCAACAGAAGAATGCCTTGTCTGTCCCAAAAAACAGAAGCCATGATTTTCTTCGCTGAAATCGACGCTTTGCATTTCTTGGCTTTTGGTGAATTCGAATGGCGCCATTGCATTGAGTGCTGCTTGGATTCAGATGTATGGTGATAAACCCACGTCTCGTCATCTGTCACAGTGTGATCAAGGAACTCATCACCTGCTTCAGCATAGCGTGTGAGGAAGTCGAGTGCAAAGCCCCTCCTTTTCTTTTTGTGTTCTTCCGTTAACAGTTTTGGAACCCAGCGCGAACACAATTTCCTGTAACTTAACTTGTCAGTCACAACGTCATAAAGAATTGTCATTGACACGTCCGGTATGATCTTATGCAATTCTTTCAATGTGAGACGTCTATTTTCACGAATTGCTTCCTCCGTTCTCCGAAGAAGGGCATCAGAGATCACGGATGGGCGACCTGTTCTTTGTTCGCCATGAACATCGGTCCTACCTTCAGAGAAATGACGAGACCATTTCGTTACATTTTGTCGATTCATAATGTTCCCATAAACAGAAACAATTTCTTTGTGAATATCCGCTGGTCGCTGACCTTTTGCATGAAGAAAACGTATGACGGAGTGCACTTCGCATTTGGCGGGTTTCCGAATCAGCGCAGCCATTTTAAACACGACCTACTCCAACCAGAAGCAACGTTCAACTGCCGAACGACCGCGAGGAGAAAGCTAACGGTTCAAGGTTAACACCAGTGTTGCCAACTTGCTCGCCAAAACTCTTCTGTTCCTCTGGCGTACGGTGTACCTTTACTTTCTGAAATACCCTCGTATATAACTGTTTGAATATGAATCCTTTTTGCTTAATTACTGCGCATATGCTTTCGAGTTTGATAATTATTGTGGCCAGACGTTTTATTTTCTGCATTTCTGTTAAGTTTTGGGGCATTCCTCAACTGCATGTTTGGGTGTGATTTTAAATATTGTCAGCTAGTGATGTTGTTGTTTGGAGTGAAGTCAAGTTTCTTACTCAGGTCTGCGTATCAGAATAAGAGTGCTTTCACCTGTCTCTGGTACCACTGTCTCAGCAGTTGAGCCGTGCAAGCCCTCCTGGTCCCGTCGGGTCAGGTTTTCATATCCGTAGTTGGCTCTCTCCAAGAACGTTGAACGTTCCTGATTGGCGTAGCGTGGAGGTACTCGTTGATGAAATTTCAGAAAAAGAAAAAATCGCTAACACCTAGCGCTCCCTCCATTCGCCAATTACATTTCCTGGCGTTTCAATCTGTACCCAGGTTGCAGTGACTGCTTTACTAGAAGGCAACGTACAAAGCATTAGACTCATCCATATCCACCTGGCCTGTCACGCCTGACATAAAGCACTGGCACACTACTCATTGCGCTCTGTCAGAAACCATCTTCACAGCTTTGATCATCACTGACACTTGCTGTCATCAGGGCACGACGCGCTACGTCAACCAAAACACGTACTACGTGGCGCAAAATTCCTGCAGCTATGAAAACCCGTCTTAAGTGAAATAAACTACAAGAAATTATCTGTTCAGCCTGTCCGGATCACACTAGTTTCGCAACAATACAGCAGAACTGTCACCGTTTTTTGCACTAGTTCTGAAAGAGTTCATTTTGTTCTGCAGAAATTGGAAAAAGCCGAAACAATAAGTTCATGTAGGTACAGAATCGTCAAGCATTTTCTTTTTGGTTCTAAGGACGTCTCGTGGCCGCTATACTGTAGTTGAGAAACGAGTATCTCTGGTCGACGCGTTCAGACAACAGCAATTTGACAATCAGCTCGGGTAGCGATCATTGCATGGACTCTGTGATACAATGATAACGTTGAAGAGCCACTTTATTTTGTGCTGCTCAATCACGGAAAACAAAGGGAGGGCTTTCGGCGCTGTTGTTAAAAAACCGAAACTACAGGGCTATTACAAATGATTGAAGCGATTTCATAAATTCACTGTAGCTCCATTCATTGACATATGGTCACGACACACTACAGATACGTAGAAAAACTCATAAAGTTTTGTTCGGCTGAAGCCACACTTCAGGTTTCTGCCGCCAGAGCGCTCGAGAGCGCAGTGAGACAAAATGGCGACAGGAGCCGAGAAAGCGTATGTCGTGCTTGAAATGCACTCACATCAGTCAGTCATAACAGTGCAACGACACTTCAGGACGAATTTCAACACAGATCCACCAACTGCTAACTCCATTCGGCGTTGATATGCGCAGTTTAAAGCTTCTGGATGCCTCTGTAAGGGGAAATCAACGGGTCGGCCTGCAGTGAGCGAAGAAACGGTTGAACGCGTGCGGGCAAGTTTCACGCGTAGCCCGCGGAAGTCGACGAATAAAGCAAGCAGGGAGCTAAACGTACCACAGCCGACGGTTTGGAAAATCTTACGGAAAAGGCTAAAGCAGAAGCCTTACCGTTTACAATTGCTACAAGCCCTGACACCCGATGACAAAGTCAAACGCTTTGAATTTTCGGCGCGGTTGCAACAGCTCATGGAAGAGGATGCGTTCAGTGCGAAACTCGTTTTCAGTGATGAAGCAACATTTTTTCTTAATGGTGAAGTGAACAGACACAATGTGCGAATCTGGGCGGTAGAGAATTCTCACGCATTCGTGCAGCAAATTCGCAATTCACCAAAAGTTAACGTGTTTTGTGCAATCTCACGGTTTAAAGTTTACGGCCCCTTTCTCTTCTGCGAAAAAAACGTTGCAGGACACGTGTATCTGGACATGCTGGAAAATTTGCTCATGCCACAACTGGAGACCGACAGCGCCGACTTCATCTTTCAACAGGATGGTGCTCCACCGCACTTCCATCATGATGTTCGGCATTTCTTAAACAGGAGATTGGAAAACCGATGGATCGGTCGTGGTGGAGATCATGATCAGCAATTCATGTCATGGTCTCCACGCTCTCCCGACTTAACCCCATGCGATTTCTTTCTGTGGGGTTATGTGAAAGATTCAGTGTTTAAACCTCCTCTACCAAGAAACGTGCCAGAACTGCGATCTCGCATCAATGATGCTTTCGAACTCATTGATGGGGACATGCTGCGCCGAGTGTGGGAGGAACTTGATTATCGGCTTGATGTCTGCCGAATCACTAAAGGGGCACGTATCGAACATTTGTGAATGCCTAAAAAAAGTTTTTGAGTGTTTGTATGTGTGTGCAAAGCATTGTGAAAATATCTGAAATAATAAAGTTATTGTAGAGCTGTGAAATCGCTTCAGGCATTTGTAATAACCCTGTATTTTCGCTCAAATTACAAACGAAGGCGTCAACATTAAGAGAACAACAGGATTTCCACTTCTAAACGCGGAGGACTGAGGGACGGGTGTAAACAGTACAGTGGGGGGCTCAGCTACAGGGCAGAGGGAAGGGGGCAGGGGATGGAGGGAAAACTGTCTCATAACGTGATTAAAGAAGAAATGCTTCTCGATTAGCAATACACGGGAGGTCCAGTGTTAGTGTTGGAAAGAGCTTAGCGAGGCTCCAGATCAAGAAAGGGACATGGGATATACAGAGTGAATCACCTAAAACTCGCACCGCTAATGTTGCGGAAATGGAAAATGCTATTGATGTGCTGTTCTCACAGAATGGATTGGTAGTTTGCCTGTGGGTTACTTGAGTGCTTTACGACTTCTTAGTCAAATAGCTTGTGACAGGACAAGCAGTAGGTCGTGAGTGGACGGAGGGATTTACCAATGCGGAAAAACCGACTTGCTCATTGTATATGGAGTGCGTAGGAAGAATGCAATTCGTTCTTGTACAGTGTATGCAGCAGGAATCCCAACAGGCGTCAACCATCTCGACAGTTATTAATCAACCTTTTCAAGCAGTTCCGTGAAAGTGGTTGTGTAACATTTAGACAACTTAACAGAAAGAAACAAGCGACGACAGAAGAGGGAGAAATTAATGCTCTTGCTGCTGTGGCAGTTGATCCGCACGCTAACTCCCGCGCAATCGTACGAGGAAGTGGCGTCAGTCAGGCAAGTGTCCAATGCATTCTCTAGCGACATAGGTTCCATCCCTGTCACGTCTCTCTCCATCAGGAACTGCATGGAAACGATAATGTGAATCGCGTTAACTCATTTACATGGGCATTAAGACAGGACACTCCAGATGTATCACGTATCTTGTTTAGTGATGAAACCACATTTACCAATCCTGGGCAGTTAAACAGCAAAAACATTCACGATTGGTCTGATGACAAACTCCGTTGGCTTCGTCAGGGGTGAAACGTCCCCTTAGAAAAGTTATACATGACTGTGTTTAAACTGACACACAATATTTTTAGCGCAACGGAATCTGACTTTCAATAATCCCTAAAAAGAATGGCCCTGGCTAACATTAACCTATACCTTTCACAAATCACTTACCTCACAAAAATCTTCATTACTCGAACTACTGCAATACAGCGAGCGCCACTACTGCCAGCTAAATAAAAGATTCAAACTATTGAAGGCACTGACTACTGATAGGCATAGTTAGCAAATGAAAGGTTTTGATGGAGAACAAACAATGTATTTACGTTAATAGTGTTCAAAAGTCATAATATATATAGCAGTTCATGACATCCATTCTTACAAATGTACTGTTTCTGATGGACACACGTCCAGATCATCCACTCTCAAAAATCCGCCATCTCACTTCCCCACATCCACCACTGCTGGCAGCTCACCTCCAACTGCGCAACGCTACGCGCTGTTCACATCCAGCTGCCCAACACTACAATGGCAGACAACAATGCAAACTAGCCACAGACTGCACACAGCACAGCCAGTGATTTTCATACAGAGCGCTACGTGGCGGTGGCGTTACCAATACAAGAACCTAAACAGCCTACTTACAGGCGGAAAGTCAGCGTCTTTGAAGAGTAAACGTGTCATGTGGGATCGTGAACCATCAGCTCACAAGCTCGTTTTTCACAGACGGAGCACTAAACGCCCATAAGTATCGCAGCCTCCTAACAGACCATCTTCCACCGATGCTAGAAGACGTTTCTCTGTAGACTAGGAGGAACCTGAGGTACCAACATGATGGCTTCCAGCTCATAGTGCACGAAGTACTGCAGCACGTCCTCACGAATTGTTACCAAATTGTTGGATTGGACGCAAAGGACCTGTACCTTGGCCGGACCGTTCCCCGGATTTGAGGGCTGCAGACTTTTTTCTGTGAGAAAAGCTGAAAGTCGCTGTCACAAGGACATATCAACTACACCCGATGATACGCAACGACTCTCTACTGCAGCATGCTCGTACATCTCTACTGAAATGCTAGCACGTGTGCAGCAGTCTTTCCGTTCCAAATTGGAAGCATCTATTGCCGCTGCCGGTGATCATTTTCAGCACAACCTGTGATGATCAGTTGTCTCGTTACTAGTCGGAATCCATATAACTGGTGTATACACTTCTGTTATTCTTTAGTGTTTGCTACCACAGGTATTGTACAAGTGTTAGTGAGGGAATTTTTCGAAATACGATATCTCGTAAACGACTCGCACTAGAATCCGGCAACAAACACTACTGACATTCTAATTTACCCTACTTATAGTTTGTTAATGTCAACAGGCATTGTTCCATCTAAAAAGACTATGTTTGCACAAATAACACACTTTGTAAGCATAAAATTGTATCCGTATTTTTAAAATATTAGGTTGGTGCACAAGTTAATAGCATTTTTGTTTTCCATGTTGTTGTTCCGGTTGCCGTGAGTAAATTCATCGACTTTTATTTTTATTTGTAGTTCACTGATGCTACACTCCTGGAAATTGAAATAAGAACACCGTGAATTCATTGTCCCAGGAAGGGGAAACATTATTGACACATTCCTTGAGTCAGATACATCACATGATCACACTGACAGAACCACAGGCACATAGACACAGGCAACAGAGCATGCACAATGTCGGCACTAGTACAGTGTATATCCACCTTTCGCAGCAATGCAGGCTGCTATTCTCCCATGGAGACGATCGTAGAGATGCTGGATGTAGTCCTGTGGAACGGCTTGCCATGCCATTTCCACCTGGCGCCTCAGTTGGACCAGCGTTCGTGCTGGACGTGCAGAACGCGTGAGACGACGCTTCATCCAGTCCCAAACATGCTCAATGGGGGACGGACAGATCCGGAGATCTTGCTGGCCAGGGTAGTTGACTTACACCTTCTAGAGCACGTTGGGTGGCACGGGATACATGCGGACGTGCATTGTCCTGTTGGAACAGCAAGTTCCCTTGCCGGTCTAGGAATGGTAGAACGATGGGTTCGATGACGGTTTGGATGTACCGTGCACTATTCAGTGTCCCCTCGACGATCACCAGTGGTGTACAGGCAGTGTAGGAGATCGCTCCCCACACCATGATGCCGGGTGTTGGCCCTGTGTGCCTCGGTCGTATGCAGTCCTGATTGTGGCGCTCACCTGCACGGCGCCAAACACGCATACGACCATCATTGGCACCAAGGCAGAAGCGACTCTCATCGCTGAAGACGACACGTCTCCATTCGTCCCTCCATTCACGCCTGTCGCGACACCACTGGAGGCGGGCTGCACGATGTTGGGGCGTGAGCGGAAGACGGCCTAACGGTGTGCGGGACCGTAGCCCAGCTTCATGGAGACGGTTGCGAATGGTCCTCGCCGATACCCCAGGAGCAACAGTGTCCCTAATTTGCTGGGAAGTGGCGGTGCGGTCCCCTACGGCACTGCGTAGGATCCTACGGTCTTGGCGTGCATCCGTGCGTCTCTGCGGTCCGGTCCCAGGTCGACGGGCACGTGCACCTTCCGCCGACCACTGGCGACAACATCGATGTACTGTGGAGACCTCACGCCCCACGTGTTGAGCAATTCGGCGGTACGTCCACCCGGCCTCCCGCATGCCCACTATACGCCCTCGCTCAAAGTCCGTCAACTTCACATACGGTTCACGTCCACGCTGTCGCGGCATGCTACCAGTGTTAAAGACTGCGATGGAGCTCCGTATGCCACGGCAAACTGGCTGACACTGACGGCGGCGGTGCACAAATGCTGCGCAGCTAGCGCCATTCGACGGCCAACACCGCGGTTCCTGGTGTGTCCGCTGTGCCGTGCGTGTGATCATTGCTTGTACAGCCCTCTCGCAGTGTCCGGAGCAAGTATGGTGGGTCTGACACACCGGTGTCAATGTGTTCTTTTTTCCATTTCCAGGAGTGTACAATATGTACATGAGCCAATCGTGGAAGATCAAGAAAGAAGTGATCGGATTAAAAATGGTGTAAGGCAGGGGTATACTCTTTCATCCCTACTGTTCAATCTATACAGCTAAGAAGTAATTATGCAAATAGAATAAAAGTTCAAGAGTGGAATTAAAAATCAATGCGAAAAGATATCAATGATAAGATTCGCGATGACAATCCTATCCTTAATGAGAGTCAAGAAGAATTACAAGATCTGCTGAATGGAATAAACAGTCTGATGAGTTCGGAATAAGGACTGAGAGTAAATCGAAGAAAGACGAAAATACTGAGAAGTACCAGAAATGCGAACAGCGAGAAACTTAACATTAGGAGGGATGCTCAGGAAGTAAATGAAGTGAAGGAATTCTTCTACCTAGACAGGAAGTCAACCAATGACGGACGGAGCAAGGGTGACATAAAAGGTAGACTAGCACTGGCAAAAAGGGCATCCCGGTTCTTGGAAAATCTTTTGTAGCATAAAACAAAGGCCTTAATTGGAGTAAGAAATTTCTGAGAATGTACGTTTGGAGCGCAGAACTGTATGGTAGTGAAACATGGACTATGGGAAAAGGAAAAGAAGAGAATCGAAGCATTTGAGATATGGAGCTACAGAAGTATGTTTAAATTAGGTGTACTAATAACGTAGAGAGTATATGGAAACCACTGACAAGAAGAAGGGACAATATGATAGGACATTTGTTAAGACATTGGGAAATAACTTCCAGTGTACTAGACGGAGCTATAGAGGTTAACAACTGTACAGGAAGGCAGAGATTGGAATACATGCAGCAAACAATTAAGGACGTACGTTGCAACTGCTAATCTAAGGGAAAAGCGGATAATACACAATATTTAGAATAACCAAGAGGGAACTATAAGAACGAAAGAATAAGAACGAAGTGTTCAGAATAAGAAAGGTTAAGACAGGGATGTAGTCTTTCGTCACTACTGTTCAATCTATACATCAAAGAAGCAGTGATGGAAATAAAAGAAAGGTCCAAGAGTGGAATTAAAATTCATGATGCTAAAATATCAATGTGGGGCATTTTCAAAAGATAATGTTAGGTAGTCTATTAAGTTAAGATAAAGAGTAATTTGAGAAGGAAATATCCTTGATATATGCTTTAAGTATTTTATACTTGATTAGTGCACGCCGCATCCAGTTCCGACGTTGGTTCATGATTTATATGAATTTAGATTAGGCAGCACAAGAGAATTTGGTGAGGTAAGCGGCAGCCATATTCGACCATTTGCCATGCTGATGGGCGAGGTGTGTTCACTGAAGCTGTAAGTCATACAGGTGGGCGGAAGCGAGGACCCGAAGAGTGTTGAAAGTGAGGTGTCTCGAGTGTTCTGGAAGACTGGCGAAGGTACACTTACACAAAAAAATAAAATGTAAGAATGTTTTAAAGGGAAGCAACAGCTAGTCACACTCGTCCCCGGCTCTGAAGAGTGGATGAAACAAAGTAGTCCTTCCATAAAAATACGTTTAGTAGTCAACAGAGCGATCTTAACGTTATTGCAAGAAGGGTTCTGAGTGAGTTTTATGTATGAGGTGCAAGTGTGGAGCATCAAAGTATCAAAGCCGGCCGGAGTGGCCAAGCGGTTCTAGGCGCTTCAGTCTGGAACCGCGTGACCGCTACGGTCGCAGGTTCGAATCCTGCCTCGGGCATGGATGTGTGTGAAGTCCTTAGGTTAGTTAGGTTTAAGTAGTTCTAAGTTCTAGGGGACCGATGACCTCAGAAGTTAAGTTCCATAGTGCTCAGAGCCATTTGAACCATTTTTGAAAGTATCAAAATGATGTATAGTAGGAAAAGGAACGTTTCTGAAATCACAGTGCGCGCTAAAAAGGTTCATATAGCTGTCACATTCCCTTGCTCAGATCAGATCACGATGATTTTTGGAGGAAGACAGAGCTATCGTTGATGGCATCTCAACCTCAGCCACGCAATAAGCTGTTTGTTAGTTCATATGGTACTGACGAGGTATAGCTGAAGATAGTCGTGTAGAAGGTGATTTTGATTGGTGATTAAAAGTTATATGTTTGACTGTGATGATAACTACAGATTTAGACGTGGTTAGATGAGACGTCATTTCTCACGTTGGTACTGGTAACTAAGGCTATACTTATTCTCTTCCTGTGTACACATTCATTGTAGTGGTAGATAATCACAGATGACTTCCTAATGTAGTGGAAAAACTTGGAGGTTTAGATGCTAAGCAGTATAAGAACCATCCTAGTGTATTGTTTATAAAGTCTCACATTATGGCAACATAATTTGTCTGATAACCCACTGGGGTCGCAAGTTTGTGAAAGTTGCCTTGGGAAGATGATTATTTGAAAGTAGTGGCTTCCGTGAAGGGCCTGTGATTTTTGGTGTGTTGTTTAATAACCTCTGGTCTGCAATACTGTTGTACACCAATCAAACTGGAGGACAGTGGGCCGCAACAATACAGCCGGTGTTTAACAGACAAGTTGGGTGCTTATTTGCTGGACAGTCAACTGCATTCCTAGCGTCTCTTTTAATTCGGAGATGGTGTACGTGCCACTAGTTGTAATGCACCGCCAGAATGAGTGCGGACCAGATAAACCGAGTACGATGTAAAAGTTGCGGCGCGCTTACGTTGACAAGCTGCAAGAAGCACCAGATAGGTCAGGAGTAGCACTGATTCACAAGTGCCTGTTATCCCCCCAGTTACGACTACAGAGAATTTGTTTGCATAAAGATATGTTTCTTGTCCGTTTCAACTACCTGTTAAAATTCGATCCACAAATATGAATGGACAATGTGAAGTATGTAACAAAGTTGTGCATTAGTTTGCTGGAAAATGTTATGAATTCTTCTATAAAATCACCAATGATAAAACGTTTGTTGCACATTCGACACGTAGCAGGGATTTTACAAAAGAAGCGCTGAGAAAAGCGTGGCTAGATGGTAGATAATTCTTTTAAAGGTCAGAAAGAATGAGAGTTTTACAGAAGTCCATACATCCTTACTGTGGTCTGATAAGGATGCCAAGTGGTCACAAATTTGTCGATTGCGTGAGACCATCTGTAACGTACGGCAGAAGGGCAATTCGATGGACACTGACTGGCACTCCTCTGACAAGCCACTGCCTGACTATCAGACTGTCCACAGCTGCTGGAATGTGTCGGAACCCCTGAGTCAACAGGTGGGCACGTTTGCAAGACAACAACCACCTGCACGAACAGTTAGACGACGTCTGGAGCAGCATCGACTACCATCTCGGAGACCATGGCTGCGGTTACCCTTGACGCTGCATCACAGACAGGAGCGCCTGCGATGGTGTACTCAACGACGAACCCGGGTGCACGAATGGCAAAACATCATTTTTTCGGATGAATCCAGGTTCTGTTTACAGCATCATGATGGTCGCATCCGTGTTTGGCGACATCGCGGCGAACGCACATTGAAAGTGTGTATTCGTCATCGCCATACTGACATATCACCCGGCGTGATGATATGGGGTGCCATTGGTTACACGTCTCGGTCACCTCTTGTTCCCACTGACGGCACTTTGAACAGTTGACGTTACATTTCAGATGTGTTACGACCCGTGGCTCTACCCTCCATTCGATCCCTGCGAAACCCTACATTTCAGCAGGATAATACACGACCGCATGTTGCAGGTCCTGTACGGGCCTTTATGGGACAGAAAATGTTCGACTGCTGCCCTGGCCAGCACATTCTCCAGATCTCTCACCAATTGAAAACGTCTGGTCAATGTTGGCCGAGCAACTGGCTCGTCACAATACGCCAGTCACTCTTGATGAACTGTGGTATCGTGTTGAAGCTGCATGGGCAGCTGTACCTGTACACGCCATCCAAGCTCTGTTTGACTCTATGCCCAGGCGTATGAAGGCCGTTATTACGGCCAGAGGTGGTTCTTCTTGGAACTGATTTCTCAGAATCTATGCACCCAAATTGCGTGAAAATGTAGTAATCACATGTCAGTTCTAGTATAATATATCTGTCCAATGAATATCCGTTGATCATCTGCATTTCTCCTTGGCGTAGCAATTTTAATGGCCAGTAGTGTATGTTATTACAACTGCTGAGTTGTCTTATAAAACACCAAATAAAAGTGGTCAAGTGGGGATCCAATGCGTCCAGAGTGAGGCGGAAGATAAAATTGATCTAGATAGATTTAACGTGGAAGTCAGCAGTACAGAAAATTTCAGTCTACATATGTACCCCACTCAGATTCAGTATCAGGATGAATCTGCTGCAGAATCGCCTAGTGCTACAGCAATAGCTCAAGAAAGAATGAAAAAGGTTGTACATGAGCTGAGGGATTCAGTACGTAGTGGAACAGATGACACTTACGTAATGACAGAATGAATCATGGAGAAACTGTCTCTGGGTGTCAAATATGATAGGATAATGTTTTGACATTGTCGTTAATTGAGATCCCAAGTATTTTAAATTTTGAATTTCTAAAGAACAATGCCAATCTAAATTCCTGTGTAAACACTAAGACTGAGGATTTAAAACCTGAGTTTAGTAATGTGTGAACCCAAGTTTTGACTGAAACTTCTAACTCAAAATCGGAAGCGAAAGAAGACATATAAAACCAGTTTGTCCAATACTGAATTATATTGGTTGAGAATGCTAATTCTGATATAAAAGTCATTACTTGAAAGGCAGACTTTTTTTTCTGTGTAAACTTTGTGAAACATACGCCAAACAGTCCAAGCTACAGCACACGAAAAATTTGAAAGCAAATGAAAATGTGTGTCATAACTACATGGAACAAGTCAGATCATGGCACAAAAATTCATGAAGGAAATTATGCATGGATGGACACAGAAGTATTTCCAGCTTGGTATTGAGCGAATGTTGCCGTTTTACATTCATAGAGAGTTAATTGCAGGACTGTGGGAGAATTATGGAAGTTATTTAAGATTTTTGGAATGGGTTGAACATCTACATGTACATGAATGTGACAGGAGAAATACACAAGAAAGATACCATGGAAGCGGAAAAGTACGTCTGATGCGCATTTGAGGCAGGAAGCCCAACACCTATAATATGCGACGTCAGCATATTTCCACAGAGTCATTAAACTGAATAGTGTCTCCATACTGGACTGGCTAAAACCAAAAATTTCTTAGATCTCAACGTTTAAATCAAATTTAAAAGATAAGAACTCAGGTTTGAGAGTGAATGAAAACGAAGAGTGGAATGGTGATACAATATTTCATCTTGCATGCTGGAGGTGACCTGGCCACAGTCTGCGAAAAAAAGCTGGTGGGGATTTCCAGCAACATTGACCTTGGTAAAGACATGTTTGGCTGTGATGTTTGGAGACAGGTGTGTCATGCGACGAGCGACTTGTGCACAGTGCAGTGTAACCCTGTACCCCTGCAGTTCGGACAAGATGACATCCTTGACGAGATGACAGAGGAGAATATTTTTGGTATCGAAATGTTATTCAGCGAATGTGAACAAAACACAGTAAGATAGGAAGTAAATGGAAGGACGTGTGCTTGGCAGATATGGAATCTTTGGGCTGCAGAAAAGGGTGAAGTTGAGATTGCACCCGAGGGCTAGGATATGGAGGACTGCAGTTTGCTATGATCTCATTTTCCTACTTGTAAGTACGTCGGCGTGTTGAAGTGTGTATCCGTCGCCTTTCCTTTTGTTGGTTTCGTGTATTCCAGTAGTAAACTGGGAATGATTTCCCTGATTCACGTGCGGTCGCAGAATTGTTGTTGTGCATTTTGACTAATTATAAAAATACGAGGGCATTTGGCTCGTTGTGTGAATATGTTCTATGCTTGTACATGTTGTTTGTCAGGGTCTCCATAGTTATTTAGTTGACATCGTGCTGTACTAAGGAACAATGGTGGTGTGTTTCTTGTCGCCGTCTTACTCGTCTCTCAGTGGCAGCTTTTACGTTTCTTTTGTAAAGTCTTACACCAGGAATTACACTCACTTGATAGAGCTTGAGTAGCCTAAGGCTCACTTTATTATTATAGTGCATTCGATTTTAAATTACACCAAGTGTTTGTTTAGTTTCAAACAGATTACGTCTCCACCTTGACTTCAGGCCCAGTTACGGCTAGTGCCTGTATTAGCAAACATAGTTCATCGTAAGGGCCTGTTGCCATAGTCGTAAGTGGCTCCTAGCTAATTAAGGTACTAACTAGGAGTTCATTAGTTTGAGTAAGCTTGGGTGTGGCTTACAGAGGCCGCTGTTGCCTGTTACGTGTACTACTTTGGATTACTGACTGGGTAATTAGAGGTACGTTAAATATGTTACTGGATGACGGTGAATGCTCGTTTATGTCCATTCTGCGTGTGTGGTTTTCTTTTAATGTTCAAAATTTAATGTGACTTGATTTCCATAATGATTTTCCAGTTTACTTTACTGCCAAAATACACAGCGCCCAACAAAAAATATGAAGTCAGAACTTGCTCAGGTTTTCCGATTAAATGTTGCGCCAATGATTAAGTAATGTTTTCCTCTTTGCCGTTTTTTTTTAAATGTCATCGCGTAGTGGTGTTGTGCCTTGCAGTGTGACGTAGTCACTTACTCAGGTCTCTGATACAGAGCAAGTTAGTTCTGATTTCTCTGCATCTTGCTCCATCAGCAGCTGTTGGGAAGAGTTCCATCATTGTCACCGACGCCGCATCAGTACTGGCGATACGGGTCCTTCATTCCAGCACCAGGGTCAGTGAAGAGACATCGGTTATCTTCATGGGTGCCGTATCCTGTCAGCTGTTGATGCGCTTTAGAAGAAAGAAAAGAAATAAATAATAAGGAAAAACTAATTTTCCAATAAAAATGTCAGCCTTACACCAATCCTCTGCCATAAACACGCATCTGTCCACTCTCCCTTTCCCACTTTCTCCGCACGTATCTGCTCCAGCTGCTTTTAGAACTTCGTTAAGTTCACTTGTGTGTGAAATTTTAAATAGCAACTGAACAACAGTTCCAGAATCAGCGTCATCCAGACATGGAGAAACTATTAATTCAATGAATAATTTTATGTTTGATACATGGTGGAGATCTCATGTTTTACAATTTACTAGTTTCCATATCTACAACAGTTGCATGTACAATCCGTAAGATGTAGAATGGGTCATTGTGTACTGCGAAAAATTGGTGCTTAAGTGATTTTCCTTTATGTGACAAACGGTCAGATCTGACCAGTACTTTCGTCCCACACATAATTCATTTATATTTATTCGACAATGTTATAGTCTCTTTCCTTCTCCTGATGTTCTGATGGTAGTAAGAGCCAAGTCAACTACATCATGATGTTATAGCCATCGCTGTGAAGGCAAAGGGACTTTTTTTTTTTTTTTTTTTTTGCAGTTCTGTGGGCTGCTTGTTTTTCAGCACCAGACGTGCAGATAAGGACGTGGAATCATTAAGAGTTCATTTAGTTCATCCTGGAATATGTTCAAATATTTATCCCGTCTTTTGTTGGTGATATCAATACAGTCTGCAAAGCTTTTTTTCCGATTCCTTCATGATACGTCCTCAGAATGTGAAGCGCGGTGCTAACATCAGATAAAAATTAGTTTAATTTTTCTACTTCATAAAGTGTCTAACCAATGATATGACCAAAAACTGAGGTTCATTATCTATAATTATTTTATAAACCTAGTAAAGTCCCTTTAAGAAACCTGGTTTAGGATTTAAATAATGTTGTTCGATGGGAAGAAAGTTAGTGAAACCGTTGCATAAGTAGATGGAGTGATACATGTGCGCATCTTGTACACTCCTCTGATTATCCCAGATGATAACCGATGGTTAAAAAGAGTGACACTTTCAGACGAGAAAGACTGCCAAAGGCCCACCCGACGCTCCAAAACCTAATGATGACGGGAGAGGAAACGGAAGTCGAGTAATGTCGTTATTAGTCTTTTACCTACACATTTGGTGGCAACGTCGGATAAAAATTGGTTTAATCTTTCTACTTCATACAGTGCGTAGCCAATGACATGACCGAAAATGGAGGTTATTACCCGAAATTAGTTTATCGACCCGGACCAACTTCCTTTAAGAAATTTTTAAGACCCGATGCAGACATCGGCGTTTCGGTCTCTTTGTACAGCAAAAAATGAAGCAAATTTCCGCTACAAAAACGAAAGAAAAAACGTGGTTTGTTTTTGGCATATGGCCGAGAACATCTACAGCTGCTGATTCTTTCAATTTAGCTGGAAAACAGGATGTAATGGAGTTCACTGTTAAATGGCAGGTTGTTTTGCTTTCTGACGAAGTTTGCACTTCACTAGAACACAACGACTTTTTTTCTCCATATTGTTGGAATAGCATGTATCATGTGATTTATTGAAACATTTCCCAGGACCGAACAGGGCATAACTAAGGTGTACGTATCAAATACGTTTGTTAACCAAATCATCGAGTATGCGCACAACCCAAAGAATTTCGACATCTGAACAGAATGTTGTTTCATCCGAGATAATAATGTCTCAGTGCAGTATTTATGTTGTGATGACACTTCTCCTTCACCTCTTTCCATATAGGACCCATATATTCCTTGGTAATGTCACTCAGTGATGAAGAAATATAGTTTCCAAATGCTATCTTCTGAATTTGCAATAAACTAACGTTGTTTTCGTGGCAGTCTTCCTCAGTTCCTCTAATTAGTCCAAAGATGCAAGTGACAGACCATCAGCCACACTGGTTTGTGTTCCAGGAATATAAACAACAGTAAAATTCCTTGCAAATACAATGCTCAACATTCTAAGCAATCAGGTGTTAATTTAGCAATCATTAAACATTACAATGCATGGTAATCAATATACACTTTAGCCATACAAGTTGTAACGGAATTTAGTGAAGGCTCAGACTATAGTCAGTCCTAACACAGTAATTTCTTTCAGACGCTGCTGGCAAATAAGTAACAGTACCATGTTCCACGGTTTCTAAAAGTAAGTCTACTTAGATCCATTTCTGAACTGTCGGTGGCGCGTGATAAATCTGGGTGATATGAAACCGAAGTGGCAAGGACAGCCACTTTCAAACTTTGGAATTCGGCCTGAGCCCTGTCATCCCAGTGCCGCACTGTGTTCTGTGCTGTAAGTGCGAGCAATAAAGATTCACATAAGTTCTTCAAATTAATGAAAAGGCGATAGAAATTTATGAGGCCTTAAACTCCTCTAATGTGAAGTTTAGTCATCAGAAGTGGAATTTCCTCAATGGATTTTAATTTTCCTAGGTCTGGTTGAATAACTCCAGTTGAAATAATACGACCAAGAAACTTAACTTTAGATCTGCTAAATTTTGATTTTTCGTGATTAACTGTAATGCCAAAATCTGAAAATTCCAGTAACAGTAAGTTTAACACGTGATTGTGTTCAGACCAAGAGTCTTTCGCAATTAATATGTCAGCAACATAAGATGTAATCTTTTCCCTTAAACGGTTAAGGAGAGTGGCGTTTAATCTCGAGGTGAAAGCATCAGACGAAATATTAAGATCACATGGTAACTTACAAAATTGGCAACGTGTTTCAAAACGAAGGAAAGCTGCTTATTTTCTACAAACGAGCTGCAGTACAGCTTTCTAAAAGCTAAAGAGGAAGTTGAGAAAAGATAGCTTCTGCATCGCATGAAATTTTTCTAATAGCTCATTTAAGGTTTGTGGCCGATCTGTTTCTGGTAAAATAATAGTACTGATTTGTCTCAAGTCGCTCCTTAACTTTATGGATCCATCTTTTTTGTTAAAAATATGAGGGGAGCTATTGTATGAACTTAACATCTGCTTTAATAATTCCTTGAGCTGACATCGATTTATTTCTTATTTTGACTTGTCTCAGTATACAAGAGGAATAGCAAAGCTTTGTGTGTTCCTTTACACTGAATTTGTACAGAAAATTTTTTATATTTCCTGGCATGTTAGTAAAAACTTTGGAGTGGTAAAGCAGAATTTCAAATAAATCTCGTTTATCTGCCTCAGAGGAAGCCTCAACTTTATCCAGCTTGTCTCGTAACATTCTTTGTATATCAACATATCATTCATTTTCTTAAGGTACTTTACATTACGCACTTTACAACAAAATTACTGGCGTGAAGTTTGCGATTTGGCTAGAGAAGGTAACTTTGAACATTTTATGTCCTCCTCTTCGTTTGGAATATGATCTTTAAATTCTAAGCACTCAGACTCCCAGTTTTTCCTGTGCACCATAAAATTTTTATTCACTTAAGCAACCAACACCCGAACTAATTTCTGCAGTAAGCAGAGAGACCATTAAAAATTTTGCCTAAAACTCATGTCCTTGACATACGAAATGTAAATGAGTTTGATTCTTCACTTAAGCACGCTTTCCTGTAATCGCTCCTTTTACCTTTGTATACTGTAGTGGTACTGTTGAGCAGACTGCTGCTTTCTCATACCTGCTAAATGCCGTGTCGCTAATAACAGAAATAGGACTCGTAGAATCTAAAACAGCAGATACCGAAACCTTCCCAACAGAAATGGTAATGACTGGATGAGCTAAAGTGTTTTGCCTACTGCCATTGTCCTCTAATGTCTTCCAGATGTGCGGTATTTATTCTGTTGGTTGAAATGTTTTCTGTCTCGGTAAACGAATCGTTTGCTGGCTGCGCTTTATGTCATAGTTAGGGGGGCCGTCTCGGATTATTACAAGGATCTGGCGATCCGAATTCAAGAGTCTCGGCATTCCAGCCTGGGCCAAACTTTCTTTGCTTTCCCCAGCTGTGATTAGATCTTTCATCATAATTATTAAGAATAAAATGGTTTTCATATCTTTAGGTTCTTTGGATCTGCGGGCTGTGTTCTGTTTCTGCCTCGGTGACTATTTCTGGCTCTGGATTATCAGTTGCTTGTTCGGTAAGGTTGGTGTCTCACAGCGGGTCTGTTATCTCCCCGTTTACTGTTAAATTGACCCGTTGAATACTAGTTACGTGACTTATCATATTGTGAGTGGTAGTTTTGCCCACATTTATTGTTGCTGTTATTGCACGATGATTGTTCATCAATGTCGAATTCAAGCTCATGCAACAGACATCGACATGACGAAAGATAAATGATATGTGGTTTTGTAGGCGTTTCGATGAACAATGAACTAATGAGTCAATGAGACAACTAGTATTGCTTATTTCTAACAATCTTTTTCTTTAAAGAATAAACAAACAATATTGAGTGCATCATGAATGCCATTTACAACTCCTTCTCAAAAGATAAATAACTACCAATATTGTGGGTAGACATTTGATACAAAACATGCTTCCTCTGCACCACGCATCTCCCTAGCGCTACTTGTTTCGACCACGCCCTGTCACCCCTCTTCTGTGCCGTATACTTTCTATTTGTAAATCACCTCACTTCAGAGCTGGTGGAGCTGGAAGACTTCAGCCTACCAATGCTTTGTGTCTGACCATTGCCGCTACTGCTACTACTACGACTAGTTCTACTACTACTGCTACTAGTACTACCAACACCACAACTCTTACTACTGCAGGTAATAATAATAGTGTCTACAGTAATGTAGTAACCATTACATAGTTACTACTGTGTTGTGCAGTCAATTAGTTCGTTTATATGTTGCGAAGTGAAGACTGAAGAAATTTCTATTCATTGTGGCAACTACCTATAACTTAGATAAGGTATTTTCAAGAGATATTTAAGCATATGTGATGTATATGTCTCAATTTTACTGATATAATGTTCATACATTCATCCCATAAGCTTTTATGCCTATCTCATTGTGTCACGTGTTATGGCGTAAAGTCAAAGCGCCGTCACGCCAGTCGGGAACGGGAGAAAAGAGACGACTGTGAGAAGCAGTCAGCCAACAGCAGGCTGACCGACCTGTCTCCAGGACGACAACGCGATAGCAGCTGCCTCTATGTGAAGAGAAAATAGGCGCCGCGTCCGACTGGTTGCGGCCCAGTTGAGGAGTAGCTTCAAAAATAAGCACTTGTACAGCAGCGACTTAGGGATCGTTTATACCGAAGAAGCTTGTTTATTTCGTAGGTCCCCCTTTGCTTGCGACACATCCGTGTAATTGACAAAGTTAAGTATTTTAATCTTTACCATTTGTAATAAAACCCAATAATACGATTTGTCTGAATGTTGTCTAGCGATCCGAGAAAGCAGGTTTCCTAGACATCCCACATTTGACGACTAGGCTGGATTTAACATTTGGCGACGAGAAGCTGAACGGATCCCACAGTCGCAGCCCATGGCCTGACTGCCACAGTTTTTCGTGGGCTTTTGTGTTTTGCTGGCTCCTTAATTCTACCTTGTCTTTTTCGTTGCAGATGTGTGTTTATTTGCTTTAACAGTATCTCTTATAGTGTTTCTGCTAATCAGTGCCTTCAGGTAAGCGTTGTTGCAATTTTCTTTGCATTTGCGTAATCGAAAATGAGCAACCACTTCTCCCATCCGCTGCTCAGGCGCCTCATCTGCAATCATTAGATGCAACGCACCTAACATAGGTGTTTCTTTCAGACCAATAAATATCAGTGATACTAAACATGGTACAGCAGATACTCGTCAATGGAACTACCAATACAGTGCAGCAGGCAACAACTGTAGCTTTTAATGAATATATATATATATATATATATATATATATATATATATATATATATATATATAATGTAAAATGAATGGATGAAATGGGGAAGAAATGGCTTTAAATATTTTTGTTATTTACTCTTTCAGTACGAACTTTGTTGTAGAACCCTTTTTTTACGTGTGGTAATAAAAATTCATTTAGACAGAATTAAGCACATTTAAAATTAGGTGAACTTTAGCAACCCTCTCATGCTGATAAATTCAAACTAACTGATTAATAACATTTATGACTTTGAAAATTACTTAAATTAAATTTTTTGCGTATTTCGGCCTTGGCACAAATTTTCTAAATGCAGTGGGTTTTTAAATATTTACTGAGTTCTTTCCCGGAACACAAGTCTGTCTCTGTTAGCATAAAATGGTTAAATATTGCGAAGCCGACCTGAACGTTTAATTATCATTGACAAAACACACTTCACTATACGTTTAAGTTATTTGCTTTAGAAATTGAAAAAACCAACAGATTAACAACTTCAACGTTAATTATCAGCCTATGAATGCACAAATGTAAAACCAGTAATAAATTCAGTCAGCCTCAGGATCGCTGTAAAAGAAAAATATTTCGTAATTCACTGCTAATTTTGCCTGCTCCCGATTTACGGGTTTGGTTAATTTTATAGCGGAACAATTTTTTAAATGTGCCGCCGCTGCAAATCGTTCGGTCGCGGGACAGCCCAGCAACACCAACGATTATCGCTAAAAGTGCTGAAAATTCTTTAAAGAAATATTATAGATGACATGGGCAACCTAATTGACATTAGTAATACACAATTTTGATAAATTGTAATGTATTTAGACCACAACAATAATTAAAATTACACACCTTTATAATTTCTCCTCTAATGGCGGCTAAAGACAGATACAGACAAAAGAAGTCTACTCATGCAACTTACGCTACGTCACAGATTCCTCTCTCTCTCATCTCTCGAGGAAGACGACAAAGAATGTACATTATGTAGCTCTATTTATACTATTGCTGATTATTAATATCTCTTTGTAATTTTACAGCATTATTTTCCTCTGTGGCTATATTTTACATTTTTTCATCGCAGATATTAACATATTTCGTAATTACGTTATGAGTATAGAAATATTACAATCATAAATACATCGAGAATATTATTACAGAAAATATTACAATAATAACCAACGTCCTTTATACAAAATTAAATAATATTTTTTGTTAAACAATTACAGTACATACGAATTGCTTCATAGCGGCGTCATAGTACAATTAAACGTCATTTCAGTTTATTAACAGTCTGTGTGCTGCCAGGGAACGTTACAAG
Source organism: Schistocerca americana (assembly GCF_021461395.2). NCBI lineage: Eukaryota > Metazoa > Arthropoda > Insecta > Orthoptera > Acrididae > Schistocerca > Schistocerca americana. Next base: position 1,019,036,646 of record NC_060119.1, read on the forward strand.
CTCCAGAGGCCATACCGCCTTTTCCCCAGTTTAACGACAAAGACGAGGAATGGTTCGAGTGGTTGCAACAGTTTGAAGCCCACCTAATTACTCACAATATACCAGGTAGTGTGAAACTACATAACTTTTTGTCAATGGTAGGAAGTGCAGTGTTTCGCCTCATTCATAAACTGTTTACTAACGCAGTTCAGAGTGACCTTTCCCATGATCAGGTTGTAGATTGTCTATCATGACCAACAGCCCCTCGGCTAGCTGCGCGGTCTAAGGTGCTGCTTCCCGAGCGGGAATGCGTGCCGGTCCCCCGCACGAATCCGTCTGGCGGATTAATGTCGAGGTCCGGTGTTCGGCCAGCCAGTGGATGGTTTTTAAGGCGGTTTTCGATCTGCTTCGGCGAATGTGGGCTGGTTCCTCTTATTCCGCCTCAGTTACCCTATGTCGGCGATTACTGCGCAAACATTGTCTCCACGTACGCGTACACCATAATTACTCTACCCCGCAATCATTTGGGATTACACTCGTCTGTGTGGTACGAGACGCACCCGGGGGTGGGGTGGGGGGGTGGGGGCGTTGTCCACCAAGGACCGAACCGCACAATGACCCTGGGTTCGGTGTGGGGGCGGTAGTGGGGTGGTTGGGCTGCTGTGGCCTGTTGTGTGGTTGTGAACCACTCAGAGCTATGGCGGGACGAAGCCTCTGCATCTTTTTTAGGTCGCCGGTTTAATACAGACACACAATACAATGAGCTACAAGTGAATGTGGCGGCAGCTAAGTATCAATTCTTTCGTTGCAAGAGAAGGTCAGAACAAACTTATCACAAGTGGGTAACAGATTAGTATGGTATGACAAGGAAATGCAAATTCGAAAGTGCTTTTGGTGCCTTATATTAAGATATTATGTTTCGTGCACAATGTAACTGATGTCAGATTTGGAGAACAGCTTTTGAAACAGTCCAGCACGTAGAGCAAATACTAGATCAGTATGATTCACGTGCTACGGCAGCCGATACACTGGAGCAGCCTCCAATTTGTCGGATTGAGTCGTCCCTTGATCGTGACTGGCCCGTTAGGCAGGACAGCCCGCGCGAGCCATGCAGTATAAACAGCTCTCTCTCATTCCAAGCATTAATCTCGACTTGTGTGGTCTGCTAGTTAATTAGATGTGACATGTTAATTTTAAGGGGTGGCTGGATGCCCTTCTTGTCACGACCCCATACGCCCAGGGAAGGAATTGGTGTACTCCAACTGTATGGGTCTAGAGCAATCCATGGAATAGTACAAATGTGTGCAGATGTCTGCCGCGCGGGATTAGCCGGGCGGTCAAAGGCGCTGCAGTCATGGACTGTGCGGCTGGTCCCGGCGGAGGTTCGAGTCCTTCCTCGGGCACGGCTGTGTGTGTTTGTCTTTAGGATAATTTAGGTTAAGTAGTGTGTAAGGTAGGGACTAATGGCCTTAGCAGTTAAGTCCCATAAGATTTCACACTTTTTTTTTTTTTTTTTTTCAAACCGGGTAGCTGAGGTGGAACGTGGGGACCAGTTGCTTATTCACCTAGCAGGATGTGGAAAACAAAACCACCTAAAAACCACATCCAGGCTGGCCGGCACATCGGCCCTCGTCGTTAATCCGCTAGATGGATTCGATCCGGTGCAAGCGCGCCTACCCGATTCCAGGAAGCAGCGTGTTAGCGCTCTCGGCTACCCTGGCGGATCTGTAAACAGCTCTCTAAACAGGCAAATAGGATTAAGTCATGCCCTTGGTGCTGTTTACGGCACAAACATCAAGACTACTTGTCTACACAAGCATCGTGTTACACTTGAAGCAAGAAAGGTCATGTACAATCTGTATGTTTGCAACGGAACAAACATAAACATTCCGTCCACTCACATACACTATGTGATCAAAAGTATTCGAACATCTGGCTGAGAATGACATAAGTTCGTGGCGCCCTCCATCGGTAATGCTGGAATTCAGTATTGGCCCACCCTTAGTCTTGATGATAGCTTCCAATCTCGCAGGCATACGTTCAATCAGTTGCTAGGGTTCTTGGGGAATGGGAGTGCTGCACTGAGGAGAGGTATCGATGTCGGTTGGTGAGGCCTGGCACGAAGTCGGTATTCAGAAACATCCCAAAGGTGTGATACAGGATTTAGGTCAGGGCTTTGTGCAGACCAGTCCATTGCAGGGATGTTATTGTCGTGTAGCCACTTCGCTACTGGCTCTGCATAATGAACAGGTGCTCGATCGTGTTGAAAGATGCAATCGTCATCCCCGAATTTCTGTTTAACAGCAAGAAGGTGCTTTAAACGTCAGTGTAGGCCTGTGCTGTGATAGTGCCACGCAAAACAACAAGCGGTCAAGATCCCTCCACGAAAAACACGAGCACACCATACCACCACTGCCTCCGAATTTTACTATTGCCACTACACACGCTGGTAGATGACGTTCACCTGGCATTCGCCATACCCACACCCTGCCGTCGAACGCCACATTGTGTACCGTGATTCGTCACTCCACACAACTTTTTCCCGCTGTTCAATCGTCCAATGTTTAGGCTCCTTACACCAAGCGAGGCGTCGTTTGGCATTTACCAGCGTGATGTGTGGCTTATGAGCAGAAGCTCGACCATGAAATCTAAGTTTTCTCACCTCCCGCCCAACTTTCATAGTACTTGCAGTGGACCCTAATGCAGGTTGGAATTCCTGTGTGATGGTGGATAGATGTCTGCCTATTATACATTACGACCCTCTTCAAATGTCTGCGGTCTCTGTCAGTCAACAGACGAAGTATGGCTGTACGCTTTTGCGCTGTTCATGTGCCTTCACGTTTCCACTTCATTATCACATCGGATACAATGGACCTAGGGATGTATAGGAGTGTGGAAATCACGCGTACAGATGTATGACACAAGTGACACCCAATTAACTGACCACGTTCGAACTCTGTGAATTCCGTGGTGCACCCCATTCTGCTCTCTCGCGATGTCTAATGACAACTGAGGTCGCTGATACGGAATACCTGGCAGTAGATGACAGCATAATGCACCTAATATGAAACGTGTGTTTTTGGACGTGTCCGGATACTTTTGATGACATAGTGTAATTCTGGTCACAAGGTCCATTTAATCAATGCAGTATCTTAAAGCCTGCTGCAGGAATTAGCAAAATTAGCAAAGCTAGCAAACAAAGAGTTTCGTCAGTGCTATGCCAGTCCAACAAACGTTTTGTTCATTTGCATATTAGTGGAAAATGTGTGAAATTTCAGTTGGACATGGGTGCCTCTGTTACATTGCTCAATCGTAACACACACGAACTGTTTGGCTCCCCACACCTGTCTAGCGCGCTCCTGGTCGCTTATAATGGACACGACCTTCTCGTTCTCGGAAATGTGTACTTTGTCTTCTCTGTATCGCTTGCATACACGGACTGTGACTTTCACTGTGCTACAATCACGCACATATCTGGCCTTGAATCGTTTGATTGTTTGGCTTAAAAATTCTGGACGATGTGTTGTCATTGACTGCATTCAATGCTAAGGACAGTGTAGCGAGCTTGCTGAAAGAATTCCTTGAACTTTTTTCTGAAGGTTTAGGCAAGGCTAACGATTTTGTTGCAGATATTACTATGGAAGACAATGCTCAGCAGAAATTTTGCTAGACCAGAACTGTTCCTATTGCATTATGGGACAAAGTCGCTGCTGAACGTAAGGAAATGCAAGATAGCAGAGCTATTGCGCCCATACAAGCTAGTCAATGGGCAAGTCTAATGGCTTTGCTCCCCAAACCTTTAGATCGCATTCGCCTCTGTGTTGACTTTAAGTCTACAGCCAACCCACAAACTGTGATTGATACTTATCTACTGTCATGCCCTGAGGATCTCATGTACAAATTAGGCAGTGGTCGTTACTATTCAGAAACTGATATGCACGACGCATATCTTCAAATACCACTAGATGAAGAATCTCAAAAAGAGTGTCTTGTGAACACTCATTTGAGCTTGTTTAAATATTTCGGTTTGCCTTTTGGCAGTGCTTCCGCACCAGCCATTTACCAACGGTATTTAGAACAGCTGACGTTATTTGGAACAGCTGACTGCTCAAGTACCAAACTGTTCAAACTATTTGGACGATATTGTCGTAGCAGGTCGTACAACTGTAGAACACATTGCAAATTTGCGTGCTTTCTTTCGTGTGTTACCTGTTGCAGGATTAAAGTGTAGACTGGATAAGGGTGAATTTTTTAAAAATCTGAGTTGCAGTATCTTGCTCATGTCATAACAGTCAAGGTGTACATCTCTTCAGTCACATTTGTTAGCCATACGTGATCTGCCAGTGTCTCGCAATGTCACAGAATTGCAGTCAATATTACGGAAAATGAGCTGTTATATTCGGCTCATACTGAATGTTGCACAAATCGTAGCTTCATCGCATCGCTTGCGTCTCAAGAACGTCCTCTTTGTTTGGACAGATGAGTGCCAAGAAGGTTTTCAAAAACTTAAAGATGCATTGCTCAGTGATCGACGTTTGGTGCAATTTGATCACGACCAACTAGTAGTGATGCAAGTTCCCGGTTCCTCTTACGGAATCGGTGCAGTGCTTTCGCACAGATTTGGTGATAAAGACAGACTCATCGTTTTCGCATCAAAAGTATTGCCCGAAGCTCAGTGTAACTATTCACAAATAGAGAAAGAGGCATTGGCTATGGTGTATGGTGTATTTCACCACCTTTTTATGGCAGAAAATTCTACTCAGTAACGGATCACAAGCCATTGCAATCTGTTTCATACGATGCAGCCGATTCCTGTACGAACTGCCAAAAAATTGCAAAGATGGTCTTTGTTGTTGTCTCAATACCAGTATGGGATTGTATATCGTCCGACAGCTCAACATGGCAATGCGGACGAACTTTCCCGTTTTACGTGAGCGATCACCTTCACCATTTCAGATTCGAGCACGCTCCCAAATATCGACTTATCACACACTCCGAAGTAGCATCGCTTCCCACACACCTCATTTTCTCGCACCATTTCCTGTATTCCTGAAAGATGTTAGGACGCTATAGTGCATCCGCACTAAAGATATCATAGCAAGCAAGCTTATAGATATACTACACACATGTGGGATCTAATCTGCCAGATATGTCAGACAGAACAGAAACAAATGTGTTTTTTATATTTTTATGTGATAGAGGTCCAATAATTATCAACCTCCCTCGGAATATTTATGCTTACTTCCCCTGTATCCAAAAAAGCTTTGGTGTCTGTTGTGTAAGCTTGACTGCCATTATGTCTTCGGTTTGGATGCACGACAGGGTCCCAGCATCTTATGGGAATACAGGAAATGCTGCGAGCAAATGAGGTAAATAGACAGGGCCGATACTTTGAGTGTGCCATAAGTTGAGAATTTGGGTCGGATGGAGAGTGTGCTCGGATAACCGAGGCGGTTAAGGCGACTGCTCACGTAAACCGTTAATCTGGGTCTGAGTCTCCTTCTGGCACAAATTTTCAGCTTTCTCCACTGAACTATTTCAACGGCCAATCGTGGCTGATGTCCGTACCTGAATCGAACTGTTGATACTTACAACCGATTTATCAAAATAACAGTGGTGTCTGTTCTGTTGGACATGTGGGGCAGAACTGGCATATACACTCCTGGAAATTGAAATAAGAACACCGTGAATTCATTGTCCCAGGAAGGGGAAACTTTATTGACACATTCCTGGGGTCAGATACATCACATGATCACACTGACAGAACCACAGGCACATAGACACAGGCAACAGAGCATGCACAATGTCGGCACTAGTACAGTGTATATCCACCTTTCGCAGCAATGCAGGCTGCTATTCTCCCATGGAGACGATCGTAGAGATGCTGGATGTAGTCCTGTGGAACGGCTTGCCATGTCATTTCCACCTGGCGCCTCAGTTGGACCAGCGTTCGTGCTGGACGTGCAGACCGCGTGAGACGACGCTTCATCCAGTCCCAAACATGCTCAATGGGGGACAGATCCGGAGATCTTGCTGGCCAGGGTAGTTGACTTACACCTTCTAGAGCACGTTGGGTGGCACGGGATACATGCGGACGTGCATTGTCCTGTTGGAACAGCAAGTTCCCTTGCCGGTCTAGGAATGGTAGAACGATGGGTTCGATGACGGTTTGGATGTACCGTGCACTATTCAGTGTCCCCTCGACGATCACCAGTGGTGTACGGCCAGTGTAGGAGATCGCTCCCCACACCATGATGCCGGGTGTTGGCCCTGTGTGCCTCGGTCGTATGCAGTCCTGATTGTGGCGCTCACCTGCACGGCGCCAAACACGCATACGACCATCATTGGCACCAAGCTAGAAGCGACTCTCATCGCTGAAGACGACACGTCTCCATTCGTCCCTCCATTCACGCCTGTCGCGACACCACTGGAGGCGGGCTGCACGATGTTGGGGCGTGAGCGGAAGACGGCCTAACGGTGTGCGGGACCGTAGCCCAGCTTCATGGAGACGGTTGCGAATGGTCCTCGCCGATACCCCAGGAGCAACAGTGTCCCTAATTTGCTGGGAAGTGGCGGTGCGGTCCCCTACGGCACTGCGTAGGATCCTACGGTCTTGGCGTGCATCCGTTCGTCGCTGCGGTCCGGTCCCAGGTCGACGGGCACGTGCACCTTCCGCCGACCACTGGCGACAACATCGATGTACTGTGGAGACCTCACGCCCCACGTGTTGAGCAATTCGGCGGTACGTCCACCTGGCCTCCCGCATGCCCACTATACGCCCTCGCTCAAAGTCCGTCAACTGCACATACGGTTCACGTCCACGCTGTCGCGGCATGCTACCAGTGTTAAATACTGCGATGGAGCTCCGTATGCCACGGCAAACTGGCTGACACTGACGGCGGCGGTGCACAAATGCTGCGCAGCTAGCGCCATTCGACGGCCAACACCGCGGTTCCTGGTGTGTCCGCTGTGCCGTGCGTGTGATCATTGCTTGTACAGCCCTCTCGCAGTGTTCGGAGCAAGTATGGTGGGTCTGACACACCGGTGTCAATGTGTTCTTTTTTCCATTTCCAGGAGTGTATAAGAGGTGACTATTTTTAAAAATAATTTAATTTTATGACCGAAACGTGACAGATCCCTTTCGTTTTTACTTCTCATAAAATTACATTTTACCCCATAGTGAGTAATTAGCCCCGGTAATACTAGTGTATTCGAAATAAAGTGCAGGACTCAAGAAGTCGGACCGTTCAAATTTTTTACGCATAATAATGTTGTATTTGTTGTGGTGTTGTGTCATCTGTAACCAATAAGCTGACAAAAATGCATGACAGAAATCACGATGAGTTTGACAGTCTCAAGCTGCTTCACCCTCGAGATAGCTGCACATAAATTCTAATTTATTACCATTTGGTCACGTTAGCGGAAGAGTATTATCAAATTGCTGTAGTCACTCCTTTAGGTTTATCTTGTTACCAAGACTTTGGAATATTTTAAACTTCCTAACATTGAGAAAATGTTTGTAATGAAGCCCATCATTCTTATGGGTGCACGAATTTTCTCTCACACCGCAAGTTGCATCCCAGCTATCTTGTCCCCGAGAAGCGTTATGTTCTTGAGTAAGCTCTCCCACATGCAATGAGTTAGCGTTCTCATCAGAATTTCCAAAATGAAAACTGTCATGCCCACTATCATAATCAACCCGAACGATTTTATTTTCCAAGTGAGGGAAATGTTCATGAATTTGTTTAACCCCCTGCTTTTGTTGCAAATTAATGTTCATTTCACCTAGTTTGAAATGTGTCAACGATTGAAATCCTTCAGTATCAATAAACTGGACTGGATGAGAGTCAGAATTTTTATCAGAATTGGTGAGCAGTTGTGTCATACTTGCAGTCAGTCCTTCTGTTTGTTTTGTAACTGAATTAAATGTTGATGAATCTTTAGTGGATGGGTTCCAGACTGTAATTTAAATGCTTCTAATTCTCGTTTACATGTATTATACTGACTCCCTTGTCCTTTCAGCAATGAAGTGTCAACACTATCTACACTGCTAGAAAGAAATTAGTACTCCCTTTTAGAGCTTCCCAATTCACTCTAGATTTATTGTTGCAACACTGAATATGGAGTACATGAAAAGTTTAATTTTACAGATTAATATCGCAAGGGGATCTGAGGTACCAGGTATCTCCCCATGCTGAAACACTCATAATATTACATGGTGTAGCCTCCAGAGGCAGCAATGCAGGCCCTGGTTCCGCCATCCACTCGATCGTTCAGATGGGATACGTTATGACGCGTCTGATCGACCTGTTCATGTAGTTCTGTAACGGTTATTGACTGACGAATCACATGCGTCTCTTCTTATCCAATTATATTGCACACATACTCTATTGGAGATGCCCTGAGATTGTGCTCGCCAGCGAAGTTGCTGCACGTCTTGAAGAGCACGTTGAGTCTCACAGTCAATGAGTGGGCGAGCATTATCTTGTTGGAATAACACATAACCTTCCTACTGCAAGAACGACAAAAGAACGAGTCTAACAACATTCTGCACGTACTGAATGGTGGTTAGCGTTCCCTCCAGAAACACCAAAGGTGAACGAGAGTTGCAGCTCATCACGACCCAGACCATAAGGCACGGGATAGGGCCGCGTGCATTGGACGATTGTACTCAACGAGACAATACCCACTGTGCCATTTCTCTGGCGCGTTGCGTATCCGGCACTCTCGAGAGCGACTTGTATTTCTGTTTCCGTCTGGTTCGGCCTGCGCAGGCGCTGAGGCGGCTGCTGCCCTCTGGAGCGTTTTCCGCGGAGGGGCCGCACGCGCTCGGCTCGGCAGTTGAATTCGCACCGAGCTGGTGGTATTTTGCCTTCCGCCCCGGCACGGAGGTGTGGTCTCGTTGTTGGCGGGCCTCGTTGATTTGGCCGTTGGGCGGCGTGGCGTGTTGGTGACGTGCTGTAGGGGACAACTGATGGATCCCCGCACGCCATCGCTCGATATTCTCCGCCTCTGAAAAGGGTGCCACGATATCGCTTGGGTTTCCGCTACCGCGAGTTGTAAGGACTGCAGGGCAGGCTTTCTGTGTGTTTGCTCTGTCTGGCCTGCGTGGCGGGGTTCGTTTCACCTTACTTCAGCTGTTGTTTATATTTCCTGCGTGATTCCGTTTTGGCCGGAGTCTAGGTGTCGAGTTTTCTGCTGGTGTGTACCCGGTCGTCGCCCCCGTTTTCCCGCCCGGGGGGCAGCAGCATCTGTTGGTGGGAATTATTTGGCAGTGGGTGTTTTGCGTGGACCCGGTGTGCTCACACGCCCTGATTCTGATTTGAAATTGCTGTGGTCAGGCTGGCTCGGTTGCTGGTGTGTGTGTTATTGGTTTTCTGGCTTGCTGGGGACTGCGCGCGCAGTTCCGTTTTGTGATGTGGCAGCAGTCTGATATTTTTATGTTTGCTTGTTAAGTTGCTAGCAATTGCTTTTAACCCTGTGCTTACTTATTTTTATTTAAATTGCTGGGCATTGTCATTTGTTTGTTCTTTTACCTTTATTTATTTGTAGTGTCAATTAAGCCTAAGACGATGTCCAAGGTGCTAGCAAATGATTTTAACCTCGTGTGTGCTTAATCCTATTTAAATTCTTGCGCATTGCAATTTGCTTGTTCTTTTACTCTTATTTATTTGTTGTGCCAGTTAGCCCTAAGATGATGTCAGACCTTGGTATCTGTCAACCTTATTTTGGCTACTAGCGCTCAGGTGCAATTTTGCCGGGCCTATCCCGGATTTGTCATTAAATGAGATCCTTTTATACTGTATTTTTAGTAGTAGGTTTGGCAAGTGCACTTGCGTATGTTATTTTTTATGTCCCCCCCCCCCTCCCTCCCCCCTTCTTCCTCCTTCGCGTAAACTGATTTTGGTAAGACTGCTAGGTGGCCTGTGTTCTTTTATTACCTATGTAAGTTTGCACGCTGCCGCAGTCGTAACATGTTTTGACCGGCAAGCGGCCCATGTTGGCTAGAGTTTGAATGTGGTCAGCGCTGTTGATATTTATTATTTGAGCTAGTCATGTACGTGTTGTAGTGTTAAGGGTTTTAGGGCATTTTTAATTGAGATACCTTTATGAAATTTTATCACTCTTTTAAAGAAGGTGTAGGAAGGAGTAACTTCGACAGAAAATTTAATTGTAAATTATACATTTATGCTTCACATTATAAAATTTAACTTATTAGGTGAAAGTATGTAGTTTAATGCACAATGATTATTTGTTAATGTATCAAATTGTAAACAGTTTTGAAGTTTAGCTATTCACCTGTGGCATATAACATTTTTATTACCTCGTATTGTAAGCAGCTTGATTTGTTTGTGTCACTGTAACCTGTAAACCACAGTGTAATTTATTACAATTAATTAATTGTTTTGGGGAAATAAACCTTGAATTGTATGTCCCCTTTTCATTAACCGAATCCCATCCAAATCGTCCGCTCACCCACCTGGTCTACGACGTACGCGCGTACGACCGTCCCTTGCCTGCAGGCAGAATCTGCTATCAGCACTGAAGATCACAACGCGCTATTCTATCTTCCAAGTGATCCTCTTGCGGCACCAGTCGAGCTTGTCACGTCGAAGCTGTGGCTTGAGTGGAAGATGGGCTGGAGGTGTACATGCCCGTAGTGTCGCTGCTAATAACCAGTTCACAACGGCTGATATGTATGGGCTCACAAACCTTCGTATCAGCGCTGCGGTAGCTGTATGATCTGTCACTGCTGCCCTAACAGTACGACGATCCTGGTGGGCATCTGTGCTCGTCTACGAATGAGAGAATGTTCACGTGACCACTGTCGACACCACTGCTGTAAAATTGACAGCATGTCCAACCTGCTTTTCAGTTCACCGAAAGGACCATGCTGCCAAACGGAAGACCACAATTTCACTCCCTTCAAACTCGTTCAGTTGGCTGCAGGGAGCACGAGAGCATTCCGTGCATGGTTGCCTTCTTGCTTCACACGCTTGCTCCACACTGAACCTTCTGGCTGTGAGCATTCCTTATTAAACGCACATCCCTTATCTCCCATGTGGTATACGCCGTCATCGGATAAAAGTCGACGTCTTCTTTCGAGACGGTCTAATTTTTTTTCGAGCAATATATATGTTCAAATCTGGACTGTACTCTGCTCATCTCGGATTTGAGTTCTTCGCACATTTTTCTGCTAATCTGCACTGACATTTCATCAAAGTTGCCAAAATATAATCCGTGAAGTTTTCGTTGTTCACTTATAGACACCTAGTGTTATTCTCTTCTAAGCTTTTAACAATATTCTCTTCCTGTATTTTGATATTTTCTTCCTACGTTTTACTACTTTTTTTACCTCCGTGAGCTCTTTATTACATTCTTTCATTTCTTCAATATGTTGTTTATCGCTTTCCTTCATTTCTTTACCCAACTCAGTCAGATTAGTTAATATAATATCCATATTCCCATGTGGATGATTACTAACTGAAGAGGAAGAGGTTACATCGGTCTACATAAGTTACAGTGGGTCCTTCGTGCCAACGTCTGCATTACTACTGAAAAATGGAGAAGGTGTGTCAGTTTGCACTGAACCCTCAGACACTGAACTGGAATGTTGTGACACTTCACGTCCTACAGAATTCCAGTATGGAATCTGTATTGTATTCTCATGTTCATCTCTAAGTATTAAAAGGTGACTACTCTGACCATATTTTTCTACCATAGGCACTCCTACTTCACTTGAACCACTAATCTGAGAAGGTCTTTGTTCAGTCATCGTTTCTACATTTAATAACTCATTGGCAGCAGCTTCCCCTAGCCCTCTATCACCTGATTTGGGTTTAGTGGTTCTTGTTATTTTACTTGCGATAGACTCCACAATGAGTGACACAAATATCCCAACACAAGCACTCAATAATTACTGTACACAAATAATTGCTGAAACAACAAGCAACTCCACAACAGACCTAAGAATCAACAATAGTACAGGAAAATGCTAGCAATGCTCATCTCCCAAAACATAAACATGCTAGAGAAAATGCAAATGTATTGTATAGACTGCCACCAAGACAGAAACGAATATTCAGTGTAACATCGACCACGAATCACTACCTAACTACATATTACTATAGGCCAACAGTAACGTTCAGCGGAACCAAACAACGCTTAAAAGACAATACATTCTCTAAAACATCAAGTAAGCTAAAACCTTTTATACTAGGCTGTTACATAATATTTCTTTCTCAATTACGACGCTGTGCGGTGCGGAAACTCTTCTGTTATTAGTATCACATGAAAAATAAATTAACAAATTAAGGCGTGTAAATAGTCTTTCGTTGTAAATGCATTTGCAGAGCATGACTTTTCATCGAACTGCTGAATCAGAAACTACCGATAAGATAGTATCGTAAGCAGGACCGCTGACAGATGAAGCTAGTCTGCTGCTACTTGAAACTATGAGTGACAAAATCTCTTACTTAAGAATGTTGCTTATTATCATTACTATGTTCATTAAAGGAAAAAATCGCAACACCAAAAAATAATTGATCTAGAGGTATGAAATTTCAGAAATATATTTGCCGTATTTAAGTTATTAACATTGGGACGTAACAGATTAATGTAAGTGAAAGATAAGCCATTGCAAATGTGAAATGCTGGTATATTAATAATCAGTGTAGCGGCCGGAATGGTGAATGTAAGCATGCAAACGTGCATGTATTGTGTTGTACAGGTGCCAGATGCCAGTTTGTAGGATGGACTTCCATGCCTGTTGCACTTGGTCGCTCAATACAGAGACGGTGAAAGATGGTTGTGGATGACGGTGGAGTTAACGTCCGATGATGATGCCCCACATGTGCTCAATTGGAAACAGATCTGATCATCGAGCCCGCCAAGACAAGAAGACAATCTTTAGAGCATGATGGGTTACAAGAGCCGTACGTGGGCGAGCTTTTACCTGTTGGAACTCACCCCCTGAAATGCTATTGATTCATTGCAGAACAACAGGCCCAATCACCATACTAACGTGCAAATTTTCCGTCATAGTGCGTGGGACAACCACGCGAGTGCTTCTGCTGTCATACGAAATCGCACCGTAGATCATGTTACCAGGTGTAAGTCCATTGTGTCTAGCACGCATACGGGTAGGTTTCAGGCCCTTAATTGGCATCCTTCTAATCAACACATCACTGGCATCGAGATAGAATCAGCTTCCACCAGAAAACACAACAGACGTCCACCTGCCCTCCAATGAGCTTTCGTCCGACACCACAGAAGTCGCATATAGAGATGGGTCGAACTCGTTCATTCCCGTGAACTACTTCATTCATTTCACGCTTTGCCGTGAAGCGTTCAAATGAAGTAGTTCATTCATGAAGCACGGAAGCCTGGCGAAGTTGCACAGTTCGCTGCTCAACCGCGGCTACGCTCGCTTCGCCTCGCTCGTACAATAAAGCTTCGTAATACTTCATAATTTTACCAACAGATGGTCGAACTATGCAGTAACGTGCACGCAACGTTTTACGCTCTTACAGCGTCTGAGTTGAATAGAGCATAGTCTAAGGGGGCAAAGGAAAGCTAAATAGAGAAGCCAGGTCCCATATAAAGAAGGTATTACATTTAATCTTGCTCGACATTTTCTCATGAAGCGCCCAAAAAAGTCTTTATCTGCCAAATGAAACTTTATTTGTTGTATTCATGGACTGAAAAGTAGGACTACCACCGAAATGCAGTCCAATTTTATGTTCCTTTTAAAATTTAATCCAAAATAGAATGAGTATGTTTACGACTGTCAGAAAGTCTATATACCTACGTTAAGTAATTATTCAGAAGTTTTCCTGTAGATTTTATTTTTGTTGAGAATAATAACCCTCCAACGCAAACTGTCACATCTTTCAGTGTTATTAACAAACCTTTTATTTTCATGCTCACACAGCCAGCCTCTTCTTTTGTATCTTTAATATTCATTTGTCTTCAAGCGCTGCCAACGGTAGGCTACCCGTAGACGCGAAGTTTAACTGCACGAACAGTCATGGGTAATAATGTCAGCACTGCAGGAAGCAGCTGACGCTGCCTTCCCCTTGCCCATCACCTCCACAACCCCTCGTAAACTTGTCGTTCCCCACAAACACCGAGCGATTCGTCGACAGGTCGTAGAGGGAGGACTGACGTGAAGGGAGGATGAGTGACGTAGCGCTGATGTGGTGGGAGAGGGAGAGGGGAGGAGAGTGAGTGAACTAGAAAAAAGTGTGAAGTGTGCTATCTGTGAAGAGTTTGAAGTACCAGTTCATTGAAATTGAGTGGTTAGTTCACACTTCACTGGAGTGAAGCGTTCATTTGAACGACTCATCACTAGTCGCATATGGCTGCTGACTGGGGTCAGCAGAACGCATGCTACATGGTACCTGGCACGGAGCTGTCCTTCAAGTAATCGATTGGTAACTGTTCATTGTGTCACTGTGGTACCAACTGCTGCTCAAATTATTCCTGCAGACGCAGTACGATGCGCCAGAGCCATACGCCGAACACGGTAGCGCCATGTGACCATCCGGAGCGTGGTCTTCTTGAGACCGTACATTCTAGTTACCACCGCTGCTAATAATCACATACAGTGGCTACATTCCTGTCAAGTGTTACTATAGTATCGCAGAAGAAATATCCAGCTTCTCATAGACCTATTACACGTTGAAACTCAGTGAGGTGATGATAATGCTGTCTTTGTCGCCTTAAAGGCATTCGTGACGAAGATCAACTAAACACGCCCAGACTCAAAGGTAGCTGTCACAACCGTTACAGCTTGTATTTAAAGCAAACTTGATTTGTATCCTTATACTGAGGATACTAACTCCGCTCTTATGTGATTGGCGCGACATTTGAATGACATCATCTTTTGCCGGCCGGGGTGGCCGAGCGGTTCTGGGCGCTACAGTCTGAAACTGCGCGACCGCTACGGTCGCAGGTTTGAATCCTGCCTCGGGCACGGATGTGTGTGATGTCCTCAGGTTAGTTAGGTTTAAGTAGTTCTAAGTTCTTGGGGACTGATGACATCAGATGTTAAGTCCCATATTGCTCAGAGCCATTTGAACCATTTGACATCATCTTTCATATGTATAAACATGCCTACCAATTTTCGTTTATGTCGCACAACCTCTTCTTGGTGTTGTGATTTTTCTCCCGTCACTATAGTTTGTACACTTTAGCAGTAGTATGAACTTTTCTGTTACGGTTTTTGTTACTATTAGGCTACTATATAGTTTGTACACACTAGCAATAAGATGAACTTTTATGTTTCTACAAGAATACACTGTCTTACTATATTACTCGCCATGTGGAAACAAATACTATAAATTCCGATTACGGAGTCGCCATGTTCTCTGATCTAGAACAGCCTTTTTTACCGTATTTCTGAACACGAACATTACCTGCGTAAATTACTGTCGTTGTGTGTGATTCCATTTCCTCTTAACTGATTCTGACTATCTGTAACTGAAACTGGATACAAATTATAGCCGTCCGCAACTCGTGGTCGTGCGGTAGCGTTCTCGCTTCCCACGCCCGGGTTCCCGGGTTCGATTCCCGGCGGGGTCAGGGATTTTCTCTGCCTCGTGATGATTGGGTGTTGTGTGCTGTCCTTAGGTTAGTTAGGTTTAAGTAGTTCTAAGTTCTAGGGGACTGATGACCATAGCTGTTAAGTCCCATAGTGCTCAGAGCCATTTGAACCATTTGAACAAAGTATGGCTGTCAACAGTAAACAAAATATATTCCTCATCAAACAATCGCAACACAAGCAGTGCCCTCTTATCAGACGAATATACTGAATTATATGAAACTTCTGCAAATGAGTACAGTTTCCAAGTTCCAACTCACGAATTTTGTTTAGGCACTACAGTTGTTTGTCACCTACAACGGATAAATCTCTTCAGCACTGTATTGTTTTCCTGCAGGAATATGAAGTGCTGAACTTCATGTACCTGAAATAAATCACTCTGCGACTAATTAGCTTATCATTTGTTTTAGACTGCTTTGCCAAATGAGAATTGTGGTGTTATCTTTCCAAAAACGCAGCTATTTTTCCACACAATTGTGCAAGGCGTGGCAGTGCAGTAGTATTACAACTCGCATTCAAGCTGTAAGAATAAATTTATTCATATATTAGCAAATGAATGTAAAGTTTATTTTAAATTGAAGTGGTATTGGTACCTCTTAGAAAACACAAAATTGAAACAAATTAACATGAAGCTATAACTTCTTTGTGGCACTGTCGTACAAAATGGGGAGTGTTTCAGACAAACGGTATTTAAGCTACAAATTCATTTTTTCTTTTCTTATGACAAACTTTGAATTAAAAATGGAGCGTTACAGACAGTAATGAAGATTCCGAACACACAACCGATGATAGGACCGATACTTTGCCTTGGTCCAAAATATAGATACTGTTGCACAAAATAGAATTTTTACGCTACAATAATTAGACGGTTAGCGCTTACAGCAATTAAGAACTATATTCATGCTACCTTTTTCGAAATGTTTCCTCTCTCTATGATATCTTCTCAAAGCCGTTCTCTATTTTCAGTCACACCAAGGAGCATCTCAGATTGAATTCATTCTCTATTCAGCACGTCCGCCATCGAATCTACTCACTAACCTGCCACACAACACACAATCTGTGCCTTCGAGTTCCTTTCAGATTACCACTAATATATCCTCTGGTAGCCTTAGAGTAACATACGTTCAGGCAACCGAAGACTCTCAAAGTGGCACAGATTTTAAACAAAACCGCCATCTCTCATGATATACAAACATTTCAACTTTTGTTGTATTTATAAACACAGCCATGATATGTAGCCAATGTGGAAGGTGAATATGTACTTTAATTTTCTTGGCTTAATATGCAGTGCCTTGCAACTACATGCTTTATCTTACATGTGATGTTCGTCTGGGTTGATACAGCTGTTGTAGAGTGACACAAGTGCGGAAAGTATGCAGCAGACAATTGTCACTGAGTCCGCATTTCCGCCACCCCGAAATACACTTGGCCGGATGAGGTGACGCCAGTTACGTCACTGGACATGTGCTCTTAAATAAGTCATTGCGACAGCGGCCTCACGCACTCGCTGTGTACTGATTGTGCCTATTTTTACAGATTTTCTGCACCTGTGTCAACGCGCGGGACACTCCGCGGCTTATAAGACCGCCGACCACCTCTTGGTAGCCACCTCCAGTCCCCACAGAACGCCTCAAGCCTCCGCCATGAACACCGCAGCGGTTCTCCTGCTATTCTGCGCCTTGTCGTCGGTGAGTCCCCGATGAATTTGAAGTCTACTTTTACGTTGTACATATATCTGTTGGCACAGCTTCTTTTACGTAACGTATTTTGCATGGGGGCTTATTTATATAAATATGAAATGCAAATAATTTTTTTAATTTTTTAGTCGCTGTATGTCCGATTACGAGGTCTCGTAAGCGGTTGGACCTGACTAGTTTTAGTACGCAATCTGACTGCATAGAATAACAACAAGGAATGAAAGAAAATTTTCGTTTACACAATTAATTAATTAATTAAGTCCCCAGCAACTATAAAACCAACGCAACAACAAAGCACAACTGTAACTGTTCTGTGTGTGGAAGTGTGATTCAACGTACACATCTGGCACGGTTCTTCTTCAATAAGACAAGAAATTTTAAATATCATTTATACTGAAGTAATCAAAAAAAAATTGAAATACCATAACTGCGCAAGAAAACCAGAATTACACTCTAATACAAGAACACAAGCCAGATGCTTTGTTGACTGAACCTGTAATGACGCATTATTTAAGACATGGAAATAATGAAAAAAAGGGAATATTTTACCTACATATATATTGACGAAAAGCACTCTGATCATTACAATATCTCCATTCGAACAACATCTGCTGTCTAGCCCATCAAACAACTGCATAAAACATGGAACAAGCACTCCCTACTACAACATATCAACACCGACTCACTACTACCACATCTCAACAAGCACTCTCCACCACGACTTCTCGACAAGAACTCTTCACTACATCT
Organism: Schistocerca americana; assembly: GCF_021461395.2. Lineage (NCBI taxonomy): Eukaryota > Metazoa > Arthropoda > Insecta > Orthoptera > Acrididae > Schistocerca > Schistocerca americana. Next base: position 1,019,054,676 of record NC_060119.1, read on the forward strand.
CAGCAAGCACTGACTACTACGAGTTCTCGACAAGCACTGCCAGTGGAGGCGGCTGAATAATACTCTTTGGCGCAATCTCTGGCGCTGTGGCTCAGTGTAGCCACCTTTCAATTTTCCATTACCCCTTTACGTTATCATCAAAAGCTGAAAGAGCATTCTCTCTCTCTCTCTCTCTCTCTCTCTCTCTCTCTCTCTCTCTCTCTCTCTCTCTCTCCCTGCAGATAGTCCGTCATAATTTACATGTAGGCCAGAGCGGACGTCCTGCTTTCGATTACTACCACAGGCCCAGCTGAAGTCCAAGTGAATGTCCTCTATATCATAATACTTCACCAACGGGCCTGCGCCCGTGGGGCTGTGATTTGCCTGGATGACGGCGTATCCGGACACGACCCTTGATCTAGCGTAATAGAAACGTAATTCATCCAGTCAGACGACACTATTCCAATATTCCACGGGCCAGTTTCAATGATCCTGTGCCTAATGCTATCGTAATTAGCGATGTCTTTTCGTCAAATGGGTGCATGTAAGGATCGTGTGCTGCGTAGCCCCATATTCTTCAACGTATGCGATGTACCCCGAAACACTTGTGCCTGCAGCTACTTTGTCTTCTGATCTGCCACAGATTACCACATGCCCTACTTTACTGAGCAGGAAATCTCCGCGACATTCTTAGACGTTCAACACCATCTCGTGTGTTCACAGTTCTTCGAACAGTTTCCGTAGATTCTCACGACAGGGAGTTGTGGCGGTTCGTATACAGCCAGCCAGAAGACGACGAAAAAATACTAATACACGTCAGCGTTTAATATTTTGAATTAATTTATTCATCAACTTGCATATTTAACAAGGCAAGGTTCCATATTCGGGTGTGTATAAATTACAGTTCCTTCTATACATGTAAATTTTTGTCAAAGTTAAAAATTTATTAACATACGTTATAGTTCTGTTCCGTCATTTGAGGCATTGTTAAGTACAGCTAACATACCAGAGCGCGTGACGAAAATTTATGCACTGACAAGTACTCATTTTGGTGGAGCGTTACAAATAGTAATGAAGGTTCTGAACACACAACCGACAGGACCTGTAGTTTGCCTTGGATCAAAACGCAGACATTATTGAACAAAATGGAATCTTTACACTACAATAATTATACGGCTAGCGCTTGCAGAAATTAAGAACTACACTCCTGGAAACTGAAATAAGAACACCGTGAATTCATTGTCCCAGGAAGGGGAAACTTTATTGACACATTCCTGGGGTCAGATACATCACATGATCACACTGACAGAACCATAGGCACATAGACACAGGCAACAGAGCATGCACAATGTCGGCACTAGTACAGTGTATATCCACCTTTCGCAGCAATGCAGGCTGCTATTCTCCCATGGAGACGATCGTAGAGATGCTGGATGTAGTCCTGTGGAACGGCTTGCCATGCCATTTCCACCTGGCGCCTCAGTTGGACCAGCGTTCGTGCTGGACGTGCAGACCGCGTGAGACGACGCTTCATCCAGTCCCAAACATGCTCAATGGGGGACAGATACAGAGATCTTGCTGGCCAGGGTAGTTGACTTACACCTTCTAGAGCACGTTGGGTGGCACAGGATACATGCGGACGTGCATTGTCCTGTTGGAACAGCAAGTTCCCTTGCCGGTCTAGGAATGGTAGAACGATGGGTTCGATGACGGTTTGGATGTACCGTGCACTATTCAGTGTCCCCTCGACGATCACCAGTGGTGTACGGCCAGTGTAGGAGATCGCTCCCCACACCATGAAGCCGGGTGTTGGCCCTGTGTGCCTCGGTCGTATGCAGTCCTGATTGTGGCGCTCACCTGCACGGCGCCAAACACGCATACGACCATCATTGGCACCAAGGCAGAAGCGACTCTCATCGCTGAAGACGACACGTCTCCATTCGTCCCTCCATTCACGCCTGTCGCGACACCACTGGAGGCGGGCTGCACGATGTTGGGGCGTGAGCGGAAGACGGCCTAACGGTGTGCGGGACCGTAGCCCAGCTTCATGGAGACGGTTGCGAATGATCCTCGCCGATACCCCAGGAGCAACAGTGTCCCTAATTTGCTGGGAAGTGGCGGTGCGGTCCCCTACGGCACTGCGTAGGATCCTACGGTCTTGGCGTGCATCCGTGCGTCGCTGCGGTCCGGTCCCAGGTCGACGGGCATGTGCACCTTCCGCCGACCACTGGCGACAACATCGATGTACTGTGGAGACCACACGCCCCACGTGTTCAGCAATTCGGCGGTACGTCCACCCGGCCTCCCGCATGCCCACTATATGCCCTCGCTCAAAGTCCGTCAACTGCACATACGGTTCACGTCCACGCTGTCGCGGCATGCTACCAGTGTTAAAGACTGCGATGGAGCTCCGTATGCCACGGCAAACTGGCTGACACTGACTGCGGCGGTGCACAAATGCTGCGCAGCTAGCGCCATTCGACGGCCAACACCGCGGTTCCTGGTGTGTCCGCTGTGCCGTGCGTGTGATCATTGCTTGTGCAGCCCTCTCGCAGTGTCCGGAGCAAGTATGGTGGGTCTGACACACCGGTGTCAATGTGTTCTTTTTTCCATTTCCAGGAGTGTATATTCATGCTACTTTTTCCAAATGTGTTCTCTCTCTATAACATCATGTCAAAGTCGTATTCTATTCTCAGTCACACCAGAGAACATCTCAAACTGAATTCATTCTTTATTCAGCATGTCCGCCATCAAAGGTACTCCTTTATCTGCCACTCAACACACAATCTCTGCAGCAGACTTCCTCTTACGCTTTAATGGAAACATTAGAACATTGATGAACTTGTGCGTCGAGAAATAATGTCAACATTTGTCGACTGTATTGGCATGAACTACAGTATTATAAACGGGTTGAGAAATGAACTAAATGAGCTACGTCAAGATACATGTAGGAACTTGTAACAATGCATTGATTTTGACAAAAATTTACAGTCACTGTGGAACCATAGCTTTAAATACCAATATACAAAGGATGTACCAGCTAAAAAAGACACTGGTGAAAGTTTACCGTTAACAGAAGCAGAAAGCATTCAGTAAATATGAGTTCACGAATGAGACGTATGCGAGATAATTTCATATTGGTGGGTACGAAGCGCGACTGACTTCAATATGAAATACTGAGTTGGTATAGATCTATTTGATATGTAAGCTTTTCGATTAAATTCTTAACTTATTGTCGAATTTTAGTCATGACCCATCGTAGAGGAGGGTGGCGTGATGGTCCCAGGCAGATTTTTTTGCTGGTGTAACATGATATCTACAGCCGATGTTGTTCAAGATGGATATACCATAGCTTAGGCCTCCGAGGTCACCTGACTTCAGTCCTCTGGATTATTGTGCCTGGCTTTATCCCAAATGTTCAAATGTGTGTGAATTCCTAAGGGACCAAACTGCTGAGATGATCGTTCCCTAGACTTACACATTACTTGAACTAACTTACGCTAAGAACAACACACACACCCATGCCCGAGAGAGGACTCGAACCTTCGGCGGGAGGTGCCGCGCAATCCTTGACATGTCGCCTCAAAAACTGTTCAAATGTGTGTGAAATCTTACGGAACTTAACAGCTAAGGTCATCAGTCCCTAAGCTTACACAATACTTAACCTAAATTATCCTAAGGACAAACATACACACCCATGCCCAAGGGAAGACTCAAACCGTGCCGGGATCCTCCGCACAATCCATGACTGCAACGCCTCAGACCGCTCTGCTAATTCCGCGCGGCATGTGGCCTCAAATAGCGCGGTGCTTCAATTCAGATGTGAAGTGTACAGCGCTTCCGACGATACGATTGCAGAACTGGAGCAGCCAATTGTACAACCTTGTCAAGATTTACGAGACAAATTCGGGGTTATGTGAAAGAATTCGTACCTCCCTCCGCAGGCGAGTGTAGTACTGGATCCGAACGTGTCGACAACACGTGGATCACCTCTGTTAACAGGTACGAGTGTACACTGTGTATTTTACGTGCTACGGTGGTGTTGCATTTCTTGGTAAGGTAGGCCGTGGCTTAAATTTACACCCAATTAGGTGGAGACCTAAGCGAAAGGTTAACATTTCAAATACATTTTTCCTAACTACGATAATATTTTGTACTGAAGTCAGTGACGGCTCGTAGCCACACACTCAAAAACATCTTGCAAACAAGACGTTTGCAGACCTATTTTTTACCGGAACGAATTTCCTGCTATTATTCTACACTTTGACCTGTCTCAATTTCAGCTATTAATTATGATATATCGTGTAATCAACTCGACATTATGAAATGTTAGTCTCTCCTTATGCCCCTTTTATGACACATTACACTGTACATAATTTACTGCCAGCGGTAACTGTCATCAAGTGCTCACCATGTCTGATTGATTCTTCTCCTATATCCATATCTTTTTCTCCACTTTGTATGCTAGTATTTTATTTTCAGTGTTTTTACTGCTCTTCAGTATGTAAAGCTAACTGTTATTTTCTTTTCTTTTAACTGATACATATGCATGCTAAGCATTCTACTTTTAAATAGTTAAAATAGTGACAGTGAGCAAAAAACCCTGTTGTAGTACATATACTACCAAGTTAAAGCCGGCCGGAGTGGCCAAGCGGTACTAGACGCTTCAACCTGCAACCGCGCGACGGCTACGGTCGCAGGTTCGAATCCTGCCTCGGGCATGGATGTGTGTGATGTCCTTAGATTAGTCAGGTTTACGTAGTTCTGAGTTCTAGGGGACTGCTGACCTCAGAAGTTAAGTCCCATAGTGCTCAGAGCCATTTGAACCATTTGAACCAAGTTGACGAAACAACACATTATTCTGTGACAAACTGTATAATATATTGGGTGAACCAGAACACCAACGAAAAACTTTCGGAGATTGTTCAGGGATAGTTTCCGAATATTTTAGTATGAGGGGCATGCCGTCTCCCATGAATCGTTATGGAGTAATTATATTTCGTTTGATTTCTTGCCCCTTGTATTGCTAATGCATTGAAAATAACTGCACACCAGTGGAATGTCGAGGGTGTGCACTGTGTGTCTTGTTTGGTAATAAACTTGTTCTGTTCACTCATGTTACATAGTGTTGACAACAGTACGGCCTATCTTACTCTCGGTCGTGAACCTTGTATTCAGTACTACTCGGTCCTGCCTCGGGTTTGTTTTTGTGCAAGTTGTAGTTGTGCGTTTACAGTGATATACGTTAATTTGGGTAGGTTTGCTGCTGAAGAATTGGCAAATATGCATCGCGCCCTTGGGTCCACTGAATGCAGAGCAAAAGCGGCACAAGGCGACGCTGAGCTCTGCTGTTCCCACGGCGACGGCAACAACAAAAAATAGTTTTGCATTTGTACATGGCGCCCTCGAATAGCCGGATCGTTTCATATTACTAGGTGTTGGTGACTGTGTTACATGCTTTTTCAAGAAACAAAGACAGTTCTGGTAACAAAGTAGAATAAATAATAACTGCATTATCATCCTGTAATCAGCCACGGGAGGTCACAGGCCCCTACGGAAACATTCAGAAATATATCTCGACAACCACAGAAATTTTGCCAGTTGTGTTCTCGTTCACCATAATGAACATGTGAAACAGTCTATATAACACATGAAGCACTGGGACGGTTGTAGGTAAGAATTGTGGTTGCGTAAGGCGGAAATTTCGTCTAACTTTTCTTTGCAAGCACAGAAATTAAGAAGAGTTAGAATATCTACATCTACATCTACATCTATACTCCGCGAGCCACCTTACGGTGTGTGGCGGAGGGTACTTATTGTACCACTATCTGATCCCCCCTTCCCTGTTCCATTCACGAATTGTGCGTGGGAAGAACGACTGCTTGTAAGTCTCCGTATTTGCTCTAATTTCTCGGATCTTTTCGTTGTGATCATTACGCGAAATATATGTGGGCGGTAGTAATATGTTGCCCATCTCTTCCCGGAATGTGCTCTCTCGTAATTTCGATAATAAACCTCTCCGTATTGCGTAACGCCTTTCTTGAAGTGTCCGCCACTGGAGCTTGTTCAGCATCTCCGTAACGCTCTCGCGCTGACTAAATGTCCCCATGACGAATCGCGCTGCTTTTCGCTGGATCATGTCTATCTCTTCTATTAATCCAACCTGGTAAGGGTCCCATACTGATGAGCAATACTCAAGAATCGGACGAACAAGCGTTTTGTAAGCTACTTCTTTCGTCGTTGAGTCACATTTTCTTAGAATTCTTCCTATGAATCTCAACCTGGCGCCTGCTTTTCCCACTATTTGTTTTATGTGATCATTACACTTCAGATCGCTCCGGATAGTAACTCCTAAGTATTTTACGGTCGTTACCGCTTCCAATGATTTACCACCTATGGCATAATCGTACTGGAATGGATTTCTGCCCCTATGTATGCGCATTATATTACATTTATCTACGTTTAGGGAAAGCTGCCAGCTGTCGCACCATGCATTAATCCTCTGCAGGTCCTCCTGGAGTACGTACGAGTCTTCTGATGTTGCTACTTTCTTGTAAACAACCGTGTCATCTGCAAATAGCCTCACGGAGCTACCGATGTTGTCAACTAAGTCATTTATGTATATTGTAAACAATAAAGGTCCTATCACGCTTCCCTGCGGTACTCCCGAAATTACCTCTACATCTGCAGATTTTGAACCGTTAAGAATGACATGTTGTGTTCTTTCTTCTAGGAAATCCTGAATCCAATCACAAACCTGGTCCGATATTCCGTAAGCTCGTATTTTTTTCACTAAACGTAAGTGCGGAACCGTATCAAATGCCTTCCTGAAGTCCAGGAATACGGCATCAATCTGCTCGCCAGTGTCTACGGCACTGTGAATTTCTTGGGCAAATAGGGCGAGCTGAGTTTCACATGATCTCTGTTTGCGGAATCCATGTTGGTTATGATGAAGGAGATTTGTATTATCTAAGAACGTCATAATACGAGAACACAAAACATGTTCCATTATTCTACAACAGATTGACGTAAGCGAAATAGGCCTATAATTATTCGCATCTGATTTATGACCCTTCTTGAAAATGGGAACGACCTGCGCTTTCTTCCAGTCGCTAGGTACTTTACGTTCTTCCAGCGATCTACGATAAATTGCTGATAGAAAGGGGGCAAGTTCTTTAGCATAATCACTGTAGAATCTTAAGGGTATCTCGTCTGGTCCGGATGCTTTTCCGCTACTAAGTGATAGCAGTTGTTTTTCAATTCCGATATCGTTTATTTCAATATTTTCCATTTTGGCGTCCGTGCGACGGCTGAAGTCAGGGACCGTGTTACGATTTTCCGCAGTGAAACAGTTTCGGAACACTGAATTCAGTATTTCTGCCTTTCTTCGGTCGTCCTCTGTTTCGGTGCCATCGTGGTCAACGAGTGACTGAATAGGGGATTTAGATCCGCTTACCGATTTTACATATGACCAAAACTTTTTAGGGTTCTTGTTTAGATTGTTTGCCAATGTTTTATGTTCGAATTCGTTGAATGCTTCTCTCATTGCTCTCTTTACGCTCTTTTTCGCTTCGTTCAGCTTTTCCTTATCAGCTATGATTCGACTACTCTTAAACCTATGATGAAGCTTTCTTTGTTTCCGTAGTACCTTTCGTACATGATTGTTATACCACGGTGGATCTTTCCCCTCGCTTTGGACCTTAGTCGGTACGAACTTATCTAAGGCGTACTGGACGATGTTTCTGAATTTTTTCCATTTTTGTTCCACATCCTCTTCCTCAGAAATGAACGTTTGATGGTGGTCACTCAGATATTCTGCGATTTGTGCCCTATCACTCTTGTTAAGCAAATATATTTTCCTTCCTTTCTTGGCATTTCTTATTACACTTGTAGTCATTGATGCAACCACTGACTTATGATCACTGATACCCTCTTCTACATTCACGGAGTCGAAAAGTTCCGGTCTATTTGTTGCTATGAGGTCTAAAACGTTAGCTTCACGAGTTGGTTCTCTAACTATCTGCTCGAAGTAATTCTCGGACAAGGCAGTCAGGATAATGTCACAAGAGTCTCTGTCCCTGGCTCCAGTTCTGATTGTGTGACTATCCCATTCTATACCTGGTAGATTGAAGTCTCCCCCTATTACAATAGTATGATCACGAAACTTCTTCACGACGTTCTGCAGGTTCTCTCTGAGGCGCTCAACTACTACGGTTGCTGATGCAGGTGGTCTATAGAAGCATCCGACTATCATATCTGACCCACCTTTGATACTTAACTTAACCCAGATTATTTCACATTCGCATTCGCTAATAACTTCACTGGATATTATTGAATTCTTTACTGCTATAAATACTCCTCCACCATTGGCGTTTATCCTATCCTTGCGATATATATTCCATTCTGTGTCTAGGATTTCGTTACTGTTCACTTCCGGTTTTAACCAACTTTCCGTTCCTAATACTATATGCGCACTATTTCCTTCAATAAGAGATACTAATTCAGGAACCTTGCCCTGGATACTCCTGCAGTTTACCAATATTACGTTAACTTTTCCTGTTTTTGGTCTCTGAGGACGGACGTTCTTTATCAACGATGATAATGTCCTCTCTGGTAAGCCGTCAGGTATTTTATCGTTTCGCCCAAGGGGGGGTCCCTCTAAATATTCAAAAGGTGCAAGGGTTAGAATTTTAGTATTAACAAATATTTATTTACGACTTGGACAAAACAGATATGTGTTTCAAAGATTTACTGTCCTTCAGAGTACTTACCAACATTCTGCATAGCCCGTTGCTCGTGATGTGAAAGATTTAAGATACCCTAGTGGAGCAGTCTATTGCCCGATGAATCTCTACGACACTTCTGAAACGAATTCTTCTCTCGTTCTTCTCGTTGCAGGCTGAGTTCCAAAAATGAGCAGCGTAGAGAAAGAAACGGCGACATTTTCTGCAGGACCCATCCATGGTTCGATGAACCCTCTGCCAGGCACTTAATAGTGAACTGTAGAATAACCATTTAGATGTAGATCATTTTGAACTGTAGAATAACCATTTAGATGTAGATCATTTTCCAGGACACTGCTTGGGTACATTTGCTGCAATTTGTAACTGATTTTTTTTTTTTCATCTGTGGGGTTGGGAAGAGCTGTCCCACCCACCATATTCCCCAGACTTCAGCCCTGGTAACTCGAATCCTAAACTGAAGAGAGTACTTCATGCCATTCGCTTTAGAACTGTTACAGAGATTAGTCGGGCAATACACTGCTGCACTCGACGTACAACACACTGGCGCTGCTAACGGTATCCTAGGATTCCACATTGCTGGCAGTGGGTTATAGACAATGCTGCTGACTACTTTGAAGGACACTAAATGGTTCAAATGGCTCTGAGCACTATGGGACTTAATTTCTGAGGTCATCAGTCCCCTAGGACTTAGACCTATTTAAACCTAACTAACCTAGGGACATCACACACATCCATGCCCGAGGCAGGATTCGAACCTGCGACCGCAGCGGTCGCGCGGTTCCACACTGTTGCGTCTAGAACCGCTCGGCCACTCCGGCCGGCTGAAGGACACTAAAACTTTGAAACATGTATTTGGTATAAACTGTATATAATTACTCGTCACCATTACCGTTCCAACCCTTGTAATTGTAACATATTTTTATTTCTTCCAGTTTGAGTGTGCTCTCATTTCGTTCCGACATTTGCACACTTCTCTCTGCAGGTTGTGGACTCGCGATCTGTCAGCGACAAGCCTAAGCGGACCCTCTTCTTCCCCTTCACCAATGTGGTGAACACGGTGGTGGGCGGCGCCCTGACCGCCGGGGACGTCCTCGGACATGACATCATCGGCGCCGCGGAGGACGTCGCAGAGGTTGGGATCGACGTCTTCGAGCAGCTCGCCGAGCAGCTGCTGCAGGCCAACTCGCTCGAGTCGACGCTGATGAAGTGCCTGGCAGACCTGGGCAAGGTGGGGGCGCAGGCCGCGGAGCAGGTGGCCGACCAGGTGGTGGACGCCATGGTGGACGCGATCGCCGCAGCGCTGATGCAGGGCTCGAGCAGCTCGGCCGCGCTGGGCCAGGGCGCGGCCAGCGTGCTGGGCAGCCTCTCTGGGGAGGTGGCCCAGTGCCTGGCCGACGCCCTGCTGGGCATCCTGGGCAACCTGGACGGCGTGCTGGGCGACGCACTGGGCTCAGTGACTGGCAGCGTGGGCGGCATCCTCTCCGGCGTCACCGGCAACTCCAACGTGACTGGCACCGTACAGGACGTCCTGAATAACCTGGCGAACGGCTCGTCGGTGGCAGATGTCGTGTCTGGAGTAACTGGCAACGGTACTGGCGTCGTGTCTGGAGTAACCAGCAACGTGACCGGGGTCGTGTCCGATGTTACAGGTGGTCTGACGTCGGGTCTCACCGGAAGCTCGGGCTCGTCCAACATCGTTAGTGACGTAGTGTCCGGCGCCACTGGAACCGTTGGAGGTCTCCTATCTGGCAGCACTGGGAGTTCGAAGCCAAAAGGCTCTGCACTCGGTGGACTACTGGGAAAACGCAAATGAACTTTGAAATGATGCAGCCTGCAGACACACTTTTTCACATCTGTTCGCCCAATGGGTTCCAACTAAAATTCAAATCTGTGAGTCTGTACCACGTTAAGGCACTTCGAAGCGAATAAATCTAGATTGAAGTCTTTTCTATTGTTTCATATATGTATAGTACATGCACTTCCAGACTGCAATGGAATGGAGCACATATATAAGAAGACAGCAAACTTCATCTCAGATACTGTGGTTGCGCTCAAAAATGATGTAGGTGCTGATGACAGAGTGGAAAGTGGACCAGCCAGACTGGCTGTAGGAGAGACATAATAGCCCTTTGTCAGTGGACAGGTGGAATGCGATTTTGCTGGTGGGGTCTCTGGGCATCACTGTTCACTCCCTAAAGAGAGAGTCAAAGGTCTAGCTAGCCTTGCGTGTCAGAAACTGAGCCAGCTAATCACAAACGTGTATACAAATTGTGTATGTACTCTTTAATAAAATCTACACCTTACTCTCCACAGGTATGGCACAACAACCTTAGTGATATATTTTTTCAGTGAGGACTACAGGTTGAAAATGACAGCAGAAGCTTTCTTTACGCGTTTGTACTTTTTGAGTCATCTGACATCTGCAACCTAGATTTTTTTGGTTAGTAAAAAAAATTAATAGTTCTTAAATTCAAGACATATCGTATAGGTAAATGGAGTGGTCCTCCCAACAAGTCAAACGGAGAAATTAATTTCTTTTTCAGCCACTTTAAAATGAAATTAAACGCTAAAGTGGGTTGGAGTGAGGTATGGGCTCCTGAATGGCTGGTGCAAACATCTGTTGCGCGAGCCAGTCTTCGGACGATACCACTCGAAAAGGGACGCTTCTCCTTGGCACTTGTGAACGGCGGACGCGCAAGACTTCATTGATAGTCGTAAGTAAGTCGGCAGGTTTGAGTATGGTGGTGCACAGTATTGGTGAGAAGTTGCGTATTAATTACCGTGTTCCATTGACTTTCGTTTTCCCTCTTCAGCAACAGTTGTCGGCCTATCCGTTTGACTGCAAACAGTGTAACATGCGAGGGTTGGAACTTAAATAGTGGCAACTATTTATTCACAACCGATAGAAAAGAGTTACAAGTTTGCACCTGTTACTGTCCTTCAAAGTAGTCACCACCGTTGTGTACATCCCGTTTCCAGCGATATGGAAGGCGTCGTATACCGTTAGCAGAGCCTTTTCTGTTGATGGTGCGAATGGAGAGGTCTAAAGTTATGATGATTCTCGTGTAGGACTGTGGTGGTGTTATCCTAACGCATTAAGCACCTCCACGTTATATCGTCAATGCACGGTATTACCGTTCATTTTTGGAGCATCACCTACGGCCAGCTTTGCGAAAGAAGCGGCGACACTTTCTGCGCAACCCACCCATCACTTTGCACGACAATGCGCGGGCGCATACAGCGCAAGCTGTGGCTGCTCTGTTCGGTCGATGGGACTGGGAAGTACTGTATCATCCACCATAGACCCCGGAGTTAAGTCCTTTTGACTTTGATTTGAATCCGAAGATTAAGGAACCACTTCGTGGCATTCGCTTCAGAACTGTTCCAGAGATTCGACAGGCAGTAGACCGCTCCATTCGCACCATCAATAGAACAGGCTCTGCTAACGGTATACTACGCCTTCCATATCGCTGGAAACGGGATGTACACAACGGTGGTGACTACTTTGAAGGACAGTAACAGGTTCAAACATGTAACTCTTTTGTATCGGTTGTGAATAAATAGTTGCCACTATTTAAGTTCCAATCCTCGTATAAGTAGTGTTTCAGAAACTTTAATGAAAATATATTGTCGATGGGGTGTGGTAGTTGCAGCAGAAACAGTCTTATACTGACTTAGTTTGGTTTATTCCACGTTGGGAACCTGGTCGGGCTAGGAGTAGTTGCATATACTGTATGCGAAATGCTGGTTACATCCGTTGTGCGACAGGGGACTGAAGTAAAAGTAGAGGTGGAGCCTCGAGGTCAGTTGTGTTTAAGGATTTGAGACCCCTTAATGTCATAAGCTACGTATGCTATCTCAAGATGTGCCGTAGCAATCGGTGAGAATCCTCTTCCTCGAAAATTCTAAGGCCTATCTTTTTCGATTGAGATGCATTTCAGGCGAAACACTGTGTACGAAATGAATGACGAACTCAGCTGCTAGATAATGGACTGATGTCTGCTCTGTGAAATGGGAAGACGGTAGAAAATTATTGTTGTTAGTGGGAGTTCTCAGTATTGTAAAAAAGTTTCGGCACTTTATTACTCGTGTGTTAATGATAGTTTGAACAACAGCTACAGGAAGAAACATTTTTAAGAGAGTGGTTATGTTTAAATATTCCATTCTAAAGTATTGAAAACAGGTATTTTCTTACAATTTGTTAGTGCACTAAATAATACATGCGTTAACACTACGGATGCCATTACACCTAACAAAGTCGTTTGGAACTGGAAGAGGAATTACACGAAGAAATTTCGTACCAACAAAATTATTCTCAACAACTCTACAAAAATATTCGTGTATCTGAAGTGAGAACACGTGGAATGAGTAAACGGTAATAGAAAATATCTGAAGCAACTAGTTTTGAAGGTCAAAGCTAACTGATTAGCGTCATATTTCTCTTCAGACTTCTCCAAAACCGATATTTCGATCCTACTACAGGAATATTCTTCAGGAATCTTCTGGTATTGCCCAGTGGCTGAAATTCCTTCTGCAGATTACACTGTAGCATTTGCCTCTAATGCCAGCGCTCTTCACTGAATGGAAGAACTAAATAGAGCAGATAAAATGTTCTCGCGTTTCCAGTTGCGTCAAGTGACTGAAATTGTGTAAGCTTTCTGCCAAGCACTCCTTAGCCACTGCTCGGTGACATGAGTGCCAGTGGCCTGCTGGTACTCCCTTACTCCCCTTATCTGCCGTTTGTGACGTCACTGGTAAACGCGGCAATGCCATATATGGACACACGTCGACTCGGAATTCGATGTGCCCGGTTGATCTCAAGATCAAAAGAACCCTCGCTGCGCTGAGCTACTGGTCACTGTTTCTACTGAGGGTGTTATCGTTCAATTTTATTTCAATGGCTTCACTGATTACACTATCCCAGATGCCATTAGTGAGAGCCACGACACAAGTTTCGCCAAAATTGATCAAGTCCTTCCCAAAGGAAGCTCAGCTCAAGCAGATTTCGCGTGGTGGTATAGGCTTCTTCCGGCATTGATGTACAATGCATGCTGTTCGTCCGACTTCAGAATGGCCACACTCGCAAGGTATCTTGTAGAGCCCAGGAGTTCTGAGTCCTTCTGCGTCTTTAACGGGCTCAGTAACTGTTCGAGTTTTTTCGGAGGCCGTGATCAATTTGAGCTTGTATTTTTTTCAGCAAGCGCCTTATCTTACTCGACACGGAACCAGAAAATGGCAAGAAGGCAATTTTTTTTTCCTGCTCCTCGTCTGCGGTCTTATTGTGAATCTTACTTGAAATCACTTTATTTATTTGATGGACGTTTAGCGTTTCTTCCTGAAGACAATGCGTAGGTGGCTCAGCTGGTGGAGCAGGTCACCAGCGTCTGACATCATTCGTGCACGATGTAACACTTGCGTTTGCCTTAAGATGATGGCTGATGGCGTGTAAGTACACATTGGTGTGAGTAGGTTTTTTATGGATGCTGTAGCCAAGACATCCATTTCGTTGGCGGCGGACGAGAACGTCGAGAAAAGGCAATGCATTGCCTTTTATACCTACATGGTGAACATTATGTTGTTATAAATGCAGTTCAGATGGACCGAGCGAGGAGGCGCAGTGGTTAGCCCACTGGACTCGCTTTCGGGAGGACGACGGTTCAAACCCGCGTCCGGCTACCCTGATTTAGGTTTTCCATGATTTCCGTAAATCGCTTAAGGCAAATGGTGCGTTTGAAAGGGCCTGCCGATTTCCTTCTTCATCTTTCTATAATCCGAGATTTTGCTCGGTCTCTAATGATTTCGTTGTCGACGGGATGTTAAACGTTGATCTTCTCCTCCTCCTTCTTTTTCTCCTCCTCCTTCTTTTTCTCCTCCTCCTCCTCCCCCAGCAATGCTGAGATGTTCCAGCAACTTGTCAAGTTTCTCACTTCTTTGGGGCCAAATGACGAACGTGTCGTCAACATATCGAAAGAAATAACAAGGCCGAGTCTAATGCAATATCTTCAGAATTCTCCAAGAAGAGGTTTGCAACATCTGCTACTAAAGGTTTCACATCGCAACGCCGTCCGTCCGATCGTAGTTCTGGCGACTATACAGAAAATAAGAAGATGTATGAGTGTGTCTAATTAGATGGACCACGTCAAGTACAAAGAACTGCGAAACTAGGTCTAATGAGTCTCTGATAGGCATATTCTGTTGAAGAAATCGGCTGGATTTTTAATATGATGTTTACAGTGTCCTACATGTGTAGCGAGGAGATTGCCTTAGCAGTTCGTCTTATTGTAGGTTGGTGAAGCAATGGTGAATACGATGAGGTGGAGTGGCGTCCCATTCTTGTGGAGCTTCGGAAAAACATAAGCAGTTCGTGATCTAGGTTTCTGAGGGAGAAGTTCCTTAACCACACTGTCCTCCATCGAAGAGCGTTTGAGAAGCTCAGATGATTTTCTCATTATTCTCGATATAGGGTAGCATGGTTCATGCAGTAGCTCACAGCTCTTTGTGTCGTATTCCGTGTGTTCCATAATTACGGCTGCGTTCCTTTTGTCAGCAGAAAGGACTAAAGTGGTGCCATCATTGCGTAGTGCGTGCAGACCATTTGCCCATCCATGGTCATACTGGGTGCTGTTAGCTTTGCTTTCGTGAGCATATGGCCCATTTCACTCTATATTTCGTCCGCTTTGTCACTTGGGAGCTTGCTGATTGCCTGTTCAACACCACTTATTATTTCACAGACGGAGACGTCCCGCGGCGGAGGTGGAAAGCTAAGTCCTTAAGAGCGGAACAGCACTCGTGTCTATATCTCTCGCCGTCAGGTTGATGACGGTGCGGTTGAGAGTCTGTGATCCGCTCAGCGCTGTTGCTGCGAAAAGTGGCTGAACTTCCCATTCTAGTTCACTGTAGTTAGTTTCTACGATGACTTAGGAAATACAGTACGTACTGCAGAGCAAAGCTGGAAGGAGCGTGGGAGGTTTTATCGTCTACGTTGCCCGAGAAATCTGCTTTAGCTGAGCATGCTTAATAAAGCGGTCACCGGATCATATTCGACGAAACCAATGTCGTGGCTCGTACTAACGCCTTCTAGGATCTACATCTACATCTACATCCATACTCCGCAAGCCACCTGACGGTGTGTGGCGGAGGGTACCTTGAGTACCTCTATCGGTTCTCCCTTCTATTCCAGTCTCGTATTGTTCGTGGAAAGAAGGATTGTCGGTATGCCTCTGTGTGGGCTCTAATCTCTCTGATTTTATCCTCGTGGTCTCTTCGCGAGATATACGTAGGAGGGAGCAATATACTGCTTGACTCTTCGGTGAAGGTATGTTCTCGAAACTTTGACAAAAGCCCGTACCGAGCTACTGAACGTCTCTCCTGCTGAGTCTTCCACTGGAGTTTATCAATCATCTCCGTAACGCTTTCGCGATTACTAAATGATCCTGTAATGAAGCGCGCTGCTCTCCGTTGGATCTTCTCTATATCTTCTATCAACCCTATCTGGTACGGATCCCACACTGCTGAGCAGTATTCAAGCAGTGGGCGAACAATCGTACTGTAACCTACTTCCTTTGTTTTCGGATTGCATTTCCTTAGGATTCTTCCAATGAATCTCAGTCTGGCATCTGCTTTACCGACGATCAACATTATATGATCATTCCATTTTAAATCACTCCTAATGCGTACTCCCAGATAATTTATGGTATTAACTGCTTCCAGTTGCTGACCTGCTAAATGATAAAGGATCTATCTTTCTGTGTATTTGCAGCACATTACACTTGTCTACATTGAGATTCAATTGCCATTCCCTGCACCATGCGTCAATTCGCTGCAGATCCTCCTGCATTTCAGTACAATTTTCCATTGTTACAACCTCTCGATACACCACAGCATCATCTGCAAAAAGCCTCAGTGAACTTCCGATGTCATCCACAAGGTCATTTATGTATATTGTGAATAGCAACGGTCCTGTGTAATTAAAGAAGTGATTGAAATTAAAATCAGCTATAACATCATTTAGAGTCGATGGCTCTCAGCTCAGCAGAACGTGGGCTCCAGTGATGGCGATGTTAAAACGGGCAAATGGAAAGCCGCTGCAACGTATGTCCATACATGGCGATGCCGCGAGGACGAGGCCCACGAGGGTATTCCTGCGCTCGCTCGCTCGCTCAAATCAGCAGACAAACTACGTTTCTACACCTGTTAAATCGTAACTAGGCGTGTCCGTACAAACCAAAACTGAATCTTCCACTGGAATTCGCTGTCATGGAATTTTACTCCTATTAGTCCTTTAATGATGGGAAGTCCATGGGCCTACTTATAATTTGTTATGGCTGTGCTGGCGTACAATAAAATAAAATCATGCTAAAATGATTATCAGTTGCATAAGGCACCACTTCCAGCATGTAATGAGTACTGTTAAGAAGGAGAGACTAAATGCTATAAACAAGCCGTTATACCATTTATACCGAGTATTGATCTTAAATTAAATTTTGCTGTAATACTGTTAATCAGTAAGACTTCATAATAGCAGATTCCGCAATTCTCGTTAGTACTTACACATCCAGCTGCGAGTTAACAGGTTTAGAAACGCATTTTGTCTGCTGAGCTGAGCGAGCGAGCGAGTTTAGGACTACCTTCGTGACGTACGCGCCGCGGCCTGCCTTTCTCGTGGGCCTCGCGCGAGGACGAGTGACGTCACAGCAGGCAGGTAGCGTATATGCGGGTACCAGCAGCCCACTGGCAGTCATGCCACTTGACAATGGCTAAGTAGCGCTTGCCCAAAGCTCGTGTAATTTTAATGTCTTGACGCGGCTGGAAACACAAAAACTTTTTATTCGGTCACCGACGCGAGACGGTGCATTCTTGTTAAAACATAGTGACTTTGAAAATAGGCATGAAAATTTGTTATGAGAGGAATAACGTAATTTGCAACCAATATTTGGAAAATAAAATACATTTTAACAGTGAAGTCGCGTAACCAGATGATGTGTTTTTGTATTTATTGTATTTGAAACTATGACTGGACTGACAGTGTAGTGTTGGCAGAAGAGCCAACACAGTGTTACTAGAGGAGGCCGAAATGCACGCGTTTTAGCTCACGCAGGCAGGCGTGAGGAGGGAAGAACTATACTGACGTGAGGTCTGGAACATGACAAGGAATTAGAATTCAGAAAGCGGACATAATTAGTTTGATACTTAACTTTAATCCATTAACGATGAACGTCGCTCTTGACGGTACATGATTCACAATATTATCTGTTCAGTAACTGAATATGGCGCCTTGCTAGGTCGTAGCAAATGACGATACTGAAGGCTATGCTAAACTGTCGTCTCGGCAAATGAGAGCGTATGTAGTCAGTGAACCATCGCTAGCAAAGTCGGCTGTACAACTTGGGCGAGTGCTAGGGAGTCTCTCTAGACTCGACCAGCCGTGTGGCGGCGCTCGGTCTGCAATCACTGATAGTGGCGACACGCGGGTCCGACGTATACTAACGGACCGCGGCCGATTTAAAGGCTACCACCTAGCAAGTGTGGTGTCTGGCGGTGACACCACAGACAGAAAAAATAAATAAATAAAATACACTGATGAGTGAAAATTTGGTTCTCAGAACGAAGCTTCTGAGGAGTCTGAAAGCTTATAGTTAGTGTGTGACAATAGGCTTAACTTAAGCCAGTGATGTGTATTTTTAATGAGAAAGATATTCAGGAACTCAGGGCTGTTGAGTGAGTAATTTAGAGGTCCGTGCTGGAATTCAGTATGAGAGACTGGAAAACAAGATTATCAAGCAATAGGCTGGGGAGGAAAACCTAATTGTGATCACAATAGGAATGAAACGGAGTTGACGGATGTCTACTCAGTTGAATGAATATTAGTTGGACCAAGGAAGTTATTTCCTGGAGACACAAAAAGGTCGAGGCGATGTTCTGATGGAAGATAGGAACACTCCATTACAAAACGTACATGGGTGCGTTTCGCTGAAGACATTGGAAAGGAAATACACGAACCAACAAAAGAAAGTAAAGCACTCACAGAGGGAGGAGAAAATGAAATGAAACTACACTGGTTGAGAGGGTATATACTGTTATTTCAGTGATACAAAACTGAATAAAATTTACAATGGACTTGGCGATCTCAGCCGCATTGTCAGTATAATGTTCCACCTCCTCTGTCCGGGGTGCAAGCATTGACTCGGCTACGAAGGTAGTCAAACAAGCGCCGTATCCTCTCCTGAGGCAACCTGGATCACAATCGTCGTAATAGTCATCCTGGATACTAGCAAAGGGTCGGAGAAGACTTTCGAGCTCGTTACACACTTTTTCTATCGAGGTCAGATTTTGAGATCTTGCTAGCCACGAGAGTATGTCAACACCACGCACAAATTCGTAGCGCCACGTGCCACGTATCGACAACCACTGTCCTTTTGAAAAATAGTATCATAATAAGTTAACACATGAGGATGTTCCTGACGTATCGTTGTGCCGTCACTCCCTTAATAACTGCCAGCCGTGATCTGAATTCGTAGTCTATGGCTCCCCACACTATCACCAGGAATGGCATATATGTGCCTCTCCAAAACATTGGAAGAATGGGACCTCTCCCGCCATATTCGTCTATGATGGTTATCAGGGGTGGTACAGAACTGTGATTCATCGCTGTTCACAATGCGACTCTATTTATCAACAGTCCATGCTTCGGGAACACAGTACGATTCCAAAAGCAGACGCTTGTAATATTTTAGTGAGGTAACCTGTTATCGCTGTCAGCAAGTTGAAGAATTGCATTTCAATCGTCAAATGTACGAGTTATTCTTTACTCTTCATACATTCCTTTCAAATCGACCATCAACACAGGACGACGATCAAGAAATATGAGAAATGCGATGTACAGAAACGATCAAGTAAACAGGATAATAAATGTGTAGGTACTTCCAAGAGTAATTACATCAGATGGCGAAGCAATTCACCTTTCCCTTAGGTGATCTGAAAGTCCTCAAAGCTACAAGATATTCACATAATCATACATCATATACCTCGACACTAAACAACGTAGAGTTGGCATCACAATAGCACATAAAGTATGAAAGTAATGGCTGGAGGGCTAAACTCAATTAAACGGAGAAAGTCAGTCAACGTATGTGTATGTAAGAACTCCAAAGAATATAATGCAAGCACATCCTATCATATTCTATATACACTGAATACAATGAATACATTGTAGGTATATCTCAGACGAACATCGTATTGGAATGAATCAGTGTTGTTAACAGTGTGAAGATACAGAGTATTCATGAAAACACGATGAAATAATCTCTCTAAGCGGGGTACTTAAATAATGTGATACCAAAATGGTAAAATAACGTGTTACGTAGCATAAAGGCGCAGGTCTCACCGATATGTTTTGTAAATCACAAATGTGAAATCCATAGTAAACGATAATTACCTTCATATTTTTGCGCAGCAATCACTGCTCCATTAAATTTAGAGTGTGCTGCTGCATAAATTAAGCTTCTTCTTCCTCTAATATTTCGGCCTTATATCGTTCACCATCTTCTGATTGAGCCGAAAGACTGAGGCTCGAGCACTCGCTCGGACGTTTTAAACAAACGGACCGCGCTACTGTGCAATGCGGCCACGGATACACTGGCGCCAGAGACGTTCATCGGCGGCGGAGAAGTACAATGTGCATGAATCACATTTGTGGCTGAACATTCGAACCACGCTTTGATATTGATGTATCACTCTGAGAAAATGCCTGATTCCATGGCTTAATCACGCTGAAACCGCTAACAGATAGGTGAGGTGCATGTTACAATTTCTTACAACACGGGGACCAATACCAATACAGTGTTCTGTCACGGCCGGTTTATTTGGCTTTAAGAGGTTGGTGTCCCTCCGGTGTTCTGTATATCTTCCATCGATTTTACGAATCGACTGCCCAAATATGTTAGGCCACATTCGTAGCGGATCTTGTAAGACAGACAATCAAATCATCTTTAACGGAACCTAAGAGTGCTGCTGTCGTCGGTGAAGGACGAAAATTCGCTCTTACTTTGTGCTTGCTGAGGATCAGTCCTAGTTCTGATGATAGGCTACCCGCATATAGTAAAAAAAGCCATGAATTTAAATGTTTCTGTGTCTTCTTCTGCATTGCTTATGGCCATTCGTGGCATCTTAAGTATCTGCAGTGGAGAACATCCGTTGGCTGCAAGTTGGTTCTTTACGTGTAGGGCCTCGAGCTGCAGACTGCTCTCGTCAGCAATAATGTGTGCGCTATGAACCAAAGTTCTGAGAACTCTCGTCGTCTGCGAAGACTGGTGGCAGATGTATGCAAGTAGATATAAAATTGTATGTGTCAGTTTCCGATATATTGTTTGTCCCAAAGCGCCATCATCTCCGCGCCGAACCAAAACATCCAAAAATGGAAGGCATATGTCATTTTCAACTTCCGTTGTAAACTGGATTTACGCATGAATGGAGTTCATATGGTTTGAAAATCTTGTATTTTATCTTCACCATGGGGCCACACTACAACTGTGTAGCAAACATGCCTACAAAGTGGTGTGGGCTTTAAGTCAGCAGATTCTAGCGCCTTTTCCATCAAGTCCTCCATAAACAAACTGGTCCACAAGGGCGACAAGGGACTAACCACGGCGACACCGTCACTTGTTCTCGGATATTAGGCGCAGATGTGATGCGGTTACGACCTGCTTGTTGCACAATACGGCTGCCTTCCATTGCGGTGGTCAGACATGGTCCACAGGAGCCTTGATAAAGTCTGCGCCTGCCTTAAGTTTTCCATGTAGTCTAACATCAGGCCATTGCAACATCCGAATGGCCCACAAATCTGGATATGCTCGATTCGACTACCTACACAAATGGAGACCCACAATGACGCCCATTTGAAACTGCCAGATGCTGATAACGCCGTATCACACGTGTATGCAGCATCTCCGGATCCTTCACAGTGATCACTTAACAATATGACGCTTATCACGCTACTTTTATACGAACAACGCCAATGCACTCTGGTGGCAGTTCTGTGACAGAGTATTTTAATTCTAATCATTTATATATTGGCCAATGTTATGTAGGTGTACGAAGATGCACTGAAATTCGACCACGTCTTCTGGGTGCTTCACTTTTTTGTCAGGTATTTTATGTACAAGAGGTATTTATCATCAGTTGGATGTATAATGGTTATTACTGATACTACTATTGTTATGATTACTTCTGTGAACGAAATACCATGTAATAGCGCTGCCATCTAGCGGGAGAGTCCAGCGGCGCAGAGAAATTCTCTCATACAAACGGTGGCCCTTCTCCTGAGGCAACTTGCACCTCTTCTCCGGCCAAGACGTCTGCCATTTTCGAGAGACATTCCGACGGCGGGACGGTCGTGGCGAAATGCGATGGGCCTTTCCGACTCGATGGAGCTGTTGTTGACAGAAGGGCAGACAGCGGCTCAATTGTCGCTCGCTCGGGACCTGCGGCCGCCACTGACGTGATCAGATTGCCGGCGCCCGGCAGGGGGGCCCGTGATTGGACAAGAGCTCGTAATTGTGCCAGGGGAAGAGAGCAGGCACGCAAACGTAGCTGCAGACGTCATTGGAATCTGGACAATTGTCTCGTAATGTGGAGCTGCAAGGGGAGGCATAATACCGGCGTCCTCAAGTAAGCACATTTGTAATGGGACGAAAAGACTGGATTTTATAAGGATTATGTAAAAATCGATCAAAGTGGCATACGATAAACTGATACCGTTTACCACATTCGTCTTAAGATATACCTTACTTACATGGGTTTAAAGAAGAAGGAAGAGACCAAAGGAGACTGTTAATAACACGACCATGCAAGATACTATCTTTAGATAGGAGCAGCAAAAATTTTGGCCCACTGTATATTTATTAAAGGTCATTGTCAACGTTTCTGCTGGGTTGCAGCAGTTGTGGGAGTTAGGTTTAAATTGTATGTACTCCCATCTTATCTTGTATTTTGGGCAATTGTAGTTTTTTTATTGGAGGGTCATTTTCAATGTTTGGCTGGAGTGTACAAGTTGGGATTTGTATTTAAATTTTACATCTTCCCAGTTTGCCTGTTATGGGGGATTGCTTAAGGAATTTTTTAAATTAAGGCTTATACATTGTTAAGCTGCATCCAACAGCTACAATCATTGCCGTGACTTGTGAGCCTTCCTGTATTTGGATAATTGTTATCCAATTGTGTAACGGTTATCTAAGCTTGCAGTTTGTTGGTACATTTAATGGCTGTCATTGTAATTCATTTGTTGATAAAATTGTTTTTGAAACTGCTTGCAGCCACGCCAAGTTGGTGTGACCTTTACACTTCCGGTTTGAAGCGCTGTACTTAATGGAATAATCATTAAAATTTGTTTTTCATGATTTACGCCTGTTCAAATTTCGATTGTGAGGGTGGTGATCCTTTTAATAAATTTTAAAAAAATTGTAATGATAATATTGTTGTTGAATAATAAAATGTATTCCATGACACAACAAATGACGAAATATGTGGGTCAACCTTCCATGTTTTTTACTTGCAGCTGTCCTTACCCTAGTTTTGAGCAATCAGGATTGTACCTAGGAGCAGATATAGACTCAGTTCACAATTCAGTAGTGATGAAGACTAGGCTGACTTTTAAGAGACATGTCACGATGAAATAAAGCGCAAAGAAGTGGGATACAGAAGTACTAAGGAATGACGAGATACACCTGAAGTTCTCTGAGACTATAGCTACTGCGATAAGGAATAGTCCAGTAGATAGTTCAGTTGAGAGGAATGGACAACTCTAAAAGGACGATCACAGGAATTGGAAAGGAAAACACAGGTGCAAACAACGTGACGAAGGAGTAGTGGGTAACAGAGGAAATACTTCTGTTGATCGACGAAAGAAGGAATTACAAAAAAACTTCAAGGGAATTCAGGAATACAGAAATACAAGTTACTTAGGAACGAATTAAATATGAAGTGCGGGAACCTAAGAAGATATGGCTGCATGAAAAACGTGAAGAAATCGAAAAAGACGTGATTGTCGGAAGGACTGACTCGGCGTATAGAAAAGTCAAAACAACCTTTCGTCAAATTGAAAGCAGGGGTGGTGACATTAGGAGTGCAATGGGGATTCCACTGTTAAATGGAGAGGAGAGTGCGGATGGATGGAAAGAATACGTTGAAGGCCTGTACCAGGGGGAGACTTGTATGATGACGTGGTAGAAGAAGAAACAGGAGTCTATAGACTAGAGATAGCGGATCTAGTGTTAGAATCAGAATTAAAAGAACTTTGGAACACTTAAGATCAAATAAGGCAGAACGGATAGATAACATTCCATCAGAATCTCTAAAATCATTGGTAGAAGTGTGTGAAATATATGAGTCTGCCTATATACCGTCTGACTTTTGGAAAAATATCGTACCCACAATTCCGAAGACAGCAAGAGCTGACGAGTGCGAGAATTATCCCACAATCAGTTTCACAGCTCACGCCGCCAAACTGCTGACAAGAAAAGTATCCATTAGAATGGGAAAGAAAATTGAGGCTGCGTTAGATGACGATCAGTTTGGGTTTAGGAAAGGTAAAGGCGCCAGACAGGCAACTCAGACGTTGCCGTTGATAATGGAAGCAAGGCCAAACGAAATTCAAGGCTCGTTTATAGGATTTGTCGACGTGGAAAAGCGTTCGACCATGTCAAATGGTGTAAGATGGACAAATTCTGAGGAAAATAGGGACAAGGTATAGGGAAAGGCAGGTGATGTACAGTATACGGGGTGTTACAAAAAGGTACGGCCAAACTTTCAGGAAACATTCCTCGCACACAAATAAAGAAAAGATGTTATGTGGACATGTGTCCGGAAACGCTTAATTTGCATGTTAGAGCTCATTTTAGTTTGTTCTTCCAACTACGCTCAATGGAGCACGTTATCATGATTTCATAATGGATACTCTACCTGTGCTGCTACAACATGTGCCTTTACAAGTACGACACAACATGTGGTTCATGCACGGTGGGGCTCCTGCACATTTCAGTCGAAGTGTTCGTACGCTTCTCAACAACAGATTCGGTGACCGATGGATTGGTAGAGGCGGACCTATTCCATGGCCTCCACGCTCTCCTGAACTCAACCCTCTTGACTTTCATTTATGGGGGCATTTGAAAGCTCTTGTCTACGCAACCCCGGTACCAAATGTAGAGACTCCTCGTGCTCGTATTGTGGACGGCTGTGATACAATACGCCATTCTCCAGGGCTGCATCAGCGCATCAGGGATTCCATGCGACGGAGGGTGGATGCATGTAGCCTCGTTAACGGAGGACATTTTGAACATTTCCTGTAACAAAGTGTTTGAAGTCACGCTGGTACGTTCTGTTGCTGTGTGTTTCCATTCCATGATTAATGTGATTTGAAGAGAAGTAATAAAATGAGCTCTAACATGGAAAGTAAGCGTTTCCGGACACATGTCCACATAACATATTTTCTTATTTGTGTGTGAGGAATATTTCCTGAAAGTTTTGCCGTACCTTTTTGTAACACCCTGTATACGGGAGCCAAGAGGGAAAAATCGGACTGGAAGATGAAGAACGAAGTGCTCGGTGGTATGCAATACTCGCATCATGCTGTCTGTGGTAGAAGAACAGGACCAAAGGAATACTGAACTTTCTTTTTGTTTCAGGAGAACACACCAAGTAAGATTTATCACAGAGTATTGGAAAAACACCTCCAGGTGCATTGACTACCATGAAACAGTATAGTTTACAATCATAGAACTGTACCAAACTCATTAATACCAAACAGATTAAATAGAATAATAAAAAATGTAGCAATGTAATAAAAGAGCTAAAATGCTTTCTCGAAAGAAGCGTTAAGATTTACACTCAAAAATAGAAATATACCCCGTAAATAAGCGACATATAAGAAAAAATACTGTATCAGTACAGCGGAGGTGCGCAAGGCACGCAAGAGAAATAAACAGACGAAACTGGTGTTAACTATTGCGTCCCGATTGATGCAAAAAGTCAGTGAGAACCTTTATAAAATTAAGAAATCTAAAATTTCCTATTCTTTTGGCCAGTTAAAAACCAACAGTGCATGCACGGAGTAAGATTAATAACCATTCAGTTGCCCGAGCCACACTCTCAGAAACACATTTAAGTAAATAATCAATTCGCAAATTAGCCGTTTACCAGTTCAAAAATTTACATGAGCCAGAAATAAAAAAATTGAAAGGAGAATTGCAATAGGCGTGCAGTGGTGAAGAGACAAATAAATACATCGACATGCTATACAACCTTGTTTTGGCAAGGCGCAGTGGGCTCGGAGAGAGTAAGTGGCGCAGGGCCACCTGCACACGGCTAGCTATTCTGTCGGACGCGGACTTGCCGCTGCTTTCTTACACTGCGCCTGCTCTATGAACCAGGCAGATTTCACCCACATCCCACCAAAAGAAACACAAATGGTAGCCTAATTAACAGAGAAGTACCGACTTTAGTATAGGAATTGAGCTAGGTCTCTATTATAGAGCGAATGCCGTCGCACCGGCCGCTGTGGCCGAGCGGTTCTGGGCACTTCGGTCCGGAACCATGCTGCTGCTACGGTCGCAGGTTCGAATCCTGCCTTGGGCATGGATTGTGATGTCCTTAGGTTAGTTAGATTTACGCAGTCCTAAGTCTAGGGGACTGATGATGTCATATGTTAAGTCCCGTAGTGCTTAGAGCCATTTGAACCATTTGAATGCCGTCACACGACAGTAAATAATTTTTCAGTAACTTAACGGAGTCAAATCAACGGGTCTTGTAGAGGAACCAATATCTGAAAGAACCTCCTGATACTGTTATCGACCAGGACGTTCGGCCGCCAACCACAAATAGCACCAAACTCACACCAGTAACCGTCACGCGGAGCGGAACACTAAACCCCTACCTAACGCGTTCAATTCTCTAAATAACACCTGACTAACAATAGACAGAACATTTCAGCCACGTATAAGACATTAGTAACAAAGACGAAATAAAATACTCACTGGGAGAGACTCTTAGAAATAATAAAAAAAAGACCACTAAAATTTGTTAACATAAAAACCCAGTAAGACAATAAACGAAATTGTGCACTCTAGTAATACTACATGCAGGACATGACACATGAAATAAACCCACTTAATATACACTGAAGCGCCAAAGAAACTGATACAGGCATATGCATCTAAATACAGAGATATGTAAACAGGCAGGAGATGGCACTGCGGTCGGCAATGCCTATATAAAACACGAGTCCGGCGCAGTTGTCAGATCAGTTACTGTTGCTACAATGGCAGGTTATCAAGATTTAAGTGAGTCTGAATGTGGTGTTATAGCTGGCGCTCGAACGATGGGACACAGCATATCCGAAGTAGCGATGAAGTAGGGATTTTCCTGTACAACCAATTCACGAGTGTACCGTGAAAATCAGAAATCCGAAAAAACATCAAATCTCCGACATCGTTGCAAGGTCCTGCAAGAACGGGACCAACGACGACTGAAGAGAATCGTTCAACCCTTCCGCAAATTGCTGCGGACTTCAATGCTGGGACATGAACGTGGATCGGCGTACGAACCATTCAACGAAACATTATCGACATGGACTCTCGGAGGCGAAGATCCACTCGTGTACCCTAAATGACTGCACGACCTAAAACTTTACGCCTCGCCTGGGCCCGTAATCACCGACATTGGACTGTTGATGACTGGAAACATGTTGTCTGGTCGGGTGAGTCTCATTTCAAATTGTATCGAGCGGATGGACGTGTACGGGTATGGAGACCTCCTCATGAATCTATGGACCCTGCATGTGAGCGGGGACATGTCAGCAGGGAACTGTTCAAGCTGATAGAGGCTCTGTAATGGTGTGGGGTGTGTGCAGTTGGAGTGATTTAGGAACCTTGATACATCTAGATATGACTCTGATAGGTGACACGTACGTAAGCATAATGTCTGATCACTTGCATGCATTGGCCGGCCGCGGTGGCCGTGAGGTTCAAGGCGCTCCAGTCCGGAGCCGTGCTGCTGCTACAGTCGCGGGTTCGAATCCTGCCTCGGGCATGTGTGTGTGATGTCCTTAGGATAGTTAGGTTTAAGTAGTTCTAAGCTCTAGGGGACTGATGACCACAGCAGTTGAGTTCCATAGTGCTCAGAGCCATTTGAACCATTTTGAACTTGCATCCATTCATGTTCATTGTGCATTACGACGGACTTGAGCGCAGGACAATACGACACCCCACACGTCCACAATTGCTACAGAGTGGCTCCACGAACACTATTCTGAGTTTAAACACTTCCGCTGGCCACCCAACTCCCCAGACAAGAACATTACTGAGCATATCTGGGATGCCTTGCAACGTGCTGTTCAGAGATCTCCACCCTCTCGTACTCTTACGGATTTATGGACAGCGCTGCAGGATTCATGGTGTTAATACCGTCCAGAACGACTTCAGGCATTAGTCGAGTCCATGCTAAGTCGTGTTGTGGCACTTCTGCGTGCTCGCCGGGGCCCTACCTGATATTAGGCAGGTGTGTTGAAAATGGCTCTGAGCACTATGGGACTTAACTTCTGAGATCATCAGTTCCCTAGAACTTAGAACTACTTAAACCTAACTAACCTAAGGACATCACACATATCCATGCCCGAGGCAGGATTCGAACCTGCGACAGTAGCGGTCGCGCGGTGCCAGACTGTAGCGCCTAGAACCGCTCGGCCACTGCGGCCGGCTATTAGGCAGGTGTACCAGTTTCTTTGGCTTTCCAGTGTATGAATGCGCGCCGCTACAAATCCGATGTTTTAAAGCAAGTAACGCTCAGATTGGAGCATTAAGTAAAGAAACAAATTCAGTAGCTTTATCGGAATGCACACACAATTTCCAGCTTAGTGACAGAAGTACAATCAATAGCCAGAAATCTGTTATGGAACCGGGCGTGAACCCCGAACAAACAAGTAGAAGACTACCTAACTAAATAGCCACAGTACTGGTACAGGAAATGGCAATTGTAGCCCTAGCTGCTGCCGATACTCGGCTCACTAGCATCCAAAAAAGAAATCGGAAGCTCAGCAGTCATGCCTGTACAGTGACCCAAGAAGGACAGCATAGAGCAGACATACAATTTCAACAAAGCGGCGGTCCGCCATCTGCCTCCAGTTCCGGACGGTCGCTGAAGAATACAACACGCTCCTTCCCTCGCTTGGCGCCCCACACCTCCAAAGGTTTGCAGTCGGCCCTAATCGAGGTCATAACTATTAGCAATTCAGGAACCCGCCCGAGTGTCTCATCCTGGTATCGCTGCCACTCTCAGGGCCTGTGACTGTTAACTTTCGAACATGTACCAACCATCAACTGCCGGCACACTACTTGCCTCGCCGCCAGGTTCCACTCGGCCGCCTCATCTCGAGCGAACTACCTCACCTTCCCGTCTCATGGTCACTGGCATCGCGTCTTCGATCGCCGCGCGAACCACGCCCTCCCAAGGCAAAGATGTTCTACTAGAGACTGTGGAGCGATCTATCGATCGCACAAAGGTTCACTCGGATTAAGAAAGGTGTAAGACAGGGATGTGGCCTTTCATCTCTAGTGTTCAATCTACACATCGAAGAAGCACTGATGGAAATAAAAGAACGGTTCAAGGATGGAATGAAAATTCAGGGTGAAAGGATGTCAGTGATAATGTTCAATGATGATATTGCTATCCCCAGTGAAAGTGAGAAAGAATTACAGGACCTGGTGAATAGAATGAACAGCCTAAAGAGTACAGAATATAGGTAAATCGAAGACAGACGAAAGTAATGAGAAGTATCAGAAATCAAAAAAAGAAGAAACTTAATAACAGGACTGGTGATCACGTAGTAGATGAAGGAATTCTGCTATCTAGGCAGCAAAATAACCCATGACGGACGGAGCAAGGAGGACAAAAAATGAAGACTAGAAATGGCAAAAAGGGCATTCATGGCCAAGGGAAGGCTGCTAGTATCAAACATAGGCATTAATTTGAAGAAGAAATTTCTGAAAATGTATGTTTGGAGCACAGCATTGTATGCTAGTGAAACATGGATTTTGGGAAAACCAGAACAGAAGAGAATCGAAACATTTGAGATGTGGTGCTGGAGACGAATGTTGAAAATGACGTGGACTGATAAGGCAAGGATAGGGAGGTTCTGTGGAGCTGTGAAGGATCGTCGAGGAGAGGTATATATTGAAAACACTAAAACGAAGACGGGACGTGGTGGTAGGACATTTGGTAAGACGACACGGAATAATTTTCTTGGGTTTAGAGGGAGCTGTAGAGGGGTAAAAGCTGTAGAGAGAGATTGGAATACACCTAGCAAATAATTGGGGACGTAGGATGCAAGCACTGCTCAGCAGGCAGCATCAAACCAGTCAGAAGACTGAAAAACAAGGGCGATAACAAGTTTCCGTTTGAGGGTGTTGCTGCAGCATATATGCAACATAACGCAATTTCGATGCGCGGATATAAGCTCCGGCATGTATGCAAGGGGTTAATGTGGAGTTCGTCTTTCCGACATGTATGTGGTAAATGCGGAAACGTGAACTATGGCAATGTTATTACTAAATGCGTCAAACACGGGCAACGTGCTGTTATTCTTTTTCTGGCTGCAGAAGAGTAAATACCGGCAAACGTCCATCGGAGAATGAATGCAATGTATGGGGCAGTATGTTTGCAATAATGTGACACTTCCGTGAAAATTGCGACAAGGGTTGCTGCTGCTTCATGATAACGCAGGTACTCATATCTTAAATGTCGTAAGGCAGACGTTATGCCAACTCAAGAGACTCGAGAAGTCAAGAGACTCCAGAACCCGTCCTAGAGTTCTCATCTCTCTCCATGCGATTATTACGCATTCGGTCCCTTAAGAAAACCTTGAATAGTCGACTATTCTGTCGGACGAGGGTGTGCAGCAGGCAGTTACAGACTTCTTCACGCAACAGGACACGGTGTTTTACTAAACCGGTATCTTCAAGCTTGTACGTCCTTGGGATGATTGCATCAACGCTCACGGCGATATTGCATGATTGACATAACGATACTGGACTGTACGGCCTTCGGAAGAAAGCTTTTTGATCGCCCCTTACATTTCAAGTCATTCTTGTCAGATCGATCGACTGCTATTTCGGTATTTGTACTGCATATTCATTGTAGACCGCTGACTAATATACGTTACAATTTCCAAATGCTGATAATTCTTTGTACTGGAAAATAATAATAAAACTATATGAGATATGTGGGATGCATCAACGCTGATTATACCGCTCTGTACCCTCTTAATGCCGATGATGATGATGTTTAGTTTGTGGGGCGCCCAACTGGGCGGTCATCAGCGCCCGTACTAAGTCCCATCTTTTACACAATCCAATTTGTACACTGTGCAATCAAGCCACTGTCACGAATGATGATGAAATGTTGAGGACAGCAGAAACACCCAGTCCAAGGGAAGAGAAAATCCCCAACTCGGCCGGGATTCGAACTCGGGACCCCGTGGTACCGTCTCAATGGAATCAGTAACATGCACAGGAACAAATCACAAATCACTTTTTGTCCTTGTAACATAGAATTTAGTCGATATATGTACAATTTAGTCTGTGAACCTATTTGATTTAGACGGTTTTCTTTCTTTATTTATTCATGTTGCACACTTGAATAAATTGTTGTCCTAGACAAAATATTTCGCATCGGTTGACATTTGAATATAGAATTATTTTGAATATTTTTTTAGATTTATTTGAATTTACTATGCTTTTCAAGTATATTCTGCTTCTGAAACCAGTGCGTGCAGTCGAAACACAGGTTTAATTAGCGAGAGCAATTAAGTCTTCAGCAGTCCACTGTTTGATATGTGGAATGGCTTGATACAAAGTGACAATTTATGAAATTTAATTTCGCCGTTGGGTATCCTCATTTACACGCCATAGTTATTTACCCGAGCTAACAGACATTTTATGCTGAATATGTGTATGCGTTATAAATTAATTTAAATTTAATACACGGTGTGATCAGTGATACCAAAATTTCTATGACGCAGAGGACGAGACAAAGACATTAATCAGTGATCGCATTGAGTGTTTGATTTATTACCGTACAACCGCAGCGCGGTACGGGAAACGCCCCCATTAACAGCACTGCTTGGGATGCCACAGCGTTTCCGATACGGACTGTGATTGGTTAATTGTTGTACATGTTGTGTAGATCAAAGTAAAACAGTTTCCTTAAGAGTTCGGCGCTTTATCTGGCTGCCATTTTCAGATGCGAAGCAGAACTGCTGGGAAGCCACATCGGTCCTCTCATCCCCCCCCCCCCCCTCCAATATACCTGAGTGCACATGCAGCGCTACTGGTGGAGAGCACTGGAAGGCTTTAACAACCGGAAGAATGGACGATCACCGAGTACTGTTTAACCAACGGGTGCTAGACGAAATATGAGTATTTGCAGACAGTTGCTTCCACGTCTCGGTACGGGGGCTGTGCCTGTAAGAAGGCAACAGAGGTTAGCAGATAATGCCATTAGTAGTCAATGGATTTCCCTTAAGCAGGACGTGGAACCCTGTTTTAACGTGTATCGCCTCTCAAAGACGGAGACGACAGCAGAGCTTAGTGGCAACTGTGTCGGTTGAGACATCCAGCTCCTCCCAGCACCACCACCGCGGAGCAGCAAGTGCACTTGACGGATTCCAGCACACGCGCCATGGGCCTTGTGTGAACCATATAGGGGCCACGGATCCGGCCTCTCAGCAGTCCAACTTCACATCCTTGCAAAGCTAAGATGTCACATTTTTTCCATGTTTCAGCTACAAATCTGACAAATGTAGCATGTCTGGTATGATTAGTGGGAGAAAATGTTCATTACGGTGCTCCAAGAACCTTTATTGATCGTTTGTGGACTCCAAAAATACTACGCTTAAACACCACGTCGTTTCGAGACTCTGTAACACATGGGGGCACCTCTGTACTGAAAAAGCGAGAAAGAGCCCTGTAATACTAACCAGTTGTTCTGAAAAAGTGAGAAACAGTCCTCTAATCGTACCCAGTTGTTAACTGTTATGAATACGAATTGCGGTGTAACGGCAGACCTATTTATCATTCTTAAATCATTTAGAAAAGTTAAAACGCCATTGGAAGCATTTGATTGTGGTGAAATGATCAGGATAAAATACTACACCTGTATATGGAAACTGTACTTGGGAATTTGCCAAGAGACCCGTGGTATGGTCACTGTGATGAGCTATGCTCAGTAACTGTCAAGTGTTGCACGTGTAATATGTTTTTGAAACTCCTTATTTGCTGTTACCCAAGTTGTAACTGAAATTATAAAAATGTATGGTCATGGATGACCTGATTTTAGGTGATAAAAATTGACTTAAATACATTTTTATGAGAAAGTGTTACTAGTGAGTGCTTAATCGCGAGAACAGGAAACAATAATTGCAACTACGCACCCCTGTGTTGTTAGTCTGTAAGAACAGTAACTTGCAACAGTTACTTGATAAACATCACTGCTTGTTACACAAACCAGTAGAAGTAAGAACACTATGATAGGTAAAAACGAGATAGTTAAGATAACAGAAGTATCAGAAGTAGACTGAAATAAGTGAGAAAAGTCTATGTCGACAATGGGTTTTCATTGTTATCAGATTGAACAAAAAAAAAAGTAAATTCCGTCCGAACAGGCCTCGGACGGTCCAACGGTGCCGATTGGCCGTCGTGTCATCCTTAACCGATAGGCTTCACGGCATGTGTATATGGAGTCGGATGTGGTCAGCACACAGTTCTCCCGGCCACTGTGCTTTCGTGATCGGAGTTGCTAATCATCAGTTAAGTAGCTCCTCAATTGGCTCACATAGGCTGAGTGCAACCCTCTTGCCAACAGCGTTTGGCGTGGCTTGGGTGGTCTGATACGAACCGATGTTACCACGGCGGCAAGGCCTTTGGCTGTTATTATCAAATATTCCCATATAATTCAGAGAGACTTTGCCAAACTTCGTATGGAGCCCATAACTCTACGGAAGTAGATCATTGACAGTAGGAATTTTTGGCGAAGTTTAAAGAAGAAATTAAGTATCACATTATAAATGGTAAAAACTAGTACAACGCAAACATTGGGTTACCTGTTACACTCGTCTGGTGTGTGACGTTTCCGGGTGGGGGGGGGGGGGGGGGCCACTGGGGGCGAACTGCACAGTAACCCTGGTTTCGGTGTGGGGCGTTGGTGGGGTGAGTGGACTGCTGTGGCCTGTTGTGGGGTTGTGTACCACTGCGGGCTACGGCGGGGACGAAGCCTCTCCTTCGTTTCTAGGTCTCCGGTTCCATAAAATACGATTCAAAACTACCTAGAAATCCACGAGGTTTTCATCAAAACATACTTTACCAAAAGACTAGGAAAAACGGTGGAACGTTTGATAATGTAACGAGGAATAGTCATTTTTGTGTCAGAAGAAGTATGTGAATGAAACAGAATATGTGCTTAGTTTTGTCTTAAGAATGGATGGATTAACTCAAATCAAGAAGAAGTGTAATCACAATCAGACCAAAAGACAAGCGTTAACTTTGTTTATTAAGGTTACCGAATATGTATTGTATACGAATCGTGCTAAAACTTTTCAGATTAACTGGAAATCACGAGAGGAAAGTTAAATCCCAACCACTGTCCTTATCCGGAGGGTGCATTTCAAATTAGAAACGAAGGCATAGCTGCGTATATATTTAAAATAATCTACTTTTTTGGAAATAAGACTGTTGTATGTTCTTTTCGTGCAACTCATAAATACTTGAAAAACGTCGTGTTACAAAATCACCAAGAGTGCTGATGAAGTAAGCCTTAACAACAAGATTCAAACAACCTATGTACGTCAAGTAAATTAATCAAGTAATTTAATCAGAATTATTTATATTAGCCTGTAAGGGAACATTCTTACCATCGCGTCAAAAATAAAACAACATCCAGTTTCAGTGAGACAGGCCGGATTTTTGTTTTAGTTCAGACGCCATAGTCAGAACATTGTCTTACAAACTGATGAAAATAATTTTATGATATCCGATGACGATACGTGTTCGAAGCGGGTAGTGAGTAAAGATTTAGTTCATCTGCATTTATTTGTTGCTATGAAATTCGAATGTTTATGAGATATGTGTAATACACACGGATTACTCGGGTAATATCAAAGTCTTTAGCTGTAGCTGGAGGTCACCGTACGTTCTGACGTGTTGCAGAGTGTTTGGACAGTGCAGCGCCCGGGCAGTCGGCAACCCACTCGGCAGGCGCGCTACCGGGGAAGCCGTCAGCCTTTCAATAGGGGCGGAGCCGATGCTGGGTAGGCTTTGCGTTCGCCAGCAGCAGCGTGCGCCGTGGGCGGGCACCGCCGCAGCCACGCATCTTTTATTCAGAGCAGGGCCGGCAGCTGTGCCGCCTCCGCCGATCCGATTTAGCTCTGGAGATTTGCAGAGGACTCTCACACGCCCGAGTTGTGTGTCGTTGCACTACAGGCCCACGCTCAGCTCTTTCAGAATTTGTTTTATGTGTAATTCCGACGCAACATACCACACGGTTATTTTTGCCTCGAAATCTGGCAGAAATCCTTCCTACGTAGCATCATTAAATTTTCGCTGCACTGTACGGTATTACCGGGAAATTCCTGCCAGGTATTAATATTAACGAAACGAGCTCATATACTATCCAGCTGGCCAGCGCGTAAAGGCCGTATAGCAAGGCGGACGCTATTGATTCTGAGCGTAAGTTGGAAAACCTATGCTTCATATACTCTTCAATCTTGAATGAACCCACATTTCAAATTTCTTCTCCCGGCTTTGGAAATGCTGGAAAAAAAATCTTGATCAACTCCTAAATCTGCATGACTTGCTCTGCAGTTCACACTTGTTTGGCACGGGGTTCACATTAGGACTTTCAGTTTTTCTCTATCGTTCCACTCTCAGATACACTACTGGCCATTAAAATTGCTACACCACGAAGATGACGTGCTACAGACGCGAAATCAAACGGACATGTAGAAGATGCTGTGAAATGCAAATGATTAGCTTTTCAGAGCATTCACACAAGGTTGGCGCCGGTGGTGACACCTACAACGTGCTGACATGAGGAAAGTTTCCAACCAATTTCTCATACACAAACAGCAGTCGACCGGCGTTGACTGGTGAAACGTTGTGTTGTGATGCCTCGTGTAAGGAGGAGAGATGCGTACTATCACGTTTCCCGACTTTGATAGTGGTCGGATTGTGGCCTATCGCTGTTGCGGTTTATCGTATCGCGACATTGCTGCTCGCGTTGGTCGAGATCTAATGACTGTTAGCAGAATGTGGAATCGGTGGGTTCAGGAGAGTAATACGGAACGCTGTGCTGGATCCCAACGGCCTCGTATCACTAGCAGTCGAGATAACAGGCATCTTATCCGCATAGCTGTAATGGATCGTGCAGCCACGTCTCGGTCCCTGAGTCAACACATGGGGACGTTTGCAAGACAACAACCATCTGCACGAACAGTACGACGACATTCTCCAGATCTCTCACTAATTGAAAACGTCTGGTCAATGGTGGCCGAGGAACTGGCTCTTCACAATACGCCACTGACTACTCTTGATGAACTGTGGTATCGTGTTGAAGCTGCATGGGCAGCTGTACCTGTACACGCCATCCATGCTCTGTTTGACTCGATGCCCAGGTGTATCAAGGCCGTTATTACGGCCAGAGGTGTTTGTTCAGAGTACTGTTTTCTCAGGATCTATGTACCCAATTTGCGTGAAAATGTAATCACATGTCAGTTCTAGTATATATTTGTCCAATGAATATCCGTTTATCATCTGCATTTCTTGTTGGTGTAGCAATTTTAATGGCCTGTAGTGTAACAAGCGGAAAAAAATGAACACCTAAATTTTTCTGTGTGAGCTCGGATTTCTCTGATTTTATTGCGGTGGTCATTTCTGACTGTATAGGAGGGACTCTTCAAAATACTTTGGCATTCGGTGCAGAATAGTGGTGATGCGAATTTCGTGAAAAGAACTCACCGCAACTAACAACAATTTTTTTTTAGTGATTGACACTCCATCTAACGGACCATGTCAGTGACATTCTCTGCCCTATTTCGCAATAATACAGGATGTTTAAAAGTGAATATACGGCTTTGTAGCATTTATTAGCATCAACTTTCAATTATAAGTAATAGATCAAATCAAAGAGCAGCTCCGACAGTTTTGTTTGTGTATCTGTGCACAATTGCAAAAATGAGGAACGAACGAGAGTGACTGAATAACGTGCAAACAAGTGACAGTCTTTCACTTGTAGCCCCATGATATCATTTCAGAAGGCTAGCTGTGAATTTACAATTTCAATGACGTCGATGCGGGAGCTTAAGGAGACACTTACAAGAATGTCCTTATCGTTGGCAGTTGTTACAAGCTCTAAAGCCTACAGATTATGGTGTATGTGCCAATTTTTCAAATGAAGTGTTGCTACATGACGATGAAGATTTTCTGGATCGTGTCGTCTTCATTGATGAATCGACATTTCACCTCCGTGGAAATGTCAATACACATCTGGCGGTAAGCAGATCCCTACAAGGTGGTACAGTTGCAAGAATATTCCCCTAAACTGATTTTTTTTGGTGCCACACCCCGGCGGAATGATCAAGGACCTCTCTTAAAGCTGAAGCAACTAAAACTGCTGTTTCTTATCTTGATGCGCTAGAACTGTGGCTGTTAACTCAATTGGGAGAAGCTGAACCAAATAACGTTATTTGGTGCAAGACGGTCGCCGCCTCACTGGCGTAACTCAGTACGCAAATGGCTACACGACATTTTATCAGACCACAGGACTGACAGCAGGCGGCAGGATTGTAACCTCCCCACAGTAAAAAATATAGTAAAAAATAAATATATAACATTCAAATTTAGCGTAACCTCTCACAAATAAATTCCGTAACCTATCAATAATACAATGTAACTAATCTCTCAATAAAATTGAGACTCATATATAACCTTTCAATAATTAACTGACTGTGAATGTAAACCGGTAAATTTGGACGTCAGCAGTGCTGCGTCAGGGCCCTGAAAGGTCATACTGAATAAACTGAAAATTCTTACCTCAATGAAGTCGCCGGATAACGCATATATATATATATATATCTGCTCCTATAATATTTTTTTTCTGGCACAGCCCAGTGCAATGCTGGCCGATAGACTTGTCATGTATAAAAAGAAACAACTGATTTTTCTTTACAATAATCGGGATGACCATGGATTGGAGAAATTAGTAAATTCTTTAAATTGAGACGAATGATTGTCAAAAGTTAATTTTTATAAGAAAGATTATTATTAAGAGATTTTTTTAAAAACATTTACATGGGACTTGATATAACAATAGTACATATGCGCGAGGCTGCTTTTACCCTATACTACATCGCTCAGCCACCGCCATCGCTCCCCACGACTGGCCCAGGCAACTCGGTACACCAGACTGCTAGCTACTACTTACTCCTACTGCTACTGACACTGCTTTTACTGCAGCCAACGCTGCTGTCTGGTCTGAGATTCTCTTATAGCTTACATATCGGAGGCAGCGCGTGAGCAATCCAACGAAATTACATCTGCTCGAGCGCGCTAGCAATAAATTCCTTAGTCATGGACCTCTTACAGGATGACAAAGTTTCCTTTGGGTGATCTCCATGTTCAGGCATGATCTCACGTCATGCGGTTTTTGCCGTTGTAGATTCATGTAGGATCATGTGTATGTGCCTTCGCTACCACCTGATTTACCCGACTATAAAAACAACATAGTTGCAACAATTACTCCAGACACAGTGGTCAAGGTTTGGGAGAATTCGCCTATCGACTAGTCAACAGTGCTCAAATTCAATACGTACATGAAAAATCGGGTTTCTCTTTCATTTGACGTATTATTTACAATTATAAGTTCATTGTAATAAATGCTACAAAGTCTTAAAATCAGTACGTATATTCTCTCTGAAACACCCTAAAAGAAAACGAACTGCCTCTCTTTCAGTTTTACCGATGTCCTCTGTCAGTTTTGTCTGGTATGGATCTCACAATGTGCAGCAATACTCCAAAGCAGGACGAACATGCATCCTACAGGTCAGGCTCAGAAAAGAATTGCGCCCGGTGGGCGCGCCCGCGACCCGGGTGCTGCAGGCAGTGTAGTTCAGCGCCCCGTCCGCGACCGTGTGTCGCTAGTGTCGCCATAGCAGCGAGAGAGAGAGAGAGAGAGAGAGAGAGCTGCGGAGCGAG
Organism: Schistocerca americana; assembly: GCF_021461395.2. Taxonomy (NCBI): domain Eukaryota; kingdom Metazoa; phylum Arthropoda; class Insecta; order Orthoptera; family Acrididae; genus Schistocerca; species Schistocerca americana. The sequence goes on from NC_060119.1 coordinate 1,019,093,683, forward strand.
TAAGACCGCACACCACTGCTCTGCGGTGGACCGTCCCGCAGTCAGATCCAACTCAAACAAAATAACAGAGGAAGCGCGCCTCTGTAAAAGAAGCCGATGAGCGGTAAAACAAGCAGACCATTTGCCGTTTAGGTAACAACTAGAGTTCGTGTGGCAGAATTACTACGTAAAGCTTTAGACAACAACATCCAAAACAAGAATCGAAGAGCATGTTAGTTGTTTTCTGACCCTCAGGTTCATTCTATTAGTACTGCACACGCGCACTCGTCATATGTACAATAGACGTCTTCTGAAAATTATATCAGTTTCTTAAATGAACTAGAGTCATAAATATTCTATTTTAGAAATAACTTTATGTAAGAAATATAGAGTCTCATTCTTACTGTTAGCAGTTACAAGTAAATATTTTTGTTATACTTCGGGCTACATCTCTTTGTATCCCTTTTCAGAGTTTAGAAATCTGATCCTTAGTTTGCTGTTTTGTACGTAAATATTTTAACCGACCAAGTTTGAAAACTTATTAAAAAATAGAATTAAGATTATAAAGCTCTTTAATTCTTACAGTCAACGTCGTTAAAGAAGACAATTAACATTTTACACTTTTTTCTTTTCCGAGGAAACGGTTTTGTCAATGTTTGGCACAATATCCCCTGAGACTGATAATCTGAAAGAATAAGTCAAATTTTTATCGCCAAGTAATGAACGGTTCTTACAGTAGTTTTAGCAAGCTTTAAAGGAGAGAAAAAGCGCTCACAGATATACGTGTAACCAAACATTGAGAGAACTTAGGACGCGTGCTTGTGCAAAAGAGGATATTTCTCTCGCGGAAGACAGCTGTAAAAGTAATCCCAAGTTTTACACACGAGAAAGCGGTCCTTCAGGCGGATATCGCACTGCAGGTCAATCAGCTCTAGTTGAAGCACTTGTCAGACGTCCTATGCCGAAGGGAAAACGGGCGAACAAATATATTTAAGGCCGACTGAAGCTCACTTATCTCCAAAAATCTGTTTTCAAACCGTTCTTGTAATTCGCAAATGATTGCAACATGATCTGAAAACTTTACATCTTCTTTAACGCTTTCTAGTGCAGGAAAGAGACCACAATTCTTTCGCGCAATTGTTTTCCCCACAAAATAAGTTTTTTTTTAAAATGCTTGAATTGTCTGCACTAAATCAACGACATAGTGATTTTCGCGTTGGAGTGAAATGTTCAAAGTATTTAAATGACCAGTAAGGTCACCCAAAAAAGGCAAATTCACCACCCGCTTAGGATCACAAAGTAATTCTTCTGGACGTCCTTTCATTTCCAAAAAGTTATTTATTTCGCCCCTCAAGGAGAAAAACCGATGAACCACCTTTCCTGTGCTCAGCCATCTTACTTCGGTGTGGTAGGGGATGTCCGGGTATTCCTCTTCGATCTCAGCCGAAATTCTTTCAATTGGCGATGTGTGAGTTCATGCGAGCGAAGATAATTAACCGTTCGAAGAACTGTGTCCATAATATTTTTTTATGTTGACAATGTTCGCACAAAGTGCCTCCTGGTGTATGAGACAATGAGCTGCCGCGAATAAGGAACAGCCGACTTCGTCCATTTTTGACCTCACGTAACTCAGAAATTCAGTGCGTATCCCTCGTAGCTCCAACCCTTGTTACACTGGTCAGGCGTTCCCATTTTAAACCCATTGACTCTAACACGTTTTCCACGGTTAGAAAAATATCTAAACCTGTGGTTGTGTCTTTTAATGGTATAAGATCGAGAAATTCTTCGGTGACACGTAGATTGTCGCCGACACCTCGAATGAATATGACGAGCTGAGATACGTCCACAACGTCCGCGGATTCGTCAAGAGCGATAGAAAGTGAAATGAAGTTTGCCGCTCTCTCCATTAATTGCTGCTCCATATATGAGACCATATCTTCGACTCTGTGAGCAACAGTTTGAGGCGAAAGAGCTATTTTTTTCAAATTTTTCCGTGAGGTCTGGTGGACAAATACAAGCTGCCGAGTCGACCAGGTAATCCTTGATGAGATTCCCAGCAGCAAAGGGTTTCCCTGCTTTCTCAGCCCTCAGCGATCATTTGTAACTTGCGCACAAACTTTGCGTACCTGTTTCCTGCTCGTACCACGCCAAAAAGCAACATACAATTAATTTTGTACAATCCTATTTTTAAAACACTTTTATCACTTTAACAATTAATTGTTTCATTCATTGAAACTCAAATAAAAAACTAACAAAAAAGATTGATTTTAGATGGGTTTTCCCCCAGTTCCGCTGAAAAAGACAGCGATGTGTGGTCGGAAAATAAATTTTTATCTATTGCAATATTTGCGTATAGCGGCATGGCGAGGCTGGGCTGTCGGTCTGCACGGCCAGCTAGGCAACACGGTTCGGCCACTGCGACAACATACGAATTCGTCTGGGGCGCTGGCCGCGGGCGATCGCGGGCGCTGGCGCCCCAGGGGCACAGTTTGGACGAGCCTGCTATAGATAGTCTCTGTGGTACGTTTCTTGCGTCTTCTGTGTCTTCCGCCGATAAAACACAGTTTTTCACTTGCCTACCTCACAACAATTCTTGTACGACGACTACAATTTTAGTTATTCGAAATTGTACTCCATAGGTAATTGTTTGAAACGAAAACCTTTAAATCTCTGTGATTTATCGTGTAACCGAAATTTAATGGAACCTTGTAATGTCACAAAATTGTTGACGTTAGCATTCGTTCTCCTGTCGCTGGCGCAGTTACGAATATGGTCTCATTCGACTGCGTTTGGTTCAATGTACTACTATGCCACATATTTAATCTACAATGAGTTGATTCCTGTTGTAATTGTTTCATTTCGAGTTAGGCGAGAGAGCGCCGCGGTCGGCTGAGGCGGTCCACAGCGTGGTCCACAGCGCTATATCAACTGCCCGCTGTTGCTCCTGCCGGGCCTCCATGACGCCAAGGATGTACCGTCCTTTTCAACAATAAATTACTGTCAACTGTTTTTCTAGACTGATTGGAAAACTTATCACAAAAGTAAAAAGTCTTGTAACCTCACGTTCAGAAAAAAAACAGTAAACCTTGAACGACTAGAGATAGGACGTTCATATTCACAGAACATGCACAGTAGTATGTTCTCCAGAAATGTTTAGCATTTGAACCATTTCGGCCCGCCGCTTCAGGATCAACATCGATATTGCAGCGCAACACTACCTACCGGTAAAATGTGCATGCGGCTCTCGTTGTCGCTATAAACCGAAGGTAACGGATCAGTGTGACTTGAGCAGACGTGTAGGATGCCTCGCAGACGTATGCGCGAACCGCATCGTCAAATCAGTGAGTTTCAAAGAGGGCGCATTATTGGTATGAGAGAATGTGATGCATCCATCCGGGAAATTGCTGCTCGTGAGAGCCGAAGTGTTTCTGCAGTGCAACGGGTGTGTACAGAATGGTTCAAGGAAGGCCGTAGATCATAACGAGATGGGTTAGATCGCACCACCCAGACCATCTACAGAGAAGCGCTCATCCGAATGGCATTGAAGGACAGATCTGCGTCCTCCTGTGGTCCGGTGCGACAGTGGAAAATTATAACACATCGTACACTATCAGAGGTGACAGTCCGTCACCGCTTATTACAGCACGACGTTCACTTCCCCTCTTACCTTTGACGAATGTACAGTTACTTGCTAGGCGGCAAAGGTGTATGGAAAGACGTTACCGTGGACAGGAATGGCATCAGATAATGTTTTCGGACGAATCCATTTTCTGTTTGTTTGAAAATGATGGGGGCATTTTGGTTCACTACAGTCAGATGGGAGCGACATGACAGGGACTGCATTCGCACAACACATACAGCGCCAAGTATAGGCCTTCACAACACCCCAGAAGCCATTTTTCAGCAAGATAGTACACGACCACATGTTGCTGCACGATCATGTGACCTCTTGGACTCACAGGATGTCAGCCTTTAGCCCTGGCCCCCCAGAGCGCCAGACTTGTCACCAATCGAAAATGTGTGGGATATGGTGAAACGACGTTGCAGCGCTGTGACCCAGTGCCAACCACTATAGATGAACTTTGGAAAGAGACGAATGCAGCATGGATGGCTGTACCACAGGACTCCACTCGCACTATATGAGCGTCGATGCCGTCATTCATGGAACAAGTTACCAGGGCTCATGACGGATCCTGTGCCTCCGAGGCAAAAGGTCACATGCGGAATCAAGGTGACTGAAATGCTAGTCATTTCTGTAGAGCATACTAATGTGTATCTCCTGTGAATATGGATGTCCTATCTCTAGTCGTTCAAAGTCTTCTGTTTTTTCTAAACAGGAGTGTATGTTATGTTAGTTGAGGAGAATGTAATATGAAAAAAAAAAAAAAAAAAAAATTATACGAGGGCGTTCTGAAAACAAATGCATCCGCATTTGAGATAAAATCGTAATAATAAATACAATTTCAACCACCGAAATTCAACATTCAAGCAATTTAAACCTAAATAGCAACATCACCAGTACGATTAGATAAAGCAGTTTTTAAATAAAACAAACGTTGTTAAAATTCTACACCTTTATTTTTCAAGTGCACATATTTGTTTCTCAATATAGTCATCCTGGTGACGAACACGTTTCTCCCAATTACAGTCCGCAGCTCGTGGTCGTGCGGTAGCGTTCTCGCTTCCCGCGCCCGGGTTCCCGGGTTCGATTCCCGGCGGGGTCAGGGATTTTCTCTGCCTCGTAATGACTGGGTGTTGTGTGATGTCCTTAGGTTAGTTAGGTTTAAGTAGTTCTAAGTTCTAGGGGACTGATGACCATAGATGTTAAGTCCCATAGTGCTCATAGCCATTTGAACCATTTTCTTCCCCAATTATAGAGACCAGGTCATCGATACAATCACTGCAACAATGTTTGACTTTTTTTGATAAAACCACAATCTCACCACTGCTTGCAACACTTTATGTCTATCAAAGTAGTGTCTTCGAAGGTATTCTTTAACTTTTGGGAACAGGTGAACATCGAATGGGACCAAGTAGGGATTGTATGGAGGATGATCGATGACAGTGAGCTCAAAGTGTCTGATTGTTGCAGATGTTGCAGCGCTTGTGTGTTGTCTGGCACTTGTCATGTTGAAGCAGAGGGTGGTGCATGTGTGGAGGAATTCTTCGACACTCGGCTGCAGCACGCTGTTTCTCACGCAGCGACGTAGTCACGTTACAGACCGCTACAATTCGGAGCCCTCTAGAGGCAGAGGGCTGCAAATATGTAGATGTGAAGAATAAAGAGGGAGGTTATTAATACAGTTTGTTTGATTGAGAAACGTTTAGGAGTTTTCACATAAAAAATCCGGAAGCGGTACTTTCCATCGCACCTTGTACATCAGCAAAGATAAGTGGACTGCATTTTACGTCATATCGACGAGAAAAATACCGTATATAAATTTTTCCTTGTTAACTACTTTCTCTCGAACTGAAACTACTATCAGAGAGAAAATCACGAGAAAAAAAACCATTATATCCTATGGAGGATCTTACACTCGTTGTTATTTAAGGTCGATTGCCACTTCATGCACCATGTAGATATCTTATCTAACTCATCCTGTAATTAATGTAAAGACATTTTGTATCACATAATTTGCCTTTAATGTACAGTTAGGCTTTAGATGTCGTTTAACAACTGAAGATGCTATATTCTCTTTTCTCTGTGGGGTACTGGATGGATTAAACAAAAGGTTTCGAACGCTAGGCGTATTTCTTGATTTGACTAAGGCATTTTATTGTGTTGATTACAAAATATTGCTCCAGAAATTGGACCATTACAGAATATGGGGAGTAGCTCATAATTGGTTCACCTCTTACTTAAACAACAGCCAACAATAGGTCATTATTCACAATGTTGAGAATGGCTGTGATGTGGGGTCTGAGTGGGGTATGGTCAAATGAGGGGGGGAGGGGGGGATGTACCTCAGGGATCAGTGTTGAGGCCACTCCTGTTCCTTTTTTATATAAATGATATGCCCTCTAGTATTATGGGTAACTCTTAAATATTTATGTTTGCTGATGACATTGTAAGTAGGCTGTATAGGTTTTTTATTGGTATCGCCACGTAGCGCTCTGTATGAAAATCACTGGCTGTGCTGTGTGCAGTCTGTGGCTAGTTTGCATTGTTGTTTGACATTGTAGTGTTGGGCAGCTGGATGTTAACAGCGCGTAGCGTTGCGCAGTTGGAGGTGAGCCGCCAGCAGTGGTGGATGTTGCGAAGTGAGATGGCGGAATTTTGAGAGCGGATGATCTGGACGTGTGTCTATCAGAAACAGTACATTCGTAAGAATGGATGTCATGAACTGCTATATATATTATGACTTTTGAACACTTTTAAGGTAAATAGATTGTTTGTTCTCTATCAAAATCTTTAATTTGCTAACTATGCCTATCAGTCTTTAGTGCCTTCAGTAGTTAGAATCCTTTATTTAGCTGGCAGTATTGGCGCTTGCTGTATTGCAGTAGTTCGAGTAACGAAGATTTTTGTGAGGTAAGTGATTTGTGAAAGGTATAGGTTAATGTTAGTCAGGGCCATTCTTTTGTAGGGATTGTTGAAAGTCAGATTGCGTTGCACTAAAAAATATTGTGTGTCAGTTTAAGCACAGTCATGTATAATTTTTTCATATGTCGACCCTTAGCCGAGGATACCTCACTGGAATCTTCTGATTTTTTTTCTTGTAGTTTGTGTAATTAGTGTAGCTTTTGTTTATTGCTAGCGCGTAATTGTAGAGAGAATCTCGTTTGTAGTTGCAGTCTTTCATTGTTGTACAGTAAAACAGTTGTGGCATGCATGTAGATATGCACCAAGTATTTCGCAGCTGCGCTTGCAATTAACTAGATATTATTTTCAGCGCTATGTTAATGTGTTCTCTTATTTTTGCTCTTCAAATTGTGCTTTTATGTGTAATCGTGTGAAATATTGTGACAATAATGGCATGTGAAACGCGTAACACTAGGCTCCAAAGTAAACTGAGAAATAATAGTGACGACGAGCGTAGCTTATCAGCACCACTGTGTAATGAATTAACAGACATTCAAAGTAGTAATTTGGTAATAGTGCATAGGGAAATGGAGCGGGTGGCAAATAATGGCGTAGACAGAGAAACAAGTAGTGAACAGGGAAGCATTATCGATCGATCGGTCAGCAACAGCTCGCCTCAGGAATCCGAAATGACAGAACACAATATTGCAAATACTGTAGATTCAGGTTTTGGGTCCTCACCGTTTTCTCAAATGCATCAAGACACATTATCTGCTCGTCAAAATGCGAATGTTGCCGGTGAAAATGCACTGCCAAAAAGCATAGAGAAACAGATTACAGACACTAATACATTATTATTACAATTAATGCAACAAATGGAACAAAATCAGAGACAAACAAAGCAAAAGCTTCAAAAGTTAGACACAATGGAACAAAATCACAGGCAAATACAGCAACAGTTAGACACAATGGAGCAAAATCAGAGACAAACACAGCAAAAGCTTCAAAAGTTAGACATAATGAAACAAAATCTTCAAAAGTTAGACACCACACCTGAAAAAACACGTGAAGATTTAACTACTGAGTTACATAACATTGAATCGAAATGTCAAAAAGTCTGTAATGACGTAAAAATACAAATTTGAGAGCATTTTCAACATATTTCTTCGCGCCATGAAAATGCATTGCAGAATCACGAATCAGCCATAAAAGAACTGCAAACTATTGTTCATGAAAATCATGAGACCTTGTGGGCTAAAATTGACGCAGTTGCATCTACCGATTCGGTTACTCTACTTGCAAAAAATCAGGAAAACTTAAAGGACACAGTAGATACTCTGAAAATTGGTTCAGAAAGACACATGGAGGAAATTAGTTCATTATCAGAGAAAGTAGTCGAACTTTCGGATTAGCTAAATAATTTATCTACGAAGGTAGATGATAATCTGAATGACGCAAGACCGGTAGTCTTTAATGACACAGAAGAGTACGAACAAATAAGGAAATTGGTTCAAATGGCTCTGAGCGCTATGGGACTCAACATCTGTGGTCATAAGTCCCCTAGAACTTAGAACTAATTAAACCTAACTAACCTAAGGACATCACACACATCCATGCCCGAGGCAGGATTCGAACCTGCGACCGTAGCAGTCGCGCGGTTCCTGACTGAGCGCCGAGAACCGCTAGACCACCGCGGCCGGCAATAAGGAAATTCAAACAAAATCAGAATCAAATTAATACGCAACACAAAAGAGAAATCCGGAAAGTACAAGGTCAGTTGGCACAAGTAACACAAAAATTACATATTTCAGAGGACACTCGCGCTCCAACACGGGAAGAGGGACTTAGAAATTCGGAAAAGCCGCAAAATAATAACACAGGGCATTTCGGAAATTATGAAAGAAATTGGCAAGGTGCACCGAATTTTGAGATGGAACCGCCGACACGAAGTAAGAATGACCGATATGTGACTCGCCGACATGATGATTTTGACTATAAGCTGTTCTTTACTACACGTAAATTCAAAACATTTAAGAATTCTGGGAACGACATTCGTCCACAAGCATGGCTCCATCAATTCTCTCATTGTTTTCCTCCCAACTGGTCGTTAGAGCACAGATTAGAATTTATGTGTGGCTACTTAGAGAATGAACCAGCTGTAAGAATGCGATCGGTCATTCACGATTGCCACAGTGAAGGAGAATTTTACCATGCCTTCCTCTCAGCATATTGGTCTCAAGCCTCACAAGACTGAGTAAAACATAGCATCATAATGATGAAACATTTCGAACATTCTGAATTTTCCAGTCTTGTGAAATATTTTGATGACATGTTGCACAAGAATCAGTACCTGTCAAACCCATACAGCCCCTCAGAGCTCATCCGCATTTGCTTAATCAAATTACCTGAACATTAGCGACATACTATTTTGGCAGGACTTTGCAAAGACGACAGTGAAGCTTTTCAGGGACTCTTACAAGAATTAGAAATTGACACTGACAATCGCGGAACGCGAAAACAGGAACACAACAATTACCGGTCACTGCACACGACAAGGCTATTCTTACAATGTAAACCGTGACCAAAACAGACACCACCCGTATGACAACCGTTGGCACAGTAGTAAGAGTTACAGAGAAAAATCGCATTTCCGTAGTAATGAATATAACAGAGACAGTCATAGAAACAGACAATATGGCAACCAGGGGAGACAGGGCATCACGGGAGACAGAATAACTTCAGACGCAACGGTCCACTGTGGAGTGATAATTCAGGGAGAAATTCTCCACCACTTAACTGACAAGAAAGAAACTACAGGAACTACCGACATGACGACAGACAATATAATCGTAACGACAGACCTGAATTGCATCAGAACTGGCGGGATTCAAACAGGGCAGGGCCCTCTCGACAAGGTGAATTTATAGAGTTAGGTCTCCTAATCCCAATAACGACGCCCGCCAACAAAGAGACAGACAATGACCCGCACTGCAGGCAGGTACGTGCGCCGGTTGGCTCAGCGAAAAATAACCTAGACGCTAACCTTGAGAAAAAATTTTAGCATTTCTTACCGACGTATACAACATGATAATTCCGTTGAAGTTGAAACTCTGCGTACTAGGAAGAGTAAAGGATTGCACCACATTGCACATGTAAAACCGTTTATTGAAAGATAATCTGCTTTTTAACTTAGTCTTTGCCATAAAATTTTCCATTTCACGCTACTAGTACAATTTGTCACACTGAGAAACTGTTAACATGCAACAATGTTTTGAAGTTAACTATCCAGTGAAGAACCGGGAGAACTTATTTAAAAAGAAATTACGAATGCATTGATATAGTGAACAGATGTCAAAGTGTTATTGTGTGTGTACATTCTTGCTTGTTAGTTGCACGATTACGTAACGACTATAAGGTTTACATACTTAGAACAGACGTCACAGTGTTATTGTGTGTGTACATTCTTGCTTGTTAGTTGCACGATTACGTAATGACTATAAGGTTTACATACTTAGAACATATACCGGCACTGCTAATGAGATTTTCATGTAACATCTTGGTTTACTTGAAAATACATTCTTTATTTGAAGTACTTTCTGTGGGATTAAAGATGGCTTAGCATTTGGTTTCTTTGACAGCTACACGATTATATCATGACGCTACTAATGTGTGACACAATTTACACTGTTGCTTTTGTACTATATGTGCTTTATATCTGCACAGTTTTTCTGAATTCTTCTGGAAAGTAAAACATGTTTTAGTAGTAACTTTTGTGGTATAGCTACAATGAGACAGCCTTTTTCATAGCACAACAATACGTTACAGTGTAGTACTTTCTTGATCATGGTACTGTACATAATAACTACGATATCTATACGCATACCATTTCACTTTTGTTTATGATGAGGTAAGTACATTGACTTCTGCAGAACTTAGATTTCGGAGGACGATAACTACGACACTTCCATAGAATTATCTTACAGCAAGACGCACATTTAGCGCTAAAGGACACGTATTTGAGTGATTAATTTTGTACTTAAACCATTTATTTTTCAAGATTTTTGAATTACAAAGAAAGTTTTCCGTGATACATTTCATTCCATTGCTGTAATCTGTAACACCTGAGGGTATAATTACATTAATCCTCAGGGGGGTACATGCTTACTTTGTATACCATATGTTTGGCAAGCACAAGGAGTCCTAGCTAATATGGTATTTGCTTATACAACTTTACACATCGGTACCATATTCCTCTAACACAGAATTACACAGCTATCTGATTATTTAACAGAGAAACAAACTTTTTTTTTACTACATCAGTGACACATGTCTATGCAATTACACAGTTGGATAACTTCACACTTATGAAATTGTATTTTGTCTGTACTTTGTGAACTGTTCATTTTTTTTTTGTTTTTTTTTTTTTTTTTTGGAACCATTGTGATACCATGAGAGCTTTGAATGTCGCATTTGGTATGGGGTCATGATTTTTAAAGTACGTTTGAGGTAGATGACACTATTGAAATGAGCAGAGAATTTTTTTAGGTTTTGACATTAGTGCGGAAAGCTACGACGTTTTTGAGATTTGACTGAGGTGTTATGTTGTTATTATTATGACGACAATGTGTATTATGCTGCTGAGGTACGTTTATGATCAATAAGCTGATGCTATATGAGGAATTTGATTATGCTACGTATTTGTTATGATGAAATATTGAAGAAGTGTTGACGAATATGTATATGTGTAATAAGGTAAGGAATAATGAGTGGTGGTTAGGGACTCTGGCTTGCGAAAAAGGTTGTTGGAAACCAAGAATCGTACTTTAAGAGTTATGAAACATATGTAAATGCGTGAATGTATTACAATGCCGACGACAATTTTTTGGACACTGTTATATTAATAGGATTTTGTTTCTACGCATTTGTAACGCAAATTCTTGATCTGTGAAATTTTTAATATGAGACTGTCACTGTAGCAGAAACTGATGTCGTAAATATTTCAGTAAGGAAGGTAGGTCACCTTGACGTAATGCGAGATAGTCGTCTGACAAAAGAGAGCCATTAGATGGAGAAAAAAAAAGAGGCCATTATTCTCGCTATTGACATTCCTTTGTAGAAAGCATCACAAATACGACACGCTCAAACTTGAAAATATATGATTACACTGTGGGGCTCTTAATTTATGATATTTACTAAAATGCCTAATAAAATGATGAGAAACATTTTACATCTATTGTATTTCTAGTTGAGAGATTGCTCATTTTGTTTAATATCTAGTTTCTAGCTGCACTGCAGCATTGGTTAAAATAAAATTTTATAGATGTTCTAATATAAATGTTTTATGCCTACAGATCCAGTAAATAATAACTTTATGATGTACTTAAAAAAAATGAAGGAGCTCAAAAAGACATTTCCCTTCACAGGAATTGCACACAGAATTTTCTTTTCAACTCCTTGGTAATATTTCTCGTAGAATAAGTTGTGGTGCACCACTTTAATTACATAGACATTAAGATGTGAATATACATTTCTCTTATCTGCATTGTTGTCTTGAGTGTACTATTTTTCTGCTTGAGCTTTGTCATGTTTAGATGTAAGTTATTACATTTACTGCTGCTTGCTTTGACAATTTCCATTTTTTTCATTGCTGTTTGTATTAATTGTTTTGTGCTGCTGCATTGCCTCATCCCTTAGTTTAGCATCTGAGCTCAGTAGATTTAAGTTAGCTTAAGAGGGGGTAGACTATATAAGTGAACGAGTTGTGATGAATTGGAAGAAATACATTTAGAAGCTATAATAAAATGGTTTGGCCAAAAAAGTATTTTGAAAGAGGATATGAACAAAAAAGTAGGGTTTAGGGACAACAGGTTTAGGTAGGATTTTCTTGGAAATAAATGATGAGGTAAGATAATGGAAAATAAATAATAAGGTAAGAAATATGTGAACATATAAATACAGAAAGGATGCTTGGATTGGATTTTTTTGGTGGAAACAAATGTTGAAATAAGACGAAAAATCTACAGAATGAAGTTTTGGGTTGGACTGCAGTGCCAAATGTTACACTGAAAACAGTCCCTGCCCTTTCCCCTTATGTTATCCCTCTGCATGTCAAGAGTCAGCACTGTCTTTCCGTTGGAAGGACAACACTACTTCTTCAAGACTGCATGGAAATCCACTACTTCCGTGTGCATTTTCTTTTACTGCTCAGACTTTGAGAAAAACACTGCTATTTTACTGTGATGGACTGTCTTTATGGACTGTGAGAAAATTTTAGCTTTAGACCAACATTGTATCAATAAGTGTGTACATTTGATTTCTTTGTTATTGTAATTGTGAAAACAATTTTAACAAAAATGTATTGACCAGTGCCCAAAACAATTTGTAAAATTTTTTGTGGGGAGCATGGGGGCTATGTAAGTAGGCTGTATAAGTTTTTTATCAGTAACGCCACGTAGCGCTCTGTATGAAAATCACTGGCTGTGCTGTGTGCAGTCTGTGGATAGTTTGCATTGTTGTCTGCCATTGTAGTGTTGGGCAGCTGGATGTTAACAGCGCGTAGCGTCGCGTAGTTGGAGGTGAGCCGCCAGCAGTGGTGGATGTGGGGAAGTGATATGGCGGAATTTTGAGAGCGGATGATCTGGACGTGCGTCTGTCATAAACAGTACATTTGTAAGAATGGATGTCATGAACTGCTATATATATTATGACTTTTGAACACTTTCAAGGTAAATAGGTTGTTTGTTCTCTATCAAAATTTTTAATTTGCTAACTATGCCTATCAGTAGTTAGTGCCTTCAGTAGTTAGAATCTTTTATTTAGCTGGCAGTATTGGCGCTCGCTGTATTGCAGTAGTTCGAGTAACGAAGATTTTTGTGAGGTAAGTGATTCGTGAAAGGTGTAGGTTAATGTTAGTCAGGGCCATTCTTTTGTAGGGATTGTTGAAAGTCAGATTGCGTTGCGCTAAAAAGTATTGTGTGTCAGTTAAAGCACAGTCATGTATAATTTTTCTAAGGGGACGTTACATAACATTAACTTGGTAATAAAGGATATTGTGTGCAACATTGGCTTGGTTATAAAACCTGCAGTTCACGACATAAGTTCATGGTTTGTAGAAAATAAACTAACGCTATATCACAGTAAGACTCAGTTTTTAGAGTTTCTGACACACAATTCAACAAAACCCGACGATTTAATTTCACAGAATGGGCATGTGTTTAGTGAAACTGAACAGTTCAAATTTCTACGTGTTCAGATAGATAGTAAACTGTCGTGGAAAGCCCACGTTCAACGTCTTGTTCAAAGACTTAATACTGCCATTTTTACTATTCGAACGGTATCTGAAATATGTGATTGTTCGACACGAAAGTTAGTCTACTTTGTTTATTTTCATTCGCTTATGCCGTATGGTATTATATTTTGGGGTAATTCTACCCATTGTAAAAGGATATTTTTGGCTCAGAAACTGGTGGTTATGGCAGTAAGTGGTGTAAGTTCACAAACCTCTTGTCAACCTGTAGTAACGAGTCTGGGTATTTTGACATTGGCCTCTCAATGTATGTATTCTTTACTGTCGTTTCTTGTTGACAATATCAGCTTATTCCCAAGAATAAGCAGCTTTCACTCAGTTAATAATCGGCAGAAATCCAACCTGCATTTGGATCGTACTTCCTTAACTCCTGTGCAGAATGGTATGCAGTATACTACTGCATCCATTTTGAACAAGCTACCACAAGAATTAAAAAATCTTAGCAGCAATCTAAGCGCTTTCAAATCAAAACTGATGAGCTTCCTCATGGGTCACTCCTTCTATTCCGTCAAGGAGTTCCTCGAAAAATTAAGCTGATTCCTATGTTATATTGTTGACTGGGTTTACTTAGTCTTATGGCTTGACTTTTTTTGGGCTCATAAACATTTTATTTTTGTCTGTTATTACTTTTATGTTCTAATTTCTTGTATTGATACGTTACATGACCTTGGAGATTTGCTCCTCAATTTGGTACTGCGGAAATTGTAACTGTTGCTGGCGGCTCTTCAGTTAACTAATAATGCTACGATTGTATACTGTAGGTACGATGGTGGTATCACAAGAAAACCGAGGAGCCGCCAGCAGCAGCCGTTAAGGCCAAAAATTCTTGAGGATGGCTTTAACATAACCCGAAACCGGTAAACAAACAAATATCATTGCGATCTCCACCATTGATTTTAACCTAAATATAACACCGGGTCACTGCGCTCCATAGAGAATGTTGTCTAAATTTACGAGTCAGAACTGATGACTCAAAAAACTCATTAATATACTGTTGCTGTTATGGTCTTCAGTTCAGGTACTGGTTGATGGATCTCTCCATGCTACTCTATCCTGTGCAAACTTCTTCATCTACGAGTAATTACTGCAACCTACATGCTGCTGAATCGTTTTAGTGTATTCATGTCTTGGTCTCCCTCTACGATTTTTGCCCTCCACGCTTCCCTGCAATACTAATCTGGTGATCCTTTGATGCCTCAGAAAGTGTCCTACCAACCAGTCCCTACTTCTAGCCAAGTTGTGCCACACATTCCTCTTTTCCCCAATTGTATTCAGTACCTCCTCATTAGTTACGTGATCTAACTATCTAATGTTTGACATTCTTTTGTAGGACCACATTTAGAAAGCATCTGTTCTCTTCTTCTCTAAATTATGTATCGTCCACGTTTCACTTCCATTCATGGCTACACTGAATGCATATACTTTCAGAAAAAACTTCCTGACACAACTATATTCTCTTCTTTAGAAACGCTTTCCTTGCCATAGCCAGTCTACATTTTATATACTCTCTGCTTCGACCATCATTAGTTATTTTGCTCCCTGAATAGCAAAACCCATCTACTACTTCGAGTGGCTCACTTCCTAACCTAATTCCCTCAGCATCACCTAATTTACTTCGACTACATTCCATTACCCTCGTTTTACTTTTGTTGATGTTCATCTTATAATGTCCTTTCAAGACACTGTCCATTGCATGCAACTGCTTTTCCTCGCCCTTTGCTATCTCTGACAAAATTACAATGTCATCGGTAAACCTCAAAGGTTTTATTTCTTCTCCATGGAATTTAATTCTTATTCCAAATTCTTCTTTGGTTTCCTTTACTGGTTGCTCAGTATACAGACTGAATAATATAGGCTACAACACTTCTCACTGCCTTCTCAACCACTGCGCCCCTTTAATGCCCTCGGCTCTTATAACTGCCATCTGGGTTTTGTACAAATTGAAAACAGCCTTCCACCCTCTCATTTTACCCCTGCCACCTTCAGAATTTGAGAGTATTCCAGTCAACACTGTCAAAAGTCATCTCCAAGCCTACAAATGCTAAAAATGTAGGTTTGCCTTCTATCTTCTAAGACAAGTCGTAAGGTCAATATTACCTCATTTCTACGGAATCCAAGCTGATCTTCTCCGAGGTCGGTTTCTACCAATTTTTTCATTCGTCTGTACAGAATTCGTGTTTGTATTTTACAGCCGTAACTTCATAAACTAATACTTTGGGAATTTTCACACCTGTCAACACGTGCTTTCTTTGGGATTGGAATTATTATATTTTTCTTGAAGTCTAAGGGTATTTCACCTGTTTCATTCATCTTCCTCACCAGATGGTACAGTTTTGTCATTGCTGTTTCTATTCAGGCTATCAGTAGTTCTAATGGAATGTTTTCTACTCCCAAAGCCTTGTTTCGATTAAGGTCTTTCGTAAAATTCTTCTAGCAGTATCGTATCTCCCATTTCATCTTCATCTGTGTCCTCTTTCATTTCCATAGCATTGCCCTCAAGTACATCACCCTTGTATAGACCCTCTATATATTCTTTCCATCTTTCTTCTTTCCCTTCTTTGCTTAGGACAGGTTTTCTATCTGAGCTCTTGATGTTCCTAAAGGTGGTCCTCTTCAAAGGTCTCTTTCATTTTCCTGTAGGCAGTATCTATTCTCTCCTACTGATATATGTCTCTAAAACCGTACATTTGTCCTCTGGCTATTCCTGTTTAGCCATTTTGCACTTCCTATCGATCTCATTTTTGAGACGTTTGTATTCCTTTATGCCTACTTCCCTTACTGCATTTTTATATTTTCTCCTTTCATCAATTTCAATATCTCTTGTGTTTCCCAGGGATTTCTTCTAGCCCTCGTTTCTTACGTACGTGATCCCCTACTGCCTTCACTACACTCCTGGAAATTGAAATAAGAACACCGTGAATTCATTGTCCCAGGAAGGGGAAACTTTATTGACTCATTCCTGGGGTCAGATACATCACATGATCACACTGACAGAACCACAGGCACATAGACACAGGCAACAGAGCATGCACAATGTCGGCACTAGTACAGTGTATATCCACCTTTCGCAGCAATGCAGGCTGCTATTCTCCCATGGAGACGATCGTAGAGATGCTGGATGTAGTCCTGTGGAACGGCTTGCCATGCCATTTCCACCTGGCGCCTCAGTTGGACCAGCGTTCGTGCTGGACGTGCAGACCGCGTGAGACGACGCTTCATCCAGTCCCAAACATGCTCAATGGGGAACAGATCCGGAGATCTTGCTGGCCAGGGTAGTTGACTTACACCTTCTAGAGCACGTTGGGTGGCACGGGATACATGGGGACGTGGATTGTCCTGTTGGAACAGCAAGTTCCCTTGCCGGTCTAGGAATGGTAGAACGATGGGTTCGATGACGGTTTGGATGTACCGTGCACTATTCAGTGTCCCCTCGACGATCACCAGTGGTGTACGGCCAGTGTAGGAGATCGCTCCCCACACCATGATGCCGGGTGTTGGCCCTGTGTGCCTCAGTCGTATGCAGTCCTGATTGTGGCGCTCACCTGCACGGCGCCAAACACGCATACGACCATCATTGGCACCAAGGCAGAAGCGACTCTCATCGCTGAAGACGACACGTCTCCATTCGTCCCTCCATTCACGCCTGTCGCGACACCACTGGAGGCGGGCTGCACGATGTTGGGGCGTGAGCGGAAGACGGCCTAACGGTGTGCGGGACCGTAGCCCAGCTTCATGGAGACGGTTGCGAATGGTCCTCGCCGATACCCCAGGAGCAACAGTGTCCCTAATTTGCTGGGAAGTGGCGGTGCGGTCCCCTACGGCACTGCGTAGGATCCTACGGTCTTGGCGTGCATCCGTGCGTCGCTGCGGTCCGGTCCCAGGTCGACGGGCACGTGCACCTTCCGCCGGCCACTGGCGACAACATCGATGTACTGTGGAGACCTCACGCCCCACGTGTTGAGCAATTCGGCGGTACGTCCACCCGGCCTCCCGCATGCCCACTATACGCCCTCGCTCAAAGTCCGTCAACTGCACATACGGTTCACGTCCACGCTGTCGCGGCATGCTACCAGTGTTAAAGACTGCGATGGAGCTCCGTATGCCACGGCAAACTGGCTGACACTGACGGCGGCGGTGCACAAATGCTGCGCAGCTAGCGCCATTCGACGGCCAACACCGCGGTTCCTGGTGTGTCCGCTGTGCCGTGCGTGTGATCATTGCTTGTACAGCCCTCTCGCAGTGTCCGGAACAAGTATGGTGGGTCTGACACACCGGTGTCAATGTGTTCTTTTTTCCATTTCCAGGAGTGTATTTCATCTCTCAGACCTACCCATTCGTCTTCTACTGTATTTCTTTCTCGTGTTCTCCTCAATCGTTCCCTAATGCTCTCTTTGAAACTCTCTACAGCCTCTGGTTTTTTCAGCTGATCCAGGTGTCATCTCCTTAAATTACATCTTTTTTGCAGTTCCGTCAGTTTCAACCTACACTTCGTAACCAATAAATTATGGTCAGAATCCACATCTCACATCTGCCTCTGGAAATGTCTTACAATTTGAAAGCTGGTTCCTAAGTCTCTTTCTAACCATTATATGATCTATCTGAAACCTCCAAGTGTCTCCAGGCCTCTTCCACGTATACAACCTTCGTTCATGATTCGTAAACTAATTGTTAGCCATGATTAGGTTGTGCTCTGCGCAAAATTTTTATAGGCGGCCTCCTCTTTCATTCCTTACTCCTAGTCCATATTCATCTACTACTTTTCCTTCTCTTTCTTTTCCTGCTATAGAATTCCAGTCCCCCATGACTATTAAATTTTCGTCTTCCTTAACTATCCGAATAATTTCTTTTATCGTACTATGTATTTCTTCAATCTCTTCGTCACCTGCAGAGCTAGTTGGCATATAAACTTGTACTAGTGTGGTAGGCGTAGGCTTCGTGTCTATCTTGGCTACAATAATTCGTTCACTATGCTGCTTTTAGTAGCTTATCCGCACTCCTATTTTTTATTCATTATTAAACCAACTCCTGCATTAATCCTATTTGATTGTGTATTTATAGCCCTTTATTCACCTGATCAGAAGTCTTGCTCATCCTGCCACCGAACTGCACTTATTCCCACTACATATAAAATTTTAATCATCCATTTCCTTTCATAAATTTTGTAACCTACCTGCCCGATTAAGGAATCTGACATTCCACACTCCGATCCATAGCAGACCAGTTTTCTGTGTCCTGATAACGACGTCCTCCAGAGTATTCTCCACCCGCAGATATGAATGGGGAACTATTTTACCTTCGGAATATCTTACCGAACAGGATGCTATCACCATTATCCATACAGTAAAGTTGCATGCCCTCGATAAAAATTACAGCTGTAGTTTCCCCTTGTTTTCAGCCGTTCGCTGTACCAGCATAGCAAGGTCATTTTGGTTAATGTTACAAGGCCAGATCAGACAGTTATCCAGACTGTTTCCCCTGCAACTACTGAAAAGGCTGCTGCCCCTCTTCAGGAACCACTGGCCTCTCAACAGATACCCCTCCGTTGTGATTGCACCTACGGTAAGGCTATCTGTATCGCTGAGGCACATAAACCTCTCTACCAACGGCAAGGTCCATGGTTCAGCCGGCTGGGGTGGCCGAGCGGTTCTAGGCGCTACAGTCTGGAACCGCGCGACCGCTACGGTTGCAGGTCCGAATCCTGTCTCCGGTATGGATGTGTGTGATGTCCTTAGGTTAGTTAGGTTTAAGTAGTTCTAAGTTCTAGGGGACTGACGACCTCAGAAGTTAAGTCCCATAGTGCTCAGAGCCATTTTTCCATGGTCCATGGAGGGGGGGGGGGTTAATGTAAAACAATCAGATAAAATCACATTGTGGTATTTAGCGGCTTCTTTTTCTAATTTCCTGTACAGGAACGGTTTTATGTCACTCTGTATTAACAAACACATAGGGATACATCGTGAACTATAACAAAAAGAATGATTAGTAATGAAAGTAGGATATAATATGAATGAAAATAATGATAAATAACAGTCGATACCTGAATCATCCTAGAAACTCACATTAACATATTCACAAACGCTGAGTGATTCCAAGCCAAGAGAGAAGTTCACTGCAAGCAAGGGCGTAAATAGAGACTAGTTCTACCGGGTATCAGTGCACAATAAGCAAATGACACACTGCTTCAGAAATGCCTCTATCAGTCCATTAGATTATTGTTGGGAGTTACGCATTCCGGTAATTAATCGCATTTCAGAAGCTTTCTTTTGGCCGGCTTTTAGGGCAAAATACTCCTATGTGCGTCAGCTGACACTACACCACATACCTCGACCCTCCACCGCCACCCAGTCGTGCGCAGAAGTGCCCCACCACCCCGAGGTCGACTTCAGTTAGTGTTGGCAATGGAGCCTTTACACCACAACGGCTGCAGGTCCACCATTTCAGCATGGATTGTTAAAATGCAGAAAACGATCTACTGTACCATACGATAATCTAAATTAGTAGCAGACTGTTTTGTTTTGCCCCCTCTAGCGTTAAGCTTCGATAACTGAAAAAAAACCTGTTACTTAATTGTACTTTTTAGGTTGTTGGGCAGCGGGTGGAAAATTTTGTCTATTGTCACTATCGTTCTCAACACAGGCTCTCTAACTACAATATTGGCAACCAGAAAGTGATTAATAAAAACGTGATGCCTGTAATTTGACACCTTGCCAGTAGCACCAATTATTCTCAGTCCTGATACCCTCACTATTGTAAGCTTATCTTTACTAGGTAATGCACCAAAGAAGGACTGAGACAACGCACTCACCTCACTGCCACTGTCTAAGAGACAATGTACATTGATACCTAATAAATTTACTAGTATTATAGGGTGGCTTATTCTAGGTTGTACAGGTAGTTCCTCAAATTCATCCAACAGTTCCTTTTGAATTTGTCTCCAGCTAAAGTGATCGACATCTGTCTTCATTACATTTAGATCAAGGTGTATAGGGGTTTCCCGAACCAAATTTTCAGCTGCCTTTCCCAGTCGGTCTACTAATTTTAAATCAAAACACCGCACGACTTCATTACATCTAGTTTGCTGAAAGTGACCGAAATTATTGTCGTCGGAGCGACTCTGCTCCTCCAGACCGGGCATAACACTAGTTACAGGTAAACCACTTTCATTATTATTGTTGAGATCCTTATCAAGTGACAATTGGTCACAGCCACTGGGTTCATTGATCCACAACAGGCTACCCTCTACATTTTCACTTACCTCCTGCCCTAAATCTATCAACACAGTATCAACATCCTGCACAGGCAGTTTAGATATGAGCACACCATTTTAGTCGTAAATATAATAACGAATTTTTTCTGCTTCTTCACCCGAAAATTCATTACTTTGCAGCTCTTCTCTTGCTCTTCCCATTTAGAAAGTGTCTCCATCATGGTACCAACTAAATACTGTGAGTGGTTTAATATTTCTGATGTATCATTGGAGGCTACAAAATTACTAGCATCAGGTTCCCGTTATTGGTCATGGTTATTATTTCTCCATTTCCTACCTTTCTTAGGATGGCGAACACCTACTGTTCGTATGTTTACATTGCCATTCTGCTCATTCCTAAAATTACTATTAGTGCTGTTACTATTTCTATTGTTACGTGCCTGCTCCTCATTGGCAGCAACACGCTCTACACGTTCCAAATATTCAATGAAACGGTCAGGGTTGTCTCTAGGGGCGGATATGATTCTAGTTTGCGAATTCCATGTCAATTTAGGTTCAAGACCTAGTATTATGATTTCAGGTTTCAGCTTTTCCGTCAAATGTGACAGACATGAAATCCAAGATCTGGCAAGCTCTTTGATAGATTTCCTGCCTGAATTGAAGCATTTCCCACTCCAAAATTCTCTCAATACCTGATTCTGCTTATGAGTAGACCAGTATTCATTAATGAAAGCTGTCTTAAATTCCGCTAATGTGCTACACTTCAACTGACCAACTTCAGCTGACCAACGCATGGCATCACCTGCCATATGAGTTCTAATAAATGAAATTTTCTCTCGTTCAGACCAAACTGATGGAAACACATCTTCAAAATCCTACCAGAAATCTAATGGATGGATATTTTTGTCTGGATCTTACCGTAGGAACTGCCGACACTCGATAAAAGCGGCGTTTGCAGTTACAACTTGTTGTACACTACCGTTACCGGAAGCTACTGAAGCTACTTTACTCTCAATTTTATTAATGTTAGTGCTAATAGTTTCTACTTTCATTTCAACATTACCTATTCTTTGCAGAACATGAGTAGTATGAGTATTAATTGCTTCTACCTCTGCTTGACATATTTTCACTTTTACATTAACATCTTTAAATCTATCAGAGCACAGTTCAGATTACGCCTCTACCTTTTCTGTTAACTTTTGCTCCAGTTCCACATCTTCCTTTTAGAAGTCTTTGCGAACCTCAGCAACTTCGGACTTTACCGTTTTATGCAACTCAGGTAATTGCTGAGCAACCTTTTCTTTAATGTCAGCATGGTTTGCATTAATCTTATAATTTGAACTGTCCAGATCTGCTTTGAGCTCAGCTTTTAAATCCTCTTTCAACTAATTGCAGCCAGCCTTGAAGGTATTGTCCAACTACCTCAAACCGTTTATTCAAATTAGTTTCGCTGGCTGATATTTACTGCAATACTACATTTATATCAATTACCCCAGTATTAGCTGGTTTCTTATCACACTCAGGTGACGTAAAACTAGACCCAATACCAAAATCATCAAAAGTGATTGGTATGTTACATCCGACTTCTCCTTTTTTAAACATTACCCCCTCTGACAACTGTTTCATTTTTAAATCATCAGAGAAACTATCATCCAGTAAATTAACAATCTCTGATTTGTGTTTTACTACAGAGGTTTCTATTATTGAATTATTGCCTCTTTTCACATTATTGTCAGGAGACAATGGTTCGGATTTCACTATAACATCACAATTTTCAAGCAGATTTACATTTGAACCATTGTCTGCATTTGAACTTTGAAACGCATATGTATTTAGTACAGCGATGGCGAGGCATGACAGACTCTCTGACCAGAGAGTTATTTATCGTTGCTAGTCTG
The DNA here is from genome assembly GCF_021461395.2 of Schistocerca americana. Taxonomy (NCBI): domain Eukaryota; kingdom Metazoa; phylum Arthropoda; class Insecta; order Orthoptera; family Acrididae; genus Schistocerca; species Schistocerca americana. The sequence continues at coordinate 1,019,116,596 of NC_060119.1, forward strand.
CGCTTGACCGGGCGAGAGTGCAGTTGCATGTAGGGAGTCGGCAGTTGCGGTTGCGGTCGAGTTGCGACAGAGTTCAGTTGTACGTAGCGAGTCGCGAGATCATGTAGTAGCGCGCGAGAGACAGTCGGAGTCGTGTGTGAGGAGTCGGCGGGCGTCGACATGGGACTCTGGTCAAGATTCAGGACGAGGTATATTTTTTAAATAAGGGAATGAAGCAGCATTGCGCTCGTAGGCGTACACATTTTTCAGGAAATTGAAGAAGATGGTTCTACAGTAATTAAAAACATCGCATTTGCAAGTCGCATTTTGTCACCTGCTGAACGAAACTATTCTGTTACAGAACTGGAAACATTATGTGTTGTATGGGCTTTTACGAGATTTAGACATTTTCTTCATGGCAGGCATACCACCGCATACACAGACCATAGAGTTATACAATTTTTACTTTCAGCTAAATTTACTCACGACAGATTAAGCAGATGGAAGCTTTATTTACAGGAATTTAATTTTACAATAGTTCACATTCCCGGCACACAAAATGTTATAGCAGACGCACTATCCCGTTCTCTCAGCAATAATCAGCAAGACATCGCAACCAGCTTCTGCAAAGCAAATTTCAGTGTCATTTACATTCAGCACGTTGCATTTGAAAATTTTATTTCATCGTCATTACAGGACATAGCAAAAGAGCAAAGTAAAGACAATGTGTGGAAAGAAATTAAACACCTTTGGCAAGATAAGAATAATGTTACGATTAGAAACCATTACACTGTACGCAATGACATTCTGTTTCGCCGCTCTCATCCTGACAGCAACAATTGTTTATTATGCATTCCTGACGAACTGGTTAACAAATTAATCTGGTACACTGATTTAAGTTATGCACATTACGGAGCCAGAAAATGTTTTCTTATACTGAGACAGAACTGTTATTTTACCAACATGGAAAAACGTATACGACGAGTTTTAGCGTCATGTAACATTTGCCAGGAAGCTAAGTCAGACACCACTTCACATATTCCTCCATTATATCCCATTGTACCTGTTAAATGAAGACATATGGCCGCAGTAGACATTTTTTGGTCCAATTCCGAGAACTAACAGAGGTTTTTGCTACATCATTGACGCTGTTGAACTCACTTCAAAATTTGTTACTTTCACTCCGTTACGCAAAGCTACTGCTAAAACTGTTTCAAGAGCATTTGTAAAACATTTTCTATTTCATGTAGGGCATGTCATGAGAGTAATTTCCGATAATGGATCACAATTTCGTTCTGCTATATGGACACGCATGTTACGAGCTAGAAACATTTCTCCGATCTATATATACAAGTACCATGCTTCTTCGAACCCTTGTGAACGATTAATGAAAGAAATTGGTAAACTGTGTAGAATATACTGCTACAAAAGACATATTGATTGGGATACACACATATTCTCCTTCCAAGATGTAATTAATTCCATACCAAATGAATCCACTATGCTATCTCCGTCTGTTATACTGAAAAATGCTGAACCACCTAACGAAATTAAAGAATTACTACACTTTCCTACATCTCGTCGATTACGACACCATGAAATAATTAACATCGCGCTAAACAACATCAAACGTGCCGCAGAGCGCCGAAGAAGACAGCAAAAACAGGTTTGTACACGCCGTGACTTTCACATTGGACAGAAGATATTAGTACGTACACACTATTTATCCAGCAGAATAAAAGGTAAGTGCAGTAAATTTGAACTTCTATACGCAGGTCCATATCGGATTCGCAGCATTCCTCACCCCAATGTTGTACACGTCGAAACTTTGAGAACCAGGAAAAGTAAGGGCAACCACCATGTGTCGAACATTAAACCCTTTATTGAATGAAACCACTTTATGATTTAACGTGCTATGATGCCACTTATGACCACTTATACAATTATATTCACGTGATTAATTATTGAGGACTATCGTATTTTTTCTTGGCAAGTGCCCGGCAAGGTAAGGTTAGCAGGTCGCTCTTCTTGTCGTTACACATCAGACCGTGCATATTTTCCAGATGAACTTACACATTTTATGACCACTTATGCAATTATATTTATGTGACTAATTATTGATGACTATCGTATTTTTTCTTGGCAAGTGCCCGGCAAGGTAAGGTTAGCAGGTCGCTCTTCTTGTCGTTACACATCAGACCGTGCATATTTTTCCAGACAAACTTACGTATTTTATGAATAATTATGCAATTCTATGTAGTGACGTATTAATTTTATCAAATTCTCTCTCCATTAAAGTCTTTAATTCTCGCCTCTATTAACTACGCTACATACAAGCTGAACACAACGAACGTCACATTTTGTCTTTCTTATGTATGTACGATTGTTTTCATGTTTTGTTTGTATGCACTGTGAAATAGGTAAGGTATAACACACACCAGTTAACTTTGACATTTTTTGCCCTATGATATCTCAACATCGTGACTGTTTTACATTTTTCTTTTTTTGCTGCTGCATTGTGATATTCTCTGTACATTTTTGCCTTTGAACACTGTCTATGCTTTTGACATATTACGTTTTCTGTCATGTTATGCTGTATGCTTAATTATGTCACCATAAACCAGTCATTATTTAGTGGGTATATGATTTAAATGCAAGACATTAATCTTTGTTCATCAATTTCAGAAAGAAATGATGTGTAAAGGAAATAAATTAAACAGAAATGGGAATTTCAACTACGGAATAGACGAAAGAAGATACAAAAACCTTATGAGGAAGAGTAAATGGATCAGAATTAACAAGCATTAACAAGAATATACTATACACATCGTAGAATAGCAGTTTTAACTAATTTTTTCTTTCAGAATACAAGGCGATTGATGCAGGCTGTCAGACAGAACTACACATCTTAGTTTTAGTGATGAAATATGCTAGAGATAAGAAATAGTTGTGTAATGAGTAATGAAGTGATTTTTTGCAGATGATAATGAATGCTGATGAAGAGTAATGATGAAGAATATGCTACTATGGATAATGAAGTTTTTCTTTACAGGTGATGATAATAATGAAGTTATGATAATATGGATAATGAAGTGATGGATAATGAAGTTTTTTCGTTACAGATGAGGATGATGTTGAAGTTTATGTATTTATGCTATGTAGTTATTTAAGTATTTGTTGCAGTTTGTTTTGACAGTATGTTTTATATCGTATGGTATGATGACTGAAGGTTTTGGAAAGGGCAGCTATGGAACACATTTTTTATACACATGTCACTACCTGTTAATTCGAAGTTCACTACTTTTCAGCATAGTATGTGTTTCTTCTTTCAGCTCAATAATCCATTTTGTAATTTTTTCAGGAGAAGCTTTTCATGATACTTACCAAACTTAGTACTTATTAAACCTATTCTAGTACTTGCATTTTTTTTACCCAGTTGTGTCACAACCTTGCTACAGCTGACTCATGACGAATGACGTTACACATTTTTCATTTACAGGAACAACCTAGAAGCAAACTTTTTTCTTTTTCTCTTCTTGTCTTCTTGCTTTCCCTTATAATTACCCAAAGCAATGCATTGCTAAAAAAAAAATGTATCACCAGTTCCAAATAATGCTACCCATTTAAGAGAGATCTGAATAATACTGAATGATGAACAATGTTTTGTACTATTCAATACTTGTTGGCCACTGAGTGCTAATAATTAGTGTAACTAAATGAATTATGTTAATACTACACCATTCATTAGCTCCTGTTTTCAATGATGACTTTTGATGTTTTGTAACTGGTCACTGAGTGCCAATAATTAGTGTAACTAAATGAATTATGTTAATACTATACCATTCATTAGCTCCTGTTTTTAATGATGACTTTTGATGTTTTGTAACTGGCCACTGAGTGCCAATAATTAGTGTAACTAAATGAATTATGTTAATACTATACCATTCATTAGCTCCTGTTTTCAATGATGACTTTTGATGTTTTGTAACTGGCCACTGAGTGCCAATAATTAGTGCAACTAAATGAATTATGTTAATACCATGCCATTCATTAGCTCCTGTTTTCAATTATGACTTTTGATGTTTTGTAACAGACCAATGACTGCCAATAATTAAAAATGTTGTACTATTCAATACTTGCTGGCCAATGAGTGCCAATAATTAGTATAACTCAATGAATTATGTTAATTCTATGCCAATAATTGACTCTCCTTTTCAAGGATGACTTCTGATGGTTTATAATTGGCCAATAAGTGCCAATGTTCAATATAATCAGTTAATTTTATGAACATTATTCTGTCATACTAAATATGCTTTGTAACTGGCCAAGGATTGCCACTGTTTCTTGTAATATGATTACCCATGATGCCAATAATTGCTATATTCAGTTAATTTTATGAACATTATTCTGTAATACTAAATACATGGTATAGAAATGTTCAATAACTGGGCTATGAATGCCGCAAACTACTAATGTAATTCTCAATGAAGACTACTATGTGACTTAATGTCCTTCAGCTTCTGAGCTAACTACCCTGAATTACTGCAATATTCATTTGTCCTGTCCATCCTCATGATCATGGAGCACTATATTTGGTTTTTGCACTAATTCTACGTTGGTGTGCCTTGTAAGAGCGTGGTGTTGACACGACATGCTGTCCACCACCGTCAGCGATGAAGACGTTATTATGGTCCCACTGTTTGGTGTACCTGACGTACTGCCAAAATGATAACAGGGAATATTACTACGACATTTCAGTGTCTTGGATACGCTGATAAATACTTCTGGGAAAAGAACTGCAAATCGTCTCACTTGGTTTTGTATTTCTGTGGAAAGATATGGACTTTCAGTGCAGCTGCGTGCAACCTAAGTGCTACAACCATGACGCAATCCTTCCTATTCCTTCCCTAATTCTTGTAAAATGAAAACGTCATATACAGTGCGTGTGCACTTCCTTTCATTTGTTAATAAGATCAGTTATCCTGAAATTATTAAAGACTTCTATAGTGCATGTGCACTTTATTACACTCCTTGATTTGTTTGTTTGTTGTAGAAAAATACTAGAGAGTACTACAGTGCGTGTGCACTTTTGTCATTTGTCAATATGATTTGTACTCATTAGGTTTATTTCTCGTAAAAATATTAGAGAGATTTTCAGTGCATGTGCACTTTATGCCATTTGTACTCATTGCATAATATTTTGTGGTTTTCTGATATGTTCTGTACCACAGTGCGCGTGCACTTTTCCCATTTATTAATACATTTTGTGATTTGCTGATATACTCTCAACTGCAGTGCATGTGCACTTATGTCACTTGTCAAAATGATTTTTTACCATTGCGTTTATTTGTTATGAAAATGCTAAAGAGTTTTTCAGTGCGTGTGCACTTTTGTCATGATTTCTACCCATTCTATGTACATTTCTTTTGGTTTGTTTTGAAGTACAGTATATGTGCACTCTTGTCATTTACATTGTATATACATTTTGTGATTTGATGATTTTTTGCTATTACATTGTGAAAACGTTGAAGAACTATTCAGTGCATGTACACTTATGTCATGTGTTAATATGTTTTGTGCTGAACGTCAGTAACTGTGCACTTATGTCATATGTTCTGTACTCATTGTCATTGTCTAAAATGTTTTGTACTCGGTGCATGTGCACCACATTTAATTCATGTACTACATCTGAATATTCTGTAAATTGTAAAAGTTAATTAATTGAGAAAAAATTTGTTGCTCATGGCAAGTCCAAATGACTCACCATCGCTGCCAAATTTTTGCCCCCCCCCCCCCCCCAATGGAGGGTTATGAAATGCGTATGTATTTAGTACAGCGATGACGAGGCATGACAGAATCTCTGACCAGAGAGTTATTTATCGTTGCTAGTCTGCGCTTGACCGCGCGAGAGTGCAGTTGCATGTAGGGAGTCGGCAGTTGCGGTTGCGATCGAGTTGCGACAGAGTTCAGTTGTACGTAGCGAGTCGCGAGATCATGTAGTAGCGCGCGAGAGACAGTCGGAGTTGTGTGTGAGGAGTCGGCGGGCGTCGACATGGGACTCTGGTCAAGATTCAGGACGAGGTATATTTTTTAAATAAGGTAATGAAGCAGCATTGCGCTCATCTGATAATGTAATGCATCTTAACTGTAATTAATTTGTTCAAGAATCGCCCCAATAATAATTTTGTTTTCAAACCAAGCATTTTAACAAAACAAACATTTTATTGAAAGAAAATTTCCCATCCATTTCCTTAAAGAAAAAATTTACTTAAGTTCAAAGAATATTCGCGATGCATTTCCTCCAAGCTATGGCGAAAAATAAGAGCAGATGCAATTTTACTGAGGTAAGAACAGGGCCTAAGATCGACATTTCGGTCTATTTGCGTTTTCATTGTCACTGAGATTTCATTTTTTTATTGAATTGACTTTCATTTTTGTGGGGAGCTTACACATGGCTCAGATTGCTAGTTCTCATTCATTGTCATTAAATTTTGTTTTTTGCTGGGAGGTTACACTTAGCAAGATTTTCATTGTCATTTAAATATTGTCATTCGAGATGTTTGTGGGGAGGTTACAACTTTCTTCATCAGACATTGGTTTGATTTAATTTGAACCTCAGATTCTTTTGGCGGTTCCATCGTGGACAGTCTTTTAGTGAAGGTTAGTAAAAAGTTGAACAGTTTTTCACTTAACTTGATTCCTTCTGCACGACGTATGGCGATGCTGGCACGGCCTACCAGGATTACTGATGTGGCGCGGCGCGTTGAACTGCAAACGGCACCTCAACATCTGCTGTGTGTGTGTGTGTGTGTGTGTGTGTGGCCCGCAAGAACAGGCGCGGCTCCGGCCCCAACGGACGACTGCGGTGGGGCGAGACTGGCTTACTGCGATGCCGGCGGCTTCGTCAGTCCAGATGCATTGTCAATTGTTCTATTGTTCAGTTGCGTGTCACATTTCACTCCCGAATCCGAATAATTAAAATCACTTTCACTCAGTTTAACAGTGTTTTTCCCGGACGATGCACCATATGTGGGGTGGTGGGTGAAAATTTTTGTCTATTGTTGCCATTCTCAATACAGGCTCTCTAACTACAATGTTGGCAACCAGAATGTGATTAGCAAAAACGTGATGCCTTTCATTATGCTGAGGATTTAGGATGATGTCTGGGATTCATAGAAAATGCAATTTACTATAATAATTTTCACTATATTCTGAAAACGATAAAGCGTAAGCAATGCTACTATCAGCTATTGTACTATCAGAGCTATTCAGAGTCTATTACGCGGATTATATTATCCCTAGGTAACGAAACTGTTCAATAATCGTTATCGATGTAAACGTTTAAAGTGAATGCTCACCAAAATTTGATGTTAACACTCATCAAATGCCGCACTGGTAATGGTAGAAGCTCTGTCCTGCGGCGACACGTGAAAATATGACATACACAAACTGAGAATAAAACACTGAAGTCATTCTGCAATTAACTCTTTACCACAATGCGAACACATTGTTACGTGTATACTGAGTTACATAATATGGCATTCAAGGCTGTTCCTTGCAACTGCACAGACGCGACGCGGCTTCCGACACGGAGTGCGCACTGATACAAATCTAGAAGAGAACTGGGGCCTGACTTCGCTCGCAGCGCTCTTATTTATATAGCTGCGGTGCGGACCACCGAAGGCGCAGCCGACAACATTTGCCACCCTGACTAGCCACTAGGCTAGTAAAGCACCACATCAAGTTATTAAATAATTAATTGCTTCATTCGCTGAAGGCCAATGAAGCTCTCAATTTAACTGTGCAATCAGCACACAGGTAAGTATCTGTAATAAAATTCTGATGTGGGTAGGTTAAATAATTTTGGCGAGAGAATTATTTTAGTTGCACTGCACGCAATAGATGAGCTTGGAACTTGCCTTTTGGAGAGACGCTACAGCTACAGTTTTATAGCTACTTTTAGGAAACTTCTCACATCTTTGTTATTATAGAGTATCTCCATTCTACCTAAATCTAAGCACCCTAGCTTTATCTAATCACTTACTTACTCTATCTTGCTTCTGTACTTTTAGGACACAAAAACTGAAAATACGAATTTCAATCAAAATATTACATTTTTTAAGATCCAGCATGTTGTTTCCATTAAATTACAATGAAAAAGGAATCCGAATATAAAATTTGAAGTTTCTAGCTCCTTCCTGTTGCGGTGATGATTTTTTCGTAAAACGTCAAAATTTCGAAAACTGTTAAAGGTACTATACTGAAACTTAACACATTATTATTTTATCATCACTCCTGACATGCTATTAATTTTTCAGATCATTTACTTTACGTCTAAGGTATTGCACAACATTCGTGACGTCATAGCTAGTTACAGCGGACTAGGCTGGCACACATTGGAAAGCATATGAATTCTATGTGGCGTAAGTAGGCTGCTTCCCTACAAGGTGATAAAACTTCATGACTAATCCTCGTTCAAAGAATGAAATTAAACTCTTGATGTGACTAGCATCACCTCTCATTGCCGACCAAAACATAAACTTTCTGCCCAAGCGTGCTTCCTTTAAGGCTCCTTACAACTCAATGCAGGAGCCCTGAACTTTCTGCAAAGGCATTTCCAAAATGAGTAGTAAATGTCTGAGTAACCCTCGCCGTGCACGAGAACGCATGTTCGCCCACTTCTTCAGTCCTACAGCCCACACGACCTCTTCCCTGTTGAAGCAATGAATGCCACCTAGCGAGGTATGCAACTCTTGAACCCAGGTCTGATCACCCTGTCATTTCCTCTTTTTCTGGAATGAGTGACATGACATATCGGGTGTATTATCAATGCAAACATAACACTAGGCAATTGTGTAATACAATAGCTTAATAGTATTAAAAAATAGATTACGATCGAACATGCATGGCGGAGGTATTGAGCGGTTACATTTTATAGAGCCATAGAAACAGAAGACAAAGCCAGTATCTTTGGACTATTAACTTTAAAATATAATTCTGTAGAGCAAAAACTGATCTGGGTCGAGTAAATGGATGATAACGTCAGTGGAGAGCGTGAGCTAGTCAATGTTTCCGTAGTTTCGCCAAATTCCAGCTAGAACAGTTTCTACAATAGAATATGGATCACGTTAGATAACTATAATACACAGACGGAAGTAGAGAATGTTACACCCTGAACCCCAGTTTCATAATAATCTTTCTTCATGAACACGTTCATCAAAAATTGGTTCAAATGGCTCTGAGCACTATGGGACTCAACTGCTGAGGTCATTAGTCCCCTAGAACTTAGAACTAGTTAAACCTAATTAACCTAAGGACATCACAGACATCCATGCCCGAGGCAGGATTCGAACCTGCGACCGTAGCGGTCTTGCGGTTCCAGACTGCAGCGCCTTTAACTGCACGGCCACTTCGGCCGGCAACACGTTCATCACTTGGTGGCTATTAAATGATGGAATTATCATTCATTTCGGAACAGATGCCTATCATTAACCTTAGTACCAGAAGTGACCACATTTTTGTATTCGTTTACTTGTTTTGCTGTGAAAGCGAACAACATCCAGTTATCATTTCAAGAAATTTCTTTCCGTGACCAAAACACATGCTGCGTCATTTCATGAAGATTACTAACTGGGGTGCAGTTATATTCAAGACGCGTTCTGTCGATGACAAGTCAGGGGACTGGACAGATTACTCAATCTACTTGTAACATAACCTGCAGAGTAAGGTCTACCATTATCCTCCTGGAATATGTCATGTGGTACCCTACAGAATGATCAATATTTCCACATACTGGCGAGCATCCAGTGTTCCTTCAGCAATTAACAAATCAGTTCCGTTGTCTTACCGAACAGTTACCAACAAAACGACTTCAGGTGTCGGAGAAAAGAGGATTCACGTAGCCTTTCACCAGGTCATCTATAGACACATTGGGGTCTCTACCCTGTTACCACCTGTTAACTAGATCCTCTGCCAAGATTTCAGCTGCCATCATTCATCCATCTGTCAGAGCCAGTTGAACGATCCTACGATCTTTGCGTAGTGTTGTTCTTGTAGAGAGACTTATACCTCCTCTTCATTCCACATGGTTGCCCTGAGGTCGTTTTGTCACCACTCTTTCTTCCGTCATTGCACTACAGCCAACTGCCGCACGGGATTAGCCGAGCGGTCTGAAGCGCTGCAGTCATAGACTATGCGGCTGGTCCCGGCGGAGGTTCGAGTCCTCCCTCGGGCATGGGTGTGTGTGTTTGTCCTTAGGATAATTTAGGTGAAGTAGTGTGTAAGCTTAGGGACTGATGGCCTTAGCAGTTAAGTCCCATTAGATTTCACACATATTTGAACATATTTGAACTACAGCAAACTGTCTGTGCGACCTGCCAATGCAGTGCTGCTATGTCCGTCATACCAATGAGTGAACCTTTCTCAAAGTGCGAAGGATGGCGATAACACACATGGACACGAGTATGCTGTTTTGAAGTCTCCACTTGAAAGAAACCAGTATAGTAGACACATTCGTGTACTCTGTCCATTGTTCATTTGAAGGAATGGAAAAAAGCTCTCATAAAGATGAAATTTTAATCCTCATTTCTCAAAAGAATGGAAATGCCAGAGTATGTGTTCTGTAGCATTCTGTCAAGGTGTTCACGGTGTAACATTTTCCATTCCCGCCAAAGCTGTCTGTAATGGAATATAATACTTAAACACATCAGACCACTATAATATGACTAAAGAGGTCTGCGATGGTAACCTGAATTGCTACCCTTGTACCTCACTAGTTGTTTCCAACTCCCTTACATGATGAATTGTTTGGGTGACTTCGGGGTAGCCTTTGTCATAGCTATTTCAAATTGGGTCAGCTACACCGGAGGTTTGGACGTAGTGTAAAGGAGAAACGAGAAGCATGAAGGAATAAAAGTTTGACTGGCAATTGTGTGAGAATTTTACGTTCGTCGTCGCCAGGAAGGTGCGCCAGCAGAGGCGGGGGAGTCCTGGACGTCGGGAGGCCAGTGTCCGAGTGACGGCATGTTTTATTCAGGCTGGAACTGGGGTCGGCGACGGCGGCGCCTGTCCCCAGGGATTGCTTTGCCAATACAGGCAGTAGCGCGCCCGCCCCCACGTCCGCCCCCTCTCTGCGGGATTGCCCGCGGAGGGACACAATGGGACACACGAGGTGCCTACCGGACTCCCAGACCGAGGGCCGCCACTCGTCACCAGCCGGAGTAGCCCCACTCTGCTCCAGGCGGCGGGGGCCCCAGGCAAACTAGCGGCAAGTGGATCCGCTAACAGTCCGCTCAAGAGCGTACACCACCGACGGAGCAGCGGGTGGAACTAAGGGGATGTTGCGAGAAGTGCGATTGCACTTAAAATCAGTATAAAGATGTGAACAATTCTTCTGCGCCCTCCAAATAAACTGTACAGCAACGTTAATTACCGAGAAGTTCACCAATTGTGGCTCCGTTAGAACTATGGTGTCCCACATAATATTATGTGAAACAGTAAACCAAACTGTTTATTCAGTTTCGCTGTCATCTCCTGTTCTTTTCTTTACCAGTAATTTATTCGTCCAAGGAGCCATCACGTGAATGCAAGGAATGTGTCATACGCAGGCTGTCCCAGGATGAATGATCAATATTCAGAGATATGACAGGAAAAATCATTCGAAGTGAAACGTCCAGTAAGCATGGTCTCTACAATGCATAACTTAAGAGCTATGAGCAGTTCTTCGTTTTCGATACTGTGAAACAAATCTCTTCTGATGCAAAATCTTTGCTTTCCGTATATTTGGAGGAGGTAATATGGACCAAAGCGAGAAAAAAATATCCAGTAAAGATGGGCTCTGAAGTGTATACCTTACGAGTTATGGGCACCCGCTCAGTAGAAGAGATGTGTTACACAGGAGCGAAGGTGAACAAGTGCTCGTATCTTTTAAGTAATGCATTTCAGAGACCATGGTTACTGAACATTTTTTCCTGATTGCGTCCATACTACCTCCTCCAGAAATATGGAAACCAGAGAAGGTATAGAAGGCGGAGAAGTGCTCATAGCATTTCAGAGCCTATGTTTACCGGACTTTCTTGCTCCGAATGTTCGTTCCTGTCGTATCCCTGAATACTGACCATTCCTCCTGGGACATTCTGTATACACAGATCTGCGGTTGACAATACAAGAACACAGCAGCATTGGAACAAGGAATTCCAAGATTGCATGGGTGTTCTTGTCTTTTGAATAGTCTTTCCTTGCGTATTTGACTCTGGCTCTGAGCACTATGGGACTTAACACCTGAGGTCATCAGTCCCCTAGAACTTAGAACCACTTACACATAACTAACCTAAGGACAGCACACACATCAATACCCGGGGTAAGGATTCGAACCTGCGACCGTAGCGGTCGCGCGGTTCCAGACTGAAGCGCCTAGAACCTCTCGACCACAACGGCCGGCTCTTGCGTACATTCTTCCATTTTTTCACACAGCACTGTATCTCTTATACGAAACAGCTACAATAGTTTAAGAGACTCGTCTGTGCTGTTTGCTTTCTGATTGTATCGATTATCTAGTGACAGGTGTGATGGAGAGCACTTGATCATGGAATCCAGTACGTTGCGAAGTGTTTTTCTACAATTGGGGTCCTTCGCAATCCGTAATATTTCCCTTCATTACAAGTATCCCAAGAATGTAGCGTAGAACTGTTTATTAATAGCACCTGTCAACTGAGCCGTCTTGTTTCTGTTTTACTCTACACGGAACTGCCTCGATAACCGAGACGTACACTGACTGATAAAAAAACGTTAACCACTGATACTGAATTGCTATGTAAGGTTGTAGCATCGTTCAGGTGTACAAGCGCAACAGCGAAAAAAAAAAAAAATTGTCACCCCCAGGACACGTCACTCAAGTACCGTGCAGCATTGCTTCGAACCTTTACAGTGGCCTCACTTAGGAGACGAAATGCGTCCAAAAATTTCCTCAAGAATATATTTATTTAGTGCTTGAATTTTATGGACTGCCGTCTAGATAATATGATGGACCCTACACTCCACTGACTACACAAGTTACTGTCATAGTCACAATAATGAAACGATATAAATTGTTCCATTCAGTGACAATTTGAGTATCCTATGTTGGTTTAGAGGGCGATAATAACGGGAAGAATGACATTTCCGTTAGTGTTTCCTGTAGTCTATTACTACACACATCAAAAAACGTTTTGGAACCTGTACAGAAAACTGGAATAGAGATCAACATGAACATCATTTCCGCCCTTTTTATTGCTCATGGAAACCACACATTGCATGTTGTACCACCATACTGCGAGACCTTCAGAGGTGGTGGTCCAGACTGCTGTACACACCGGTACCTCTAATACCCAGTAGCACGTCCTCTTGCATTGATGCATGCCTGTATTCATCGTGGCATACTATCCACACGTTCATGAAGGCACTGTTGTTCCAGATTGTCCCACTCCTCAACGGTGATTCGGCGTAGATCCCTCAGAGTGGTTGGTGAGTCATGTCGTCCATAAACAGACCTTCTCAATCTATCCCAGGCATGTTCAATAGGGTTCATGTCTGGAGAACATGCTGGCCACTCTAGTCGAGCGATGTCGTTATGTTGAAGGATGTCATTCACAAGATGTGCAGATGGGGGCGCGAATTGTCGTGCATGAAGACGAGTGCCTCGCCAATATGCTGCCGATATGGGTGCACTATCGGTTGGAGAAGAGCATTCACGTATCATAAACCGGTTACGGTGCATTCCATGACCACCAGCAGCGTACATTGGCCCCACATAATGCCACCCCAAAACAGAAGGAAACCTCCACCTCGCTGCAGTCGCTGTAGAATGTTTCTAAGGCGTTCAGCCAGACAAGGTTGCCTCCAAACACGTCTCCTACGATTTTCTGGTTGAAGGCGTATACGACACTCATCGGTGAAGAGAACGTGATGCCAATCCTCAGCGGTCCATTGGGCATGTTGTTGGGGCCATCTGCACCGCGCTGTATGGTGTCGTGGTTGCAAGGATGCACCTTTCCATAGACGTTGGGAGTGAAGTTGCGCATCATGCAGCTTACCGCGCACGGTTTGAGTCGTAACAGGACGTCCTGTGGCTGCACGAAAAGCATTATTCAACGCGATGGCGATGCTGTCAGAGTTTCTCCAAGCCATAATCCGTAGGTAACTGTCATCCACTGCAGTAGTAGCCCTTGGGCGGCCTGAATGAGGGATGTTCCACAATTCCTGTCTCTCTGTATCTCCTCTATGCCCGAACAACATTGGTTTGGTTCACTCTGAGTCGCCTGGACACTTCTCTCGTTGAGAGCCCTTCCTGGCGCAAAGTAACAATGCGGACGCGATTGAAGCGCGGTATTGACCGTCTAGGCATGGTTGAACTACAGACAACACGAGCCGTGTACCTCCTTCCTGATGGAATGACTGGAATGACGGCAGTCGGACCCCCTCCGTCTAATAGGCCCTGTCCATGCACGGTTGTTTACATCTATGGGCGGGTTTAGTGACATCTCTGAATAGTCAAAGGGATTGTGTCTGTGATACAATATCCACAGTCAACGTCTATCTTCAGGAGTTCTGGGAACCGGAGTGATATAAAACTTTTTCATGTGTATTTAAGGGACATAAAGTGAGCAGAAAATCTGAAGAGACAGATAGCAGGTGGAGTGAAAGAATAAAAAGTAAATTCCCCGTCGCAGCAACAGGGGGTTGTGGCTTTCGAATATATGTCGATTCTGCACCCCTCGCCGAGTTGCGTACATTACATTACTGTTTCCCTTATATGACATCTTGCAGGTGCGGCTAAAGCTCTGAAATTGTAATCACTTTGTACCCCTTACAGGGCTGATGTTAACACCTGCGATGGAAGTTTAAGCTCCACTGCAAAATTACAGATAAATTTTTCACAGGTAATATAGCTTCTGTTATTAAAGTACACTGCGCAACGCAATTAAAAGGTCACGTTTTTTGAAACCCTGCAATTATCTCCCATTGCTGCGCATGTCCCAGATTCGCTTCGAAGGTGCCCACAACATTCCTCTGTAGTGGAGGAATAGTGTGGCGCCCTGCGACTTCACCCTCGGACTCGGCGACGCTTCAAACAGCAAGGTGTCGACACGTGTCAAGAAAAAGTCAGAGCCCAGAAGTTCGTGTGACGTATAATGTGCAATACTGATGTCACATTGGCACCAGATTTCACCAAATTCTGCCCAAGGCCACCATGGACGTGTCCCACAATGGGAAGTTCGTTATTCCTCATTTGCGACGGAGCTCAGAACTGCTACGCAGTTTGGTGCCAATGTGACAACATTAACCCGCATTGCATCTCACATTAACTTCTTCGCATGTGTCGACACGTTGCTGCTTGAAGCGTCACGGAGCACGAGGGTGATGTCGCAGGGCGTCGCCATTTGTACCGTTACAGAGGAAGGTTGTCGGCATCTCTGAGGCGAGTTCCAAACTTACGGGCTGCAGTGAGAGACAATTGCGGGGCTCAGAAAAGTTTATCCTTTATTTGTGTTGGGCAGTGTATAATTGACGACGGCATGGACTCCTAATTATGAAGACATGATCTGCTTACAAACTGATAATCTCATCGCTGATCACTTCTTTTTTTCATGCTCCCAATCACTCACAGTCAATGTGGGGTCGTACTAGATGTTTTGCACAGGCGGCACACCGGGAAATCAGCGAACGAGGGGAGAGGTTGAAACCTACAATTATGGATGAAGAGATATAAGGCGAAAGGTTAGGGCCCATGTACCGTCCTGTGTCATTTCCTGTTACTACCTTATTCACATAAAAACCTTTGAAACAGGTAGGTCTTTGGCAACCACAATTTCAATTAATAGCAAAGCAGATTGACTAAGATATCAGATCTCAATAAGAGGGCAATAAAAACAGGTAGGACTGTATTAATAAGAGTTTCAGCTAGTCCAAAATAATGAAACAGCTCTTCATTTAATTGAAACGGAACGGGCAGGCGCTCAATAATAACAGCTTCAATTTAGAAAATAGAAAACAGCCAATGATAATAGCCTCAGTTAAGTGAAATTACCAAATAGAAAACAGACAGGCCTTCAATTATAAGAGCTTCAGTTAAGAAAAATTGCCAAATGCAAAACAATAAGAAAATAACAGTTAAGACCTCAAAATCCAAAACTTAACTGAAATTCACGAATGTACTGTGAATATGTGGGGAGAAGAGAAGTTTGTGGCACAGCTTGACTAGAAGAAGGGATCGGTTGGTAGGACATGTTTTGAGGCATCAAGGGATCACAAATTTAGCATTGGAGGGCAGCATGGAGGGTAAAAATCGTAGAGGGAGACCAAGAGATGAATACACTAAGCAGATTCAGAAGGATGTAGGTTGCAGTAGGTACTGGGAGATGAAGAAGCTTGCACAGGATAGAGTAGCATGGAGAGCTGCATCAAACCAGTCTCAGGACAGAAGACCACAACAACAACAACAACCGTGAATATCAGGAATCCGGGAAAACATCAGATCTCTGACATCGTTGCAGCCGGGAAAAGATCCTGCAAGAAAGGGACCAACAACGACTGCAGAGAATCGTTCAACGCGACTAAAGTTCAACGCTTCCACGAATTTCTGCAGATTTCGATGCTGAGCCATCAACACGTGTCAGTGTACGCAACACTCAACTAAACATAATCCATATGGGCTTTTGGAGCCGACTCACTCGTGTACCCTTGATGACTGCGCGACACAAAGCTTTACGCCTCGCCCGGGCCCGTCAACACCGACATTAGACTGTTGATGACTGGAAACATGTTGTATGGTCCGACGAGTTTCCTTGAAAATTTTGCTTGGGTGTGTACGGGTATGGAGACAACCTTATGAATCCATGGACCCCACATGTCAGCAGGTGACTGTTCAAGCTGGTGGAGGCTCTGTAACGGTGAGGAGCGTGTGCGGTTAGAGTGATTTGGGACCCCTGATAGCACTCTGACAGTTGACACCTACGTAAGCATCCTGTCTGATCACCTTCATCCATTCATGTCCATTGTGCATTACGACGGACTTGGACAATTCCAGCAAGACAATGCGACTCCCCACATGTCCAGAACTGTTACAGAGTGGTTCCAGGAACACTCTTCTGAGTTTAAACACTTCCGCTGGCCACCAAACTCCCCAGACATGAACATCATTGAGCATACTGGGATGCCTTGCAACTTGCTGTTCAGAAGAGAACTCCACCCCCTCGTACTCTTACAGATTTATGGACAAACCGGCAGAATCCATGGCTTCAGTTCCCTCTAGCACTACTTCAGACATTAATCGAGTCCTTACCACGTAGTGTTGCAGAACTTCTTCGTGCTTCGGGGGAGGGGGGGATGATATTAGGCAGGTGCGCAAGTTTCTTTGGCTCTTCAGTGTTGATGCACAACTGCTCTATGCCGCTCTAGGTGGAGTCGCAGCGCTCAAGAACTGGATCCTAAAGAGATCATGGTCCGTGCCGTACCACAACACTGGTCACAGACTAGCAGAAGCAGGCCTGCCGAATAGCTGTCACATACGCAGCCCGCCGTTAACACCGCAAGACAAAAGCCAGTGGTACTCAAGTGCAGACGAGTCGCGTCACATCACGGATCCCGATGCTCTACTACCTCGGATGACCATGATCTACGAGTATCGTGGCGCCCTGGGAAGATGAAAAATTGTGCCGTGTTTTAAAGAGTTCCAATATTGTTACCCGTAACTGCCTAACGTAATGCAATGGGGAAACAGTGGGTTATAAGTCCAGCGCTCCACTGATGTCGATTCAGGGAGCACTGACGATAGAGTAGTGTATCAAAGGCAACATACTTCCTCATATTCACTCTTTCGTGAGACGATATTCTCATGCCTTCTCTCAACAGGAAAACTATCGTTCACATTCAAAATATTTCACTAGAAATGACTGTAACCTCCCTGTTCAATTGTTGGAAGCTCAGTCAGCCAGTGTGGTAGTTTTCAAATGAGAGTTGTTATGGTAGTCGCTTAGTAAGTATTTCGCGTGAAGCGCCGTTGCGACACCGGCAAGGACCAATTGTGGAAACTAAGCCCCTAGATATTACAAGTAACGTTATTATAGAATACCCCTGACTGACTCCACAAAATAATAGTGCACGTACATTCGCGAGTGAGTGGTTCAAAATAAGAATTAATACCGCAAAGGAAATGGGTCATAAATGTAGTTTCGTCGGTACTCGGTTGTATGCGAACGTGCGATCTGAATAGAGGCACGTACCTTCTAAGTACTATCATTCCCTGCAGCCTAGATCAAGATAATTGTGATTAAATTGCATTTATTCATCTAAGAAGGAAAATTATCGGACTTCCAAATTAAATGAAAAGAGGGACTGCAGGTTCTGAATGTCGCGGCAAATATATCGAAATTGACATTGGCGGCCACGAAGGGAAAGAGATGAACACATTCACGTGGTCCGTGGTATAGTAAATCAGAAAATCATACTGACCATGAATTGCTTTCATTGTATAACACCATTTCACTTTAAAATTACACAACACGTCTTATCACCAGGACAGGAGAACAACAAAAGGTAACTAATACTACAGCTAATAAACGAAGAGCGTAAAGATTCTTTTGTCCATCAGTGTTGTGAGGTAACGGGTGAGTTGTGGCGCCCTGGAAATATTCTAAGTTCGGAGTTGTCGAGGCCACACATGCAGCTCGGCAAGCCGGGGCCCAGCAACAAACACGTGGTGCAAACACGTGGTGCCGAACGTTAGCCGGACAAGAGGGGTAGCCCCAACGCATGGTCCAGGCCGAGCACGTGGCTGCGAATTCCTTGGTGGCGCTGTGTCGATGAAAGGGACTTGTATGCCGAGAGTGCCAAAGATGGTGGACTTTGTGAAACCATCATGGCAGACATGTAACCGTTCGTATAGAAATTAATAATAGCCAGATGAATCATGATACCTCAAAAAGGACCATGTACATTACTGTTATTTGCATGACGATTTTGATTGTGTAATCAGATTTTCAATATATTTTTTTTAGTTTAAAGTTTAGTATCTGATGGTTAATTATACAAGTAACAACCAGCAACGAGTCTCCAAAATCTAAACGATTCATCCGATTTCGTCGATCGACGTGTTTTCGACTATTAGTGTAAACCTAAATTGGTATAAATTACAGGCATGTAACTTGAATAGTACATGAGTTATTGGAGGTCAAAGTGGCTGATTTCCACCGTTCGCGTCAGGCCATAAGTACTCCACAGTTACACGAAAAACGGTAGCAGCATGCTTATAAATATATTTATTCATTTATATCTTTGTTTATATCCAATATACACTATTCATGAAGAAATTGGTCAATTATTTACTGTGTTTTAGAAATCACAGAGACATTAGGCTACATTAGGCTACTGGCCTACCTTTTGTTCTACTCCTTTGATATTTGTTTATTTAATTTGTTTATGTATTTAATAATGTGTGTTAGGCCGTGTTTATGGTACAGCCGTAGGAATATTTATTTAATTTTCAAGTCATTTAAATGTAAATCCAGTATTTAGTATGTATTTCAAAATGTTTGTCAGTGTGCATTGGCTTGGAGACATGACAGGAGCGCTATCATCAATCACAGCCCTCGTTACTAAGGGAGACGACTACCGAAGTGAATGGAGGGGGAGTGAGTCCCAGTCAGTACGGGAGAGGACACGGGAGAGTCCGGGACAGGACAATGCGAAGGACGCACGGTCGCGAGAGAGACTTGGAGTGTGGAGCGGTTTGCGCGTGGCCACGAGAGACAGAAATACTTCGGAGTGTGGACTTGTGAGATTTCTGAGGTTTCTACAGTGAAGACTTAGTATGCGTTTGGAAGTGGATATCTTGTGAACTATGTTGTCATTCATAACTAATTACGTGCAGCAGGACTTTATTGTTTCCCATTTATTCAAGTTATGTTTTATTTAATTGCTGGACCATCGACACCGATAAGTGCTTTGCAGAAATATACCACATTCTCAAAAGTACTTTTACTATCGTAATCATCACTTAAAGCCGATAAGATAGTACCTGCAGATTTTATTTATTGCAATCTTTTATTTATAAATTTCTACATTACATTCGCGATTGCCGAGTGATAGAAACCTTTGACCATTCAATTCATGTGTATATTCGCATTTTATACTGTAGACTCATCAGTATTTGGATTGTAATGTGGCAACTGCGTATCCCAGACAATCCCTAGACAATTAAACCATTCAAAACTTTTAATATTTCAACTTTGAGTCTGAGGGTACGTAGTTGAGGGCCACCACCACCCCACCATCATCCCACTTCTCATATCCATAGTGACGAGCACTACATACAACACATGCAGCTGGCTAAGCTCAACTGGCCTATGGCACACTTCCCAACCCAGTAACTGCAAGCATAAAGGCCTTAGGGGCTGCAACATACAACAGATTTGTCATACTGCTAGCTTCGTCTTTCATTGATTTTGTGATCACCACACAACCCTTCAAATCCTGAAGTTTCTCTTCACAGTCTCCTCTCATTGTACGTGCTTCATATTTGTCAGTTAGTGTGAGTTTGACCCTTTGTAGGGGACAGTCTCTTTGATCCTATTGATGGAAATCAGTTTAGTCCTTAGTAACTGGCAATTAAAGGGACGAATGAAGTCCGTGCTAACCAGACTATACGGCAGTGTCATGAGTCATATTTCGTATTCTTCCTCCGCATAGTCTCTCAAGAAGGCTGCTCATATAGCACTGAGGCCGTAATCCGTCCGTTTCGGTCCCCTTGGATGCTTCATGTAGCCAGTAGACAAAGCCACTGCTTCTCCTCCCATTCCTTCATCCCTGCACGAGCTGAAATTGTCCTATTTTTCTTCTCCACTGTAGACAAAGTTGTCCTCCAGCTATTAATCTTAACTTTGGCGTAAATTGGATTTAAAATTAACATTGAGACTTCTAGTACAAGATGTCAACACGTCTACAATATTAATAATTTCGAACTGCTTCTGCAAGTAGAATTTTTATGTCATACGTAGTAAATGACTCAATTGCCGCCTACAATAATTTTGTCGTTGACTTATCGCCTGCTACAAGCATTCATGCAACTGATAGAGCACGGATTGACACCTGTTCCATGCATGCGCTTCAGATTAACCAAGAAAATATAACCAGTTGAAGCGTTATGTATGAATTACACTGAAGGGCCAAAGAAACTGGTCGGAAATGCCTATTTAAGACAAGTGTCTGACGCAGTTGTTAGATCGGTTATTGCTGCTACAATTGAAACTTATTTATTTTTACTCAAACTGCTGAATGCAACTGAACCTTCGTAAACTGCTGATTGAAATTGAACCTACTGTATATCATTTCATTTCAAACACTGACTTACAGAATTTTCCCTGACAAATGCAACTGAAACTTATCCTATTCATTTATGACCCACAGTATACAAACGCAACGCAATCTGACTGCAACTAATGAACATGAAAGAAAGGCCCTGAATTAGAAGTAATCCTAACAATATACTATACATTTCACTAGTCACTTACCTCACAGGAAAACTTCATAACACGAACTACAGCGATACAGCAAGCAGCAACTACAGCCAGCTAAATAAAAAGATTCTAACTACTAGATACTATGACTGCCAGCTATGACTGCCAGTAGGCATATGTTTATCGAAAGAAAGATTTTGCTGCATCAGATTTTACCTTAATCATGTGATATCCAATTCCAAAAGTTATATAATCGTCAGTAATTCCATTTCTAAAACATTAGGAAATTCATTCATCATCATTTTACAATCCATTTCCAACCAACACTAAATCTCCATGACGGACACACGTCCAGACCGTCCGCTCGCTCATTGCTAACCTCCAACACTGCTAACTATTAACTTCCTACTACGAGTTCGTCCAGCCACAGAGTTTCTTAGCCAGGGCGCAGAGCGCTGTCAGTGATATTAATGCAGTCTGTCATGCTGTCAACAGACAAACATATAAACAGGCTACTTACATACCTCTCTTGCTCCCCTCAAAAAAATTTTGCAAACTGTTTTGGGCAGTTGTCAATAAGAATTAGTTCATATTTTCTTTTATATTAACAACATCAGATACATCTACATCTACATCTACATCTACGTGATTACTCTGCAATTCACATTTAAGTGCTTGGCAGAGGGTTCATCGAACCACAATCATATTATCTCCCTACCATTCCACTCCCGAACAGCGCGCGGGAAAAACGAACACCTAAACCTTTCTGTTCGAGCTCTGATTTCTCTTATTTTATTTTGATGATCATTCCTACCTATGTAGGTTGCGCTCAACAAATTATTTTCGCAGTCAGAAGAGAAAGTTGGTGACTGAAATTTCGTAAATAGATCTCGCCGCGACGAAAAACGTCTTTGCTTTAATGACTTCCATCCCAACTCGCGTATCATATCCGCCACATTCTCTCCCCTATTACTTGATAAATAGATTATGCACACAATTAGTAATATACTGTTGGTCAATAAAGCACAAATTCTCCTCACAGTCTCTAAAGACAGTGCTAATCATTCATCAGAAGAGGAGTCTACCACAGTTTTATGCACAAAGGCTGGGTAGTAAGAAAATGCACACGTAAGTAGTGGACCACCATGCAGTCTTGAAGAAGTAGTGTTGTCTTTCCAACGGATACACAGTGCTGACTCTTGACAAGAAGATTTCAGTTGAGAAGGTAGGTAATGGGCCACAACAGAGCAGACCCACAGTATTCCTTGTAGAGATTATGGTAATAATGGGCCACCAAAGGTGCAGACTCATTGTAGTCCTTGTAGAGATGGCCAGCAGCCATCCGTTGCGACTGTGCGGGTGCACAATCACAATTGAAGAGTCTTGGAGATAATGTAGCAAGTCCATGAACCACCACTAATTTTTTTGTAATATCCTTAGAACCAGCAATGCTATTAACCATTCCATTGCTGAATTATTAAATACATGCAAGCACTTACACTGTCATATAGTCTCTGATATTTGCTACATACAGTATGACCAACAGACAAATGTGTGCAGTAAAATAAATCCCTACTATTTACCTCACTTTGAGAACTGGTGTCTATACAAATAATAGTTCAATTGTAAACAAATTCAATTACAAATTTAGAGAAAATATCATTATAGTAAAGAACATGGTAATACAAATAATATTTGTAGTAATACAGGGTTTCCAAAACGGATAGAAATAAGCATTGATACGAGTATGGAAGGAATTATGACATAGGTAAATGAATGAAAAATGAAAATATCATTAGAAACATTAACTTGACACATGAGCATTACAAGAAAACATAACAGAATAAATAATGTCTCAACATCTTCCCAAAATAAAGAATATGTTACAAAAACAGATTAGATTTGAGTATAACAGTATTCTTCATCATAGAGACTGCAGCTTAGTATTAGAAGAAAAAAATTTCTCTCATATTTATCTTATCACGTTAACACACAGAGACAGGAATAACACAGAGACACACATGGGTACACATAAACATAGCGTAATAACGGAAAAGGAAAGGACAGGGTCTGTTGTCAAGCATAACATTTTGTACTGCAGTACTTGTGTTGAGCATTTTATACCTCTGTTTCATTTTTGTCCTTTCAGTAAGATTCTTCACGCTGATACCTCTTTAACTTTTAACCAAAACTACTTCATTTCCAACCAAAACTTCATTTACGCTTCTTACTTCAACATTTGTCACCACAAAAAAAAAAAAAATCCTATCAGAGTATGCTTTCTGTATTTATACGTTCAACCAGTACTTATACTTCCATATGTTTCTTACCTCATAACTCGTTTCCAAGAAAATCCTACCTAAACCTATTCTCACTATACCCTACTTATATCTCTTCATTTGCTCTTTCAAAATAATTGTTCCTCATTATACAATACTTTTTGGCCAGCTTCTCAATGCATTTCTTCCCAACTCATTGTAACTCATTTTCTTATAGCATACCCCCTCTTAACCTAACTTAAATCCACTGAGCTCAGATACATAAACTACAGAACGAGGCAATGCAGCAGCACAAGACATTAACACAAACAACAACGACAAAAATGTAAATTGGTAGAGAAAGTAGCAGCATATCTAAATTAGCAAATAAAATACAACGTTAGAACTAATATAAGGCAATGTGCACCAAACAAGGAAAGTAAATCAGTGGTGAAACTGGCTTAGCATAGTAATACAACATAAAATTCAGTAAGACAATTCCTGACAAACAGCAGCAGCAAATGCAATAACTTATACCTAAACATGACAAAGCACAAACAGAAAAAAAATATTACAGTAAAGACAGCAATGCAGTTAAGGGAAATATACGTGTAAACTTACAATACCATATGTCCATGTGATCATCAACTTCCATGTGAAATGCACAGATTCTATGTCACATCTTAACACTAAAGTGGTGCACAACAACAACTTATTCTGCCAAAAAAATTACTAAGTCCTTGAAAAGAAAATTACGTATGCAGTCCCTTCTCCTTCTTGTTGTTCTTTCCTTTCCAAGTGCTCTTTTTTAAAGACGTGGACCATAAAATTATTATTTAATTAATCTTTTGACAGAAAGTGTTCAAATCAGCATATGTATTAAATTTAATTTTATAAAACCGATGCTGCAGCGCAGATAGAAACTTGGCATCAAATAAAACAACTGTGTACAAAGCAAAACATAAAAACATCATTCAACAGCCATGAGGAATTTCCTAAGTCAATAGAAATTCTCTCAACTCTTGTAGAGAGACGCTTCTCATAATTAGGTGTGTACACATAAGAATATTTCTGATCAATTCAAAACCATTTCAGTAAATAGCCCAAAATTCAGACTCCAAAGTGTAATCACATGTTTCCAAGTAATAGTGTGTCGAGTATGTGGTGTATTCTGCAAAGGAATATCAATAGCGAGGCGAACGGCCTCTCATTTCTACAGCTGTGCGAGCGCTTGCGGAAGTGCAGTAAGCTTAAAAGCTGCCAAAGCGACATTATTAAAGTTGACAGGCAACACAACAAGGAGTTTTTCCAGGCAGCTAGTGCGCAGCCAGGCGCAGCAGAGCATTACGTCAAGGTCACATAGACTCTTTACTGAAATATTTACAACAGTTTCAACTAGAATGACAGTTTCACACAAATAAAAAAAATTCACAGGTTGAAAAATTGCAGGAGAAGGGTGTATAAACCAAATCTCACAAATTACAGTGTTTAAAAATTTCCATCGGCAATATGGTACTCACATTCACATATAGACTCACTCTTCATAATTCTTGAAGTACAATTCTTGGTTTCCAACATTCTTTTCCACAAACCAGAGTCCCTAACCACTATTCATCATTCATTGTATCATTACACATATACTTATTCATCGATACTTCTTCAATATTTGATCATTATAAACACATAGCGTAATCACATTCCTGATATAGCATCACCTTATTGATCGTATATCCAGTTCCAAAAGTTATATAACCGTCAATAATTCAATTTCCCAAACATTAGCAAATTCATTCATCATCATTTTACGATCCATTTTCAACCAGCACTAAATCTCCATGATGGACGGTTGTCCAGACCGTCCGCTCGCTCACTGCTAACCTCCAACGCTGCTAACTATTAACGTCCTACTACGAGTCCGACCAGCCACAGAGTCTCTTAGCCAGGGCGCAGAGCCCTGTAAGTGATATTAATGGAGTCCATCGTTCTGCCAATAAGCAAACATATAAACAGGCTACTTACAAATGGCAGGTTATCAAGATTTAAGTGAGCTTGAACGTGGTATTACAGTCGGCCCATGAGCGATGGGACGCAACATCTCCGAGGTAGCCATGAAGTGCGACTTTTTCACGAGTGTACCGTGAATATCAGGAATTCGGTAAAACACCAAATCTCCGACTTCGCTGCGGCCGGAGAAAGAACATGCAAATACGGGACTAACGACGACTGAGGAGAATCGTTCAACGGGACAGAAGTGCAATCCTTCCACAACAAGTGCGAACCATTCAATGAAACATCATCGATATGGGTTGTCGGAGCCGGAGGCCCGCTTATGTACCCTTGATGACAGCGCGACACAAAGCTTTACGCCTCGCCTTGGCTCGTCAACGCCGACATTGGGCTGTTGACGACTGGAAACATGTTGCCTGGTCGGACGAGTCTCGTTTCAAATTTTATCGAGCGGATGAATACATACGGGTATGGATACAATCTCATGAATCCATGGACCCTGCATTTCAGCAGAGGACTGCTCAAGCTGGTGGAGACTCTGTAATGGTGTGGGGTGTGTGCAGCTGGAGTGATATGGGACCCCTGATACGTCTAGATAAGACTCTCATAGGTGACACGTACGTAAGCACCCTGTCTGATCACCTGCATCCATTCATGTCCATCGTGCATTCCGACCGACTTGAGCCATTCCAGCAGGAAAATACGACTCCCCACACGTCCAAAATTGCTACAGTGTGGCTTAAGGAACACTCTGCTGAGTTTAAACACTTCCGCTGAACAGATATGAACATTATTGAGCATATCTCAGGTGCCTTGCAACTTGTTGTTCAGAAGAGATCTTTACCCCCTCATACTCTTACAGATTTATGGACAGCCCTGCAGTATTCTTGGTGTCAGTTCCCTCCAGCAGTATTTCAGACTTTAGTCGAGTCCATGCCACGTCGTGTTGCGGCAGTTGTGCGTGCTCGCGGGGTCCCTAAGCGACAATTTGTGGTTATATCAGTTTCTTTGCCTCTTGAGTGTATAATTTGTCACTTGAGCTCACTAGACTTCGTGCTGTAGTGATTGCAGATTTTCTTTGCCCTTCTTCCACCGTGTTATTAGCGGATATTGGCTGCATTGTTTGCTCCGTCGCTGAGCTGTGTTATTGCTGTGCTGTGTCTCGTTGCACTATTTTGATTTTAATTTTTCTAAAATGAGTGATGAGTATGTTGCTGGCCTCTCGCGGGAGTTATCTTCTACTCCACTTCGGAAAAAGAAGCTGGTTATCAAGAGCGAGTGCCAGAAAATGATACTAAACCTGTTGAATTGCTATAATACGTAGAAAACATCAAAATAAACTGCTACAGCCGATTACCCAGTCTCATCTCAGAGCTGCAACGTACACCGGCAAGAGCCTGCACAGCATTACTAGAACTGAAGAGTGTACCATGAAACACCCAGACCCACGCCCGGAAACCCCTGGCAGGAAGTGGTTAGTACGAACTGTAATTCTATTAGAGAGTAATTATTGTACACAGCTTCGCGATGGGTCCAATTACTTTAAAATTTCTGCTGTATTGTAAGCAGAGCACTTTTTATAGAAAATCGCAGATTGTAATGACTAATAGTAAGTATAAGTTTATTTCGGAAACGCAGTACAACTTCTTATAATTTTTTTAAGGAACTCGAAGAAGTTATTGATGAATTCAGTGAACGTTTCATCAGAGCCATGGTCTACCATGTGCAAGGCTGGAAAAACAGGCTGTTGTGCGTGTTACTAAGTGGCGGAACGCCTCCAGAAGAGGAGTAATACGTGGAAGTGAGAGTTCTAAAAAGGAAACACTACTTAAGCTCTGGGCCAAATGAAGCCAGGAAGTTACCATGGGGTGGGGTGTGGGGGAGGGGGGGGAGGGTGGGGGGGGGAGGGGCAATCTTCTAATTTCGAAAAATTGCTGGAATAACTGATCTTCAAAATCTTCCTCCCCAATCTATAACAATCATGGGCAACGCGCCTTATTACAACAGACAGATCAACGAACCGCCCACGAAATACGACAAGAAACAGTGATAGCCTGGCTGCAGAAGCGAAAACTCGGCTGCGATGAGAGAGTGTCAAACAAGGCCTCGTTCTTCCTCAGTCCGGAAACAGATGGGTTGCGAAGTAGCATGCACTTGACATACTGGCCGCAAGTAAGGCCCACAAAGTATAAGATACATTAAAAAAGAAATTATTCTTTGGAGCGGTAGTAATTTTTGGAGACTCGAACGCATTGTGTGCAAAATTCTAGTTGCTGTCCTTAGCACATTCCGCTAAAAGCCGTCCTCGAACGGAAAGTCAGAGCGAACGTGAAAGTGAAATCAGTGGTGTATTGTGACGTCAAAACGTGGAATTTCACGCTATCTTCTCAAAAGCTGACATTATGAGAACAGTGGCTGTAGTACAGTTATAAGGTTTATACGTTAAACAGCAGCCACTCACATCCTTGATTTTAAAAAGTTTATTTAAATCAAACCATTACCAATTTTTAGTTTATTAAAAAACCGTGTTCAGATTTTTTTGCTTTCCTGCCGGGGCGTCGCTTTGTACCTATTTCTGGTGTACATTTCTGTGCCACGTATTCAACCTGGTGTTATACGTTTTGAAGTTAACACGTTTTTGTACCTCCTCTACGTGTGTGATGTTTAATTCTCCGGAAACTGATTTAACGCAGACCGTTCTATGTTTTATGGCAGCACACACGCTAAACTTTTCCAAACGTAGCCCAGCTTCTCATGAGTAACAAAAACCTTACAACTGGAATTTCGCGTTGCAGAGCATTCATGAAAGGCAGACTCAGACACGTAATGTATTTATTCCGTGCAGATGAATGTGGCCAAAGAAATTAGAAAGAGCCAAATCGGATTACATCGTATAGAGGTCCAGCTACAAATGTTTTTTTTTTATTTAGAATGTTAAAATATTGGTTTCAAATACACTGTCTGACAGAAAACGTGAAGCATCCAGATGACCTGGTCGGATATAACTGTAGCTTCGTACATGTACACACCATTGGCAGATATGTAAATGTTTAGAGTTACACTTCCCTGTGACACGTATAACGGCCGTCAGAGAGTATTAGTGATGTTCGTGTTTAGTGTTATTACTGGACCTGGCAGGACGTGTGAGGGCGTGAACAGCACCATATGTTAAGTGATCATTGTGAAAGACAACGAGATGCAACCTTCTCGTGTGAGAGCGGTATCACAGTCTGACGGAGATGGATAGGATTATTTATTTGGCTGGAATGTCGAATAATGCAGCAACGGCCTTGCCGCAGTGGATACACCGGTTCCCGTCAGGTCACCGAAGTTAATCGCTGTCGGGCGTGGCCGGCACTTGGATGGGTGACCATCCGGGCCGCGAAGCGATCTTCCCATTTTTCGAGGTGTACTCAGCCTCGCGATGCCAGTTGAGGAGCTACTCGACCGATTAGTAGCGGCTCCGATCAAGAAAACCATCGTAACGACCGGGAGAGCGGTGTGCTGACCACACGCCCCTCCTATCCGCATCCTTAGGGAGGATGACACGGCGGTCTGATGATTACAATGGGCAACTTGTGGCCTGAAGACGGAGTGATTTATGTCAAATAGTGCAATATCGAGATTTGTGGGTAGTCATACGTGAGAGTGGCTCTATGTCAGATTGCATGGGAACGTGAGAGTCGGAAAATTCGTTTTCAAGCTTCCAATCTACCACGTTTGACCACCACACGGAAAGCTTTGCGTATTGTGCATCAAGAACATCGTATCCCCTCCACAGCTGTACCTGCTGTCTGAGAACAAGTAATGGACTAGCTGCAACATTCGGTCATCCCGTTTGTCGGAGACCAGCAGCAGCAGAGTTAGGGGATTACCGTCCCGTGGGTAGGATACCGTTAACACTACAAAACAAACGGCTGCGTTTGAAGTGGTGTCATTACTGCGAAGCACAGAATACTGATGAAAGGCGTCGCAGTGATTTCAGTAGTGAGTCGTGGTTACGCTCTATCCAGGATGACCATCTTCGGTGAGTATGGTGGCGACCTGAGAGGAATTCCCGTATTTCCAAGAGTTTGCAGAGGCGCGGCGGCGTTATTCCCGGCGTCACGAGGCGGGAAGATGTTGACTGTGCTGTCAGGCCACGGTTGGTAATGATTGAGGGAACCTTTGAAGTTAACACGTTTTTGTACCTCCTCTACGTGTGTTCGACAAGGACATCCTGTGTCCTATTTCTTACCTTTTACGCAATAGTACTATGGTGCCATTCACCAGAACATTGTTCGCCCATACACGGTACGTGTATCTATGCACTGTGTACATGATGATAAGGTACTTTTGTTGCCAGCAGTTCCCAGATCTGCCCCCAGTCACCTCCCCCCCCCCCAACCCCCCCGCCCCCCCCCCGCCCCCCTCGCCCCCTCTCATGAAAGATGTGTTGGACCAGTGCCAGTAGAAGGATGTCTATGATCAGTTACAACAGTTGTGAGTCAGCTTTCCACTGGAGAGGACACATTGACTTTATGACACTCTACTAAAATACTTAATGCATGCATCCAGACCAGACAGGGTGCAACCTCATGCTGATAAGAGGTTCCTTGTAAATTTTACTTGATTTTTTAACCAGTGAAATATCATCACTTACTCTCCGTTCCCCTGAAGTTTCATATCATTTCCTCCTTCCCTTCAGGGTGCTTCAGTTTATTGTCAGGCTTTGTACAAACCCAGAAATATATTAATTTCAGTCTGTTGCTAAGTGAAGGGAGAAGAGTAACAAATGGTTAAATATTCTATATTAGCGATGTGTGGAAGCACTAGTGTCATGAAATCGGCAAAGTATGTTCGAAGCGCCACTCAGCTCCGAATCCAAAGGCATCCAGAACGCGGAGAACCGACGTGTGAGTGTGTGAGGCGCAGAGTTCACAACGGGCCATTGTATTGCAAAGACACGAAATAGTGGAACGATTTAGATGGTATCTGTATTGCATTCATTTTGCTCTGACGTGTACGTCGTTGCGCCAGCCTAGTGTTAGTGTAGTTAACATTCATATTACGGAAGAAAAGGCTAAGAAATTTAATTCTACGCGCTGCAGTACTGGCAATATTATTTCAAGATTGTATTTTATTTTATTCGTCAACATTTGTTTCCTTTAAAAAGTGAACTGAACTGGAAATACTCCTATTTTGTTTCTACTAACTTCGTGTAGTGTGCAGTTTTTCTTATTAATAGCTGCATGAAAATGAGATAATTATTTGCTCTTCGTTTGGTCATTTAGTACTGCGAGAAACTTAACATCAGAATGAGGATCACCAAGCAGACGAAGTTAAGGAATTCTACTACCTAGGCAGCAAAATAACCCATGATGGACGGGGACGGAGCAAGGAGGATATAAAAAGCAGACTAGCACTGGCAAAAAAAGGCATTTCTGGCCAAGAGAAGTCTGCTAGTATCAAGCGTAGATCTTCACTTGAGGTGGAAATTACTGAGAATGTACGTTTCGGGCACAGCATTGTATGGTAGCGAGACACGGACAGTGGGAAAACCGGAACAGAAGAGAACCGAAGCCTCTGAGATATGATGCTATCAATGTTGAAAATTAGGTGGTGTCATGAGATGACGAGTGAGTAGGTTCTCAGCTGACTCGGCGAGCAAAGGAACACTATGGAAAACACTGACAAGAAGAAGGGGCAGGATGATAGAACGTCTGTTGAGACATCAGGGAATGACTTCCGTGTTACTAGAAGGACTTTCAGAGGGTAGAAACTCTGGAGGAAGACAGAGATTGTAATATCTTGAGGAAATATGAGGACGTTATTTGCAAGTGCTACTCTGAAAGGAAAAGGTTGGCAGAGTAGCGGAATTCGTGGCGGACCGCATCAAACCAGAGGACAGATGACTACATTATTGAAATGAGTGTGATGCGAATACATGGGCTCAGATGCGCTTTTTATACTGGAAAATTAACTTTTTCCAGTAGATTTTTAGTATTGTCCCTTTGATATAGTGTTTTACCCGAGAAAGACAATAAGAACTAAAATTGTATGTATTTTAGCGTTAGGAATTGAATCCTCAATTCCTTTTAGAAAGAGAGGCGCCACAGTTGTTTACCGCAGAAGTCGGTATTTGTAGAATTTTGTAGCTTATGTGCTACGAATACCCAGGGTGTAACTTTCAGGAGAAATTCCTCAAGCAAAGATGAAGAAAATATATTATATGGTCATGGGTTAGGAAACGCTTTACTCGTATTTCCTTGTACTTCTACTACTAATCATTTATTTTGAATCGAAGCATTACCCGTGCACAGAACATTTGTACTAAACTGAGGTTTGACAGGCCGGCCGCTGTGGCCGAGTGGTTCTAGGCGCTTCAGTCTGGACCGCTACGGTCGCAGGTTCGATCCTGCCATGGATGTGTGTGATGACCTTAGGTTAGTTAGGTTTAAGTAGTTCTAAGTTCTATGGGACTGATGAACTCAGATGTTAAGTCCCATAGTGCTCATAGCCATTAGAAGTTTGACACAATGTTAAATGGACCATTCGCTGAAGTGCGCCTCTGGAGGAAAATGAACTGCTGGTAACGCGTCCACACACTACTTATGATGCGGGTACAGGCAGATCTTATGCAGCACTCTTAGTGCAGTCATTTGGTCAACTTTACTTGTTGCAGGTGACAGTCTTTCACTAACACAGGACTGTCGTCAACGGCACGCCAAAGAAGTTCTTCCCACATCTGAGGTGTTCTCGTGCTTCTAGGCATAACCCAATCACGAATAGTAGGCTTAAACGTCCTTGCTCCCTAAGATGACAATCAGTTACATCAACGTCCTCCTATTGGGGCGGTCTCGCGGAAAAAACGGCATCTGGCAACTCCGCATTTGAGTATACTTCCATTGCACTGTACTGGAAACGAAATTCGTGATTAACATGAAGCGGATGCTACGTGCTTGATGCTAGTTGAGCAATGAAGTTAGTCATATGTCAACACAAGCTATGAAGCATGTCACACCAATATTACCCTCGTTCAACTGGAACAACAAATCCTGTCGGTGAAGCTAGGTATTACAACTTACTCGTGATGCTAATTCTAGTAGAACGTAACCAAGAGAGTATTTTGAAAGTTTCATGAAACGTAACGTTCATGTAATGCTCGTACGTTCAGTTTCTGTGTGTTCCCACTATTAATGTGGTTATGAAGAGAAGCAGAAAATGGGCTCTAATTTGGAAACAAAGCGTTTCTGGACCCACGATAATGTAATTAACTTTATTTCCCTGTGGGTAAGGAATGTTTCTTGAAAATTTGGCCTTATATTTTCCTTACGTACTGCATGTAACCTGTATATCGAGGCTGTATACCGAGGCTGTCTCGAAAACGCGATTCATTGTAGTTAAAAATCCGGTGGTTAGAACTCTCAGAACATTCTAAGATAAAATACAAAGGCTTATTAACTCAATATAAGTGTGTTACGGAATAATGGATGTTTGTTTAGTTTTTTTTTTTTTCGGAGGTGAGTTTCCTCGTTTCTGTAAACGTACCAGGAGAAACGGACCAAGAGATTGGAATATTACTGTTTGTCACTGAATGATCCTTCACAATTCAGTACAGTGTGTGCTGCAGATAGAACTACATACACAAGGGCGTAAATGTGTGTTTTAATAGATGCATGTAAAGAGGAGCAGTGTTTGCATAACACAAAAAAATTGTCGAGCCTTTCTGCTCCCCCGCATATTTGAAAAGATAAACTGCTTCAGAGCCGGGTTGACGACTCCAGACGGGTGCCAAAACAATTTTGTTACATGCGTGACAATTTGGTTCAAAAAAATGGTTCAAATGGTTCTGAGCACTATGGGACTCAACATCTTAGGTCATAAGTCCCCTAGAACTTAGAAATACTTAAACCTAACTAACCTAAGGACATCACGCACACCCATTCCCGAGGCAGGATGCGAACCTGCGACCGTAGCAGTACCGCAGTTCCGGACTGCAGCGCCAGAACCGCACGACCACCGCGGCCGGCGACAATTTGTTTTTCAAATCATCGACGAATGCATAATATTGTTCACAATTTCCTCCGCTCATTTCCGATGATCGCTAACAAGATAGCTATTTTACGCGCATCCACTTTTCACAAGCAAACTTCGAAGTTTGCGTGCCGAATACGGTCGACAACTGCAGCTGGAGAGAGTTGCGGTCCCTAATTACGTCCTGTAGTTCGTTCCGTGTGATGTACGCTCTCATTTCTGAGCATGCACCAATTACGTTGAGAACGAAATTTGTCGTGTTTCGCGATGAGGAAAATCCCAGTGAGGGGGCGGTTTAACACCGCTGCTCGACAGCTGGCGCTCTCGTAGGAAAACTCTTGAGAAGTGCGTGGTACCAGAGCACTATTTACTGCAACTAAGTAAATGCTACAGCGATGCGTATGGTAGGCGAAGTCAGTGGCTCACTGAATATATATATTTATTTTGTGGTGTCATTTCCATTTCTGATGACGTTCATTGCTTATTTATGACTAGGAAACCTAACCAACTTGGCCTCACATTTTGAGGAAGCACACCTGAAAGATGATAACCCAAGCAGTCGACACCACTCGAAAATTTAGGTCATAGTTCTAATAATAGGCAGTTATGATCTTCTGAAAGTACAGCGCCGTCACTCGCTCTGCCTCACTGTATTTGCGCCGCCTGATGGCCGAGTGCGAAGTACTGTGTAGAGGAGTGACAACCACAGCCTTCCTATTCGCGGCATGTTGAAGGCGAGGATAGGGGAGAGGGGAAGGCGGACACATCTGCCCAACACGTTTTCAAATGTTGTTTGAGTGTGCATGTTATTCTATGCGAAAAACAGTAATATGAGTATGTAATACAATAGCCATCGCGACGTTACATGCCGCCTCCTCCTGGTGGCTTTGCAGACGCGTGACATGGTAACAAAAATATGTGAGACGAGCAGACAGGGACGGGGGATCACCCTAACGAAGATTTGGGCTGCCAATGTGGAAATCCATTGAGATAAGCGACTTTGACAGTGTGCAGACTATTATCACGCAGATCCTGTGAACTAGTTTCTCGAAAACGGGGAAGTCTGTCGAATGTTCACGTGCTACTGTAGTGAGCAACTGGCGGAAGAGGTGAAAGGACAGTGAAACTACCACTAGGCGCTAGATTGTTGGACATCCACGACGCTTCACAGAAAGTGGTTTCGGAGGCTTGTCTACTCTGTAAAGCAGGACTGATGGTAATCTGTGGCATATCTGCCGAAAGAACACAAAGCTGGTGGACGCGCAAGTGTTTCGGAACACACAGTTCACCGTACGTTGTTGACCATTGAGCTCCGTGGCAAGCCACGCCTCCATGTTCGCAAGTTGATAAAACAACACCGTCAGTTACAATTGTAGTGCGCATGAGAACGTCGAGATTCTATCGTCGACCAGCTCTTCGGATGAATCACATTTTTGCCTCACTAGGTCGATGGTGGTCTCCACATACGCTGTCATCGAGGTGAACGGCGGCTCGAAACGTGCAGCGCGCCACGGACGCAAGGTGGTGGGAGACATTCTCCTGCGCTTGCATGGGACCTGTGATATTAATCGAAGACACGCTGACAGCTGCGAACCACCTGCATACCTTCGTGCTTGATGTCTTTCCCCGACGGCGATATCATCTTTCGGCAGTATAATTGTCCTTGTATCGGAACCAGTACTGTGCTGCAGTGGTTTGAGGAGCAGTATAACGAACTCACGTTGATGATTCGACGACCAAATTCGCCTGATGTAAATCCTATGGAACCCATCTGGGTCGCTATCGGACGCCATCACCGCGTACGCAAATCAGTGTCCCGGTATTTACGCGAATTACGTGACCTGTACGTAGATATCTAACACCACATACCTCCACAAACCTGCCAACAAACTGTCGATCCTTGATATGCAGAATCAGCGATGTATTTTGTTCCGAAGACGGAGAAAGAAGCTATTAAAAAAAAAAGTGATAATAACGTTTTGGCTCATCACTGTATGTCAATTTCACGTACATTTGAAGTTCAATATTATTTTAACAATGTTGTTGTATTGACATAATGTAGCTGTATATAACCCTCAAAATCAAAATGAATTAACTCAAGTCACTAAAGAACTATTTTGAATTGAAGTTAATAATTTTCGTTTTACAACTTAATCATGTCAGTCACGTTGAAAAATAACACACTTGTGCAAAAGTACTTCATTTAACAGTCCCAACTTTGAAATCCAGTGAAACAATGCACAGCAGCGATGTTAATAATTAAATAGCGCCAAGTTGAGACAGTAATTCCTTTGATTCCTTTACACTGCATTTGTGAATCACAACATAATATGTTCAAAGAAAAGATCTCGGGCACTACCTACAGATTAGAAACCGAGCATTTTGACACAATGAACGAATTATGTACCTATGTGAAAACATGTTTTACAAACTTCTTACTCCCTCCGCTGTATATTGCATCGCGCTCGGGCATTAAGCAGCTGCAGTGGGGCGGAGCGAGTGACAAACAGCCGGTGCATGCGAAAGTTTAAAAGCTGTGTTTTCAGAAGGGCATAAATGCGTACCGTCAGATTTATGGCCCAAATTTCAGGCAGGGATCGATTGCTGGGGCTGATACAAGTGTGTTTTCTGTCTCCTTAAAATACGAGGTCAAGTTGGTGATATTACCTGATGAGAAATTGTATTGCGTCTGTACTCAGGCCTCTCGCTCTGACGCTGTCATCAGAGGTTGTGCTGACAACTGCCTCCTGCATCAGCCATTCACTGTATGTGTGAGGTGGCATCAAAACAGGATCATGAATTCCGAGGAGTTGAACAACATAAACAGTGAAATGAAGTCATGTTGTATCACTTAGAAAATTGGAAACATGGTACCAGTATTCTGATATGGTTTGCATAAAAATGGTGTTAATGGATAGGCGTGTCCCAGGTACTTCGGACAGCACCATGCAGCATTCAGTCTGAAAAAAAAAATATTCGACGGGTTGTTCCAGCAACTTGAAAGGATATGATGCAAAAGATGATACTGAAACAAGAGTGCAAGGAATTGGAGGCGCTAAAGGCAAAAACCATGCTTTTCCTTGATTAATTCGGCACGAGCAGTTACTGTGTCCGTATGAAATGTAGCACTTGCAGGCTCACAAACCACTAGACCACGATGTGAGATTACGGTTCTGCCAGTGGATTTTAAGATGGAGCACTGAAAGTCCGAGGTGCTCTGTTCGCATTTCATTGACGAATATGGTAGGATTCACAAACAGTGGGAGAGTAAACACCACAATAGCCACTTGTGGCAGACGTATAGCCTCGAAACACAGTGTCATAAGGCCTTACTCTTTACCTAAAAAATAGACAGGAGTTATTTTATAAACAATTTATGAGCGATAAATTACCCTTACTATTTGACGACATTACCTAGGAAGCGAAAAAAAAAACAGTGTGGTTCCTTCATGACATACGTCATCCCATATTTTACACCTCCTTCTAGAATATCTGACACGAACGTTTAAGCATGGCGAATTGATCGAGGAGTACCAGTAGCATGTCCTTATCAGACATTAAGCCATTAAATTTATGGATGTAGGGGAAATTTACGAGTATCGGAGTGTTTCACATCCAACATGCTCAAACTACAAGTGGGTGTGTCTCACGCAAGTGGCCAACGTAGACAGCAGCTAGGTATGATCACTTCTGTTCGTGTTTCGTTGTGAAGGAAACGGAGAAATCAATGGTAATCACCGTCGGTATCTCCAATAGTGTCAACGGACAAATGGCTGTCATAGGACACAAAGGCTGCTATTTCAATTTGCCACGTACAGATTCGGAGTTTTAGGCCATCAAAACTTGTGCCAGAGACAGGGAAGAGGAAGGTATCAGTGGCCATAGAGCTGTGACAGCATCTATGACACTGGGTCCTACAAGTAATATTAAGAAAGGTAGGAAGATACACTACTGGCCATTAAAATTGCTACACCAAGAAGAAATGCAGATGATAAACGGGTATTCATTGGACAAATACATTATACTAGAACTGATATGTGATTACATTTTCACGCACTTTTGGTGCATAGATCCTCAGAAATCAGTTCCCAGAACAACCACCTCTGGCCGTAGTAACGGCCTTGATACGCCTGAGCATTGAGTCAAACAGAGCTTGGATGGCGTGTAGAGGTACAGCTGCCCATGCGGCTTCAACACTATACCACAGTTCATCAAGAGTAGTGACTGGCGTATTGTGACGAACCAGTTGCTCGGCCACCATTGACCAGACGTTTTAAGTTAGTGAGAGACGCTGGAGAATGTGCTGGCCAGGGCAGCAGTCGAACATTTTCTGTATCCAGAAAGGCCCATACAGGACCTGCAACATGCGGTCGTGCATTATCCTGCTGAAATGCAGGGTTTCGCAGGGATCGAATGAAGGGTAGAGCCACGGGTCGTAACATATCTGAAATGTAACGTCCACTGTACAAAGTGCCTTCAATGCGAACAAGAGGTGACCGCGATGTCGCCAAACACGGATGCGACCATCATGATGCTGTAAACAGAACCTGGATTCATCCGAAAAAATGACGTTTTGCCATTCGTGCACCCAGGTTCGTCGTTGAGTACACTATCGCAGGCACTCCTGTCTGAGATGCAGCGTCAAGGGTAACTGCAGCCATGGTCTACGAGCTGATAGTCCATGCTGCTGCAAACGTCGTCGAACTGTTCGTGCAGATGGTTGTTGTCTTGCAGACGTCCCCATCTGCTGACTCAGGGATCGAGACGTGGCTGCACGATCCGTTACTGCCATGCGGATAAGATGGCTGTCATCTCGACTGCTAGTGATACGAGGCCGTTGGGATCCAGCACGGCGTTCCGTATTGCGCTCCTGAACTCACCGATTCCATATTCTGCTAACAGTCATTGGATCTCGACCAACGCGGGCAGCAATGTCGCCATACGATAAACCACAATCGCGATAGGCTACAATCCGACCTTTATTAAAGTCGGAAACGTAATGGTACGCATTTGTCCTCCTTACACGAGGCATCACAACAACGTTTCACCAGGCAACGCCGGTCAACTGCTGTTTGTGTATGAGAAATCGGTTGGAAACTTTCCTCAT
Source organism: Schistocerca americana (assembly GCF_021461395.2). Classification (NCBI taxonomy): domain Eukaryota; kingdom Metazoa; phylum Arthropoda; class Insecta; order Orthoptera; family Acrididae; genus Schistocerca; species Schistocerca americana. Next base: position 1,019,155,451 of record NC_060119.1, read on the forward strand.
GTCAGCACGTTGTAGGCGTTGCCACCGGCGTCAACCTAGTGTGAATGCTCTGAACAGCTAATCATTTGCATATCACAGCATCTTCTTCCAGTCTGTTAAATTTCGCGTCTGTAGCACATCATCTTCGTGGTGTAGCAATTTTAATGGCCAGTAGTGTATATTTTCTCAGCAAGGGTGAAAGGATACAAATTTCGAAATATCTCAGCAGTCAGCATGAAATATTCGGTGATGAGGACGAAGATGTGGAGAACATATGGAGAAAATTCAAAGGCATCGTTCAGTATGCCCTAGACAAGTATATTCCAAGTAACGTTTTAAGGGATGGGAAGGATCCACCATGGTTTAATAGCCATGTTAGAAAAACGTTACGTAAACAAAAAGCACTTCATCTGAAATTCAAGAGGAGTAAAAACCTAGCTGACAAACAAACTCGGAAAGAAGCGAAAATGAGAATGAGGAGAGCAACGAAAGAAGAGTTCAATGATTTTGAAGGTAAGACGTTGTCAACCGACCTGAGTAAAAATCCTAAGAGATTTTGGTAGTATGTAAAATCAGTAAGTGGGTCAAAATCATCTATTCATTCTCTCAGCGACCACATCGGCACCGAAACAAGATACGGAAAGAAGGCTCAAATACTGAATTCGGTCTTCCGAAATTGTTGCACCGCGGAAGATAGTAACATTGTCGCTCTTTTAATCGTCGTATGAACGTCGAAATGGCAGATATTGAGATAGTTGATCGCGGAATTGAAAAGCAGCTACAATCGCTGAGTAGTGGAAAGGCGTCAGGACCAGATGAGATACGTATAAGATTCTATAATGAATATGCGAAAAAACTTGCTCTCCTTATAGCCGTAATTTATTATAAATCGCTTGAGAAACGAAAGGTCCCTAACGACTGGAAAAAACCGCCAGTCATTCCCGTCTATAAGAAAGGCTGTAAGTCAGATCCACACAATTGTAGATCTATATCGTTGACGTCAATTTGTTGTAGAATTATGGAACATGTTTTATGCTCAAGAATTATGAGGTTTTTCGAAAATGAACATCTCCTCTATAAAGATCAACATCGGTTTCGCAAACGGAGATCTTGCGAAACTCAACTCGCTCTGTTCCTCCATGAGATCCACAGCGCAGTGGACAGCGGCGCTCAGTTGATTGCGTGTTTCTTGGTTTCCGTAAGGCATTTGAGACAGACCCGCATCGCCATTTAATGAAAAAAATGAGCTTACGCAGTATCGGAGCTGAACTGCGATTGGATTCAAGATTTTGTTGCAGCCAGAACTCAACACGTCCTCTTAACGCAACAAAATCGCCAGATGTAAAGGTAATATCCGGTGTACCACAGTACAGAAGTATGATGGTTGCTATTTACGATAGATATAAATGATCTAGTAGAAACCGTCGGATGCTGTTTAAGGCTATTCGTAGATGATGCAGTTTCCTATGCCAAAGTAGCAACGCCAGAAGACAGTAAGAATTTGCAGAACGACCTGCAGAGAATTGTTGAATAGTGCAGGCTCTGGCAGTTGACCCTGTACCAAAATAAATGTGACATATTGTGTGTACATAGCAAAAGAAATCCACTACCGTACAGCTACAGTATTGATGACAAACAGCTGGAGACAGCGTCTGCCGTAAAATAACTAGACTTAGCTATCCAGAGCGCCCTTAAGTGGAATGACCACATAAAACAGATAGTGGGAAAAGCAGATACCAGACTTAGATTCATTGAAAGAATCTTAAGGAAATGTAACTCATCCACGAAGGAAGCGACTTACAAGGCGCTTTTTCACCCTACTGTTGAGTATTGTTCATCGACACGGGATCCCTATCAGGTAGGACTGATAGAGAATATCCAAGAAAGAGGGGCGCATTTCGTCACGGGATCGTTTAGTTGGCGAGAGAGCGTTACGGAGATGCTACATAAACTCCACTGGCGGACCTTACAAGAGAGACGTTGCGCATCACGGGAGATTTACTATTGAAATTTCGGGACAGTTCTTTTCAGGAGGAGTCACACGAGAAAATTCGAGACATTAAATACAGAGGTTTACCGATAGTCATTCTTCCCACACACTATTGCCGAGTGGAACAGCGTTTGAGGTATCAGATAGTGGTACCGAAAGTACCCTCCGCGACACACTATTAGGTAGCTTGCGACGTGTGATGTAGATGTCAACAACTATTTGTTTCCGGACATTTGTTTACAGAATATTTTTCCTCGTTTTGACTTGTTATTTACTTTGTAAGAGCATGGTTTAACATACCAATGTAGTCTAGCCACGATAACTTTTGCTACACAAAAACATGTTCTTTGACTTGATGATCGGAATTATCCTTTCAGTTTCCTCTGAACATAGTTGATTTCAGTCCTTTAGGATAAGCCATAAGATTCATTTGGGTATCTCATACGCTAAAACAAAAACTTGTAACTGTGGATTATGATAGAGAAAGGCTTCAACAAAATTTCATACATTACTCTTAGCAGTTACCCTAAAATAGTAAAATCTCATGAATTATATCCTTAGGAAAAAGTAACGAGATTAGTTACTGTTAAAATCTTTGAAAAATATTGTTAAGCATTGAAAGTGAGTAGCTTTTGAATATCGCCAATTAAAGCAGGTTGTAAAATAATACATGTGCTACTTGAGAAGGAGCCATGAATGAAAAAAGCAGTTTTATTTATTTAAGAACAGAATTCCTTCTTACTTGCGAAACACAACAGCAAGCCGAGAGGAAATGAGATGCAAGAACTGTTTAAATTATTAGCGTTAACGGAGTGGAAAGTAGCTCTTTCTACAAAATAGATAGCGCTATCTGGCGGGAGGTTGTAGAGGCGGGCACGCTGGCTTATAGGGATGCAAATTTCCTGCAAGTTCTCCCAAATTAAGTTAGCGCGAGAACTGCATAGCGAGAAGGTTAAAGGGGAACATTTTTTTTTGGAGAAGAACATTTAGTTGCGTGAGATGTGACCTTAGGCTTGAGAACGTAGTACAGTGTTCTTGTTATAACGTTTCTCAATCGAAAGTCTCTCGAGTGGTTTGATGCTGCCGTAAATCAGTCCATAGTTTTAAGCGAACAACAGCGTCATAATTCTGTGCTGATGCGCTTTGTTAAAGAAATGAATCTCCTATTTGCAGATCTACCAGAAGCGAGAAGCGGTTGCTCTCACCTTCGTTGCGAGTGGCAAGTATTCGGAGCACATATATTGTCAGTTATGTTGAAGAGATAAAGGACAGTTTTATAAAAATAATTAGTGGTATAAATAATTAGTGATTTATTAAAAATGCTTCTCCTACGATTATTTAATGGATTTTGCGAGTAGGTCACGTGTAACATAGTTCTTGATTATTCTTCTCTAAATAAATAATGAATCTTCTAAAGCTGACGAGAAGGCCATCTAGAAGTCGGAGAACGAGATACAATCCATAGTACGAAATCTAAAGAATTCAAGTGCAAACACAAAGAAAAAGTTCATTATTTTTGAGAACATGGGTGTATTAAGAGACCGTCGGCTCTATTAAGTATATTCTAGAAAGTAAACGCGGTATTATTCTACTCTAACAGTTACAGCGGAGTTAGTGATTGTTGAGGTTGTTTGCTGTTGGATAAAAAGTTCCGGGTAGAGCTGATATTCGGATGCATAAGTTACTCAAGGTGCTTGAACTACTTGGATAATGCACCCAAATACTTATACATGTAGTTATAGAGAGTTAATGATATTGCGATTGCGTGTGATTATTTAGCCTTAACTTAGAAGTTAGGCCTTCATAGGACCCAGGGAAGATAATTTAGTCGAGTGTTGCTTTAGTCTGAGGCGCGCAACGTCAAGGTTAAATGGTTCAAATGGCTCTGAGCACTATGGGACTTAACATCTGAGTCATCAGTCCCCTAGACATAGAACTACTTAAACCTAACTAACCTAAGGACATCACACACACATCCATGCCAGAGGCAGGATTCGAACCTGTAACCGGAGCGGTCTCGCGGTTCCAGACTGAAGCGCCTAGAACCGCTCGGCCACAGCGGCCGGAATCAAGGTTATGAACAGAATTTATTCGACAGCTGAAGCTGTTACAAGATGCATTTTTTAGAGAAACACTGTAGGTTGCATTGTTATTTTTTAAAAAACCAGTTGAAAATAACGCGATGTAGGGCACGTGTAAGCGTCAATAACTTGTTCCCTGATACATTGACTTTATACAGTTAACAGCTGACTAATAGCTACAATATCAGTATTAGCGCAACACGATCGTGCTATAACATCTTGCATACACTAAGCTCTGGCGTTGTCAGAAATCTGAACATTATATCATGAGGCCAATAGTAGCATTCTACACTATGACTCAGCCAAACAAATGATCTTCGGCTAGAAGTGCAGAGAACAAACAGATCCATCATCCGATAACACAATCGCATACCGATCGCTTTTATTGGTCTAGAGATTAATAAATAGGGACTGTATACAGGTTCGTAGACAAATAATGAATGGTTGCTACATTTTAATGGACGAAAGGCTGCTTCGAAACAGTGTGCACTTCGAGTTAATAATAATAACAACAATAAAAATAATAATACAAAACAAAACCTCGGTTCAAGAGCTCCGGAACCGGTACAGAAAATTGGAATAGAGGTCAACATGAACGTCATTTCCACCTTTTTTATTGCTCATGAAAACCACACATTGCATGTTGTACCACCATACAGCGAGACCTTCAGAGGTGGTGGTCGAGATTGCTGTATACGCCGTTACCTCTAATACCCAGCAGCACGTCATCCTGCATTGATGCATGCCTGTATTCGTCGTGGCATATTATCCACAAGTTCAGCAAGGCACTGTTGGACCAGATTGTCCCACACCTCAAGGGCGATTCGGCGTAGATCCCTCAGAGTGGTTGGTGGGGCACTTCGTCCATAAACAGCCCTTTTCAATCTATCCCAGGCGTGTTCTATAGGGATAATGTCTAACGAACGCGCTAGCCACTCTAGTCGAGCGAAGTCATTATCCTGAAGGAAGTCATTCACAAGCTGTGCACAATGGGGACGCAATTGTCGTCCATGAAGACGAATTCCTCGCCAATACGCTGCCGATATTGTTGCAGTATCGGTCTGAGGATGGCATTCACGTATCGTAAAGCTGTTACGGTGCCTTCCATGACCGACAGTGGCGAACGTCGGCCGCACGTAAGCCACCCCAAAACAGCACGGAACCGACACCTTCAAATGGTTGAAATGGCTCTAAACAGAATGGGACTTAACATCTGAGGTCTTCAGTCCGTTAGACTTAGAACTATTTAAACCCAACTAACCTAAGGACATCACACACATCCATCCCCGAGGCAGGATTCGAACCTGCGACCGCAGCAGCAGCGTGGTTTCAGACTGAAGCGCCTAGAACCGCCACCTTGCTGCGCTCGCTGGAAAGTGTGTCTAAGGCGTTCAGCCTTACCGGGTTGCCTCCAAACACGTCTCCGACGATTGTCTAGTTGAAAGCATGTGCAACACTCATCGGTGAAGTGAACGTGATGCCAATCCTGAGCAGTCCATTTGGCATGTTGTTGGGCCCATCTGTACCGCGATGCATGGTGTCGTAGTTGCAAAGATGGACCTCGCCATGGACGTCGGGAGTGAAGCTGCGCATCATGCAGCCTATTGCGCAAAGTTTGAGTCGTAACACGACGTCCTGTGGCTACACGAAAACCGTTATTCAACATGGTGGCGTTGAGGCAGGGTTCCTGCTTGGCATAATCCGTAGGTAGCGGTCATCCAATGCAGTAGTAGCCCTTGGGCGGCCTCTTTCTTTCGTGGATGAGATACATTTCCTTAAGATTCTTCCAATGAATTTCAGTCGCTCTATATATTTACTCCTAGAAATTTTACAGCAGACACTGTTTCCAGCAGTTTCTCATCAAGACTGTAGTTGTACGGTATTAGCTTTCTTTTCCTATGTATGTGCAATATGTTGCATTTATTTACGTTCAGAATCAACTGCCATAGCCTGCACCATTTATCATTTTTCTGCAAGTCATTCTGCAAATCGATACTTCCTTCTGCCATTGCCACTTTGTTACAGATAGCTGCAGTAGATCCCCGTAAATTACTTGCGCAGAGCTGTGTCCCACATCTCTTTCTTTGGGTTCAGATCTGGTGAATTTGATAGGCAAGACATGACTGTGTCCACTATCAGGGTCAATTTAGCACGTTTCTGCCCTTATGATAGGCCTACGGCCAGTTATCTTGATGATGATGCCATTGCTGTCGGGGTTGTCTTCAAACATGAATGAATGCATGTGGTCTTCAATAATTGTCTCGTAGTCCACTGCTATTATGGTGCCCTCGATTACTAACAAAAGTCCCATGGAAGCGCAGGTGCATGTCCCACATAATATATTCTATCCCCACGAGAATTCATCGTGACGCAGTGCATATATCGAGAAGTTGTTTACCTTGATGACAGCATTTCCGGACACGATCATCGACCTGGTTATAGGAAACGTGATTCACCCGACGTGGCGATACGTTCCTATTGATACACCATGGAATGTCGATGATCCAGTGCTCACTGCAATCCTAATGGACCATGGTCCAACTTGGGAGAACGTAGGGCTGTCTGCTGTGGAGCCCATGTTCAACAATGTGCTGTAAGCGGTGTGCTCTGAAACACAGTGGTTGCATCAGCATTGTGCTTTTTCATCTGATCTGTCACAGATCGCTGCCTACCCTACCATACAGAGAGGACAAGCATCCGATCACATACTTTGATAAGGCTTAAGTGTTCACGACAGTAACATGAACAGTCGACCAGCTTCGCCATTTCGGAGATGCTTGTCCCCAGTCGCCGGGCAATAACAATTTACTCTTCTTCAAAGCCATTAATGTCAGCATACTTTCCCATGTGCGGCCGCATACCTTAATTGGAATGATCGCTGATTTATCTTTGCTCCACTTACAAGCTGTTGCGGCCTGTGCCTCAAGTAGCCATTCGCAACCAGCAGCAATAATATATACCATGTACAAAGTAGACGATTCTAAACTGCAAATGCCGGCCGGAGTGGCCGAGCGGTTCTAGGTGCTACAGTCGGGAACCACGCGACCGCTACGGTCGCAGGTTCGAATCCTGCCTCGGGAATGGATGCGTGTGATGTCCTTAGGTTAGTTAGGTTTAAGTAGTTCTAAGTTCTAGGGGACTGATGACCTCAGAAGTTAAGTCCCATAGTGCTCAGAGCCATTTGAACCATTTTAAACTGCAAATATAGAATGAGGGATTAGGCCTTGTAACGATGCCTGCTGGTGTCACTCAACGTGCACAAGGATGAACGAGCATGCAGATCCTACATCGACAAATCGGAAAGCCAACTATGCAAGTGCAGGATAGGGGCGGATCTCCACAGAAAAGAAACTGATACAGTTGATGTGACTAATGCAAACAAACTGAATAGCGAGAAATGTCTCCTGAAGCACAGTCATGCTAGTTGAAAATCCTTGTCACCGAACTGTTTAAGGCCAGAAAACACCACATGAAAGGTACATCAAGATAAAAAAGAATAAACCCATTGGGGCTAGTGAAATACCGTTTGCGTTGGAGGGACACATCAGAAGCTCTTTCATCTACTGCACAGAATTAATCCTTTATTTCGTGAACGGTTCTTTAAATCGAAATGAGTTTCTCAGGAAACCATAGCAAGCACGTAATTTTGTTCTTAATTCCTGTATCAACCCAGATATTTGAGCAATAACTGCGTCTTTTAAAATAATGGTGTGGTTGTTTTAATGACATTCAAAAGACGCTAGTACACTGCTTTGACGCTTCTCAATGAGGTGATTGAAACTTAAGTACGATATCTGATGCGAAAAAACTTGCTCTCCTTTTAGCCGCAATTTATTATAAATCGCTTGAGAAACGAAAGGTCCCTAACGACTGGAAAAAACAGCCAGTCATTCCCGTTTATAAGAAAGGCCGTAAGTCAGATCCACGCAATTGTAGATCTATATCGTTGACGTCAATTTGTTGTAGAATTATGGAACATGTTTTATGCTCAAGAATTATGACGTTTTTCGAAAATGAACATCTCCTCTATAAAAATCAACATAGGTTTCGCAAACGGAGATCTTGCGAAACTCAACTCGCTCTGTTCCTCCATGAGATCCACAGCGCAGTGGACAACGGCGCTCAGGTTGATGCCGTGTTTCTTGGTTTCCATAAGGCATTTGAGACAGACCCGCATCGCCATTTAATGAAAAAAATGAGCTTACGCAGTATCGGAGCAGAACTGCGATTGGATTCAAGATTTTGTTGCAGCCAGAACTCAACACGTCCTCTTAACGCAACAAAATCGCCAGATGTAAAGGTAATATCCGGTGTACCACAGTACAGAAGTATGATGGTTGCTATTTACGATAGATATAAATGATCTAGTAGAAACCGTCGGATGCTGTTTAAGGCTATTCGTAGATGATGCAGTTTCCTATGCCAAAGTAGCAACGCCAGAAGACAGTAAGAATTTGCAGAACGACCTGCAGAGAATTGTTGAATAGTGCAGGCTCTGGCAGTTGACCCTGTACCAAAATAAATGTGACATATTGTGTGTACATAGCAAAAGAAATCCACTACCGTACAGCTACAGTATTGATGACAAACAGCTGGAGACAGCGTCTGCCGTAAAATAACTAGACTTAGCTATCCAGAGCGCCCTTAAGTGGAATGACCACATAAAACAGATAGTGGGAAAAGCAGATACCAGACTTAGATTCCACGAAGGAAGCGACTTACAAGGCGCTTGTTCACCCTACTGTTGAGTATTGTTCATCGACACGGGATCCCTATCAGGTAGGACTGATAGAGAATATCCAAGAAAGAGGGGCGCATTTCGTCACGGGATCGTTTAGTTGGCGAGAGAGCGTTACGGAGATGCTACATAAACTCCACTGGCGGACCTTACAAGAGAGACGTTGCGCATCACGGGAGATTTACTATTGAAATTTCGGGACAGTTCTTTTCAGGAGGAGTCACACGAGAAAATTCGAGAAATTAAATACAGAGGTTTACCGATAGTCATTCTTCCCACACACTATTTCCGAGTGGAACAGCTTTTTAGGGATCAGATAGTGGTACCGAAAGTACCCTCCGCGACGCACTATTAGGTAGCTTGCGAAGTGTGATGTAGATGCCAGCCTCCGTCGTTACGTGCAGCGAGAAGACAGATCTATGCTACTAACAAGATCACACGACTATGGGATTTTTATAACTTTTCTTAAAATCTGTGGTACGTGAAGTTTGAGAACTCAAATATTAATCCCCCAAAATAGTTCGACGCAAGTCTCAAAAATCGTTGATGAAACCGATTTTGGAGTTTTCCAACGAACTTGACGAAACTTAACTAATTAAAAGGTAGGCGATTTTAATTACATTCAGTATGGCTCACTTGGTAGAGTTGGAGAATGGTGTGGTATCGTCCAGAGAGCGTGGTAGTAGTGCATATCGATACCACAGACATTATCGATGTCTCACTGCAATTCGCAGCGACGAATGGAAGCGGCTGAAAAGGTCACGTCCTTTCTCTCAGCAGAGCAGCGCCCTCGCAAGGAGGTCAGTATGCAGCCGAACATAGAAGCGCTCTGCCCAAATTCGTCACTTCAGCTGAAGCAATCAACATCACCGGTTAGGATTAAACAGTTATTCAGTCTCAGAGGGAAATGTACTTTTGTTCAAGAGAACAGTTTATTAATTAGTACCTCAAATGATGCTTTAGAAGTCAATAGCCATTGTAAATTATCAAACACTTTTGTGGCAAAGGACGGTATCAAGTTAGGTAAATCTTTTTATCATTCATGTGTAAAGTGAATTAATATTTCGTATATTGTAGTTCGAATCAACCATCTCTCAGAGCAATGAAAGATTGGTTGGTTGGTTGGTTTGGGGAAGGAGACCAGACAGCGTGGTCATCGGTCTCATCTGATTAGGGAAGGATGGGGAAGGAAGTCGGTCGTGCCCTTTCAGAGGAACCGTCCCGGCATTTGCCTGGAGTGATTTAGGGAAATCACGGAAAACCTAAATCAGGATGGCTGGACGGGGGATTGAACTGTCGTCCTCCCGAATGCAAGTCCAGTGAGCAATGAAAGAACCCACAGTTATGACAGGACGATAGATGCTTCGTCTGGTCATAACAAAGGGTAATCAGTGGTTTCCTGGCCGATTCCTTGCTAGGATTTTCTCTTTAGTTCTAACACCTAGATAATTTAAATGTAAAATTCACCAAACATATGCTAATTAGTACAAATCTAATCACTATTTTATCAAAAGTGCTCATATTATTGATTCTAATTAAAATTCACACGCAAAATTCCGGCTCTTATTGCAAATAAACATCAAAAGAAGTTATGCATCACCCCGGTTCCCAGAACACCTGAAGACAGACGTTGACTGTGGCTATTGTATCACAGACACAGTCCCTTTGACTGTTCAGAGATGACAATAAACCCGCTCAGAGATGTAAACAATCATGCATGAGCAGCGCCTATTGGACGGAGGGAGTGCGACAGCTGATGCAGGTCCAGTCATTCCACCAGGAAAGATGTAAACGGCTCGTGCTGTCTGTAGTTCAACCATGCCTAGATGGCCAATACCGCGGTTCGATCGTTTCCGCACTGTTACTTTGTGTCAGGAAGGGCTCTCAACAAGGGAAATGTCCAGGCGTCTCGGAGTGAACCAAAGCGATATTGTTCGGTCATGGAGGAGATACAGAGAGACAGGAACTGTCGATGACATACCTCGCTCCCCGCCCAAGGGCTACCACTGCAGTGGATGACCGCTATCTACGGATTGTGGCTTGGAGGAACCCTGACAGCAACGCCACCATGATGAATAATATTTTTCGTGCAGCCACAGGACGTTGTGTTACGACTCAAACTGTGCGCTATAGGCTGCGTTATCCGCAACTTAACTTCCGACGTCCATGTTGAGGTCCATCTTTGCAACCACGACACCATGCAGCGCAGTACAGATGAGCCCAACAAGATGCCGAATGTACCGCTCAGGATTGGCATCACGTTCTCTTCACCGGTGAGTGTTGCTTATGCCTTCAACCAGAGAGTTGCCGGAGACGTGCTTGGACGGAACCTAGTGAGGCTGAACGCCTTAGACACAGTGTGTCCCAAGAGCGCAGCAAGGTGGAGGTTCCCTGATGTGGGGCCGACGTACGCCACCTGTGGTCAGGGAAGGCGCAGTAACGGCTTTACGATACGTGAATGCCATCCTCAGACCGATACTGCAACCACATCGGTCGCATATTGGCGAGGAATTCGTCTTCATGGATGACAATTCGCGCCCCCTTCTGCACATTTTGTGAATGACTTCCTTCAGGAAAATGACATCGCTCGGCTAGAGTGGCCAGCATGTTCTTCAGACATGAACTCTATCGAACATGCCTGGGATAGATTGAAAAGGGCTGTTTATGGACTACGCGATCCACCAACCACTCTGAGGGATCTACGCCGAATCGCCGTTGAGCAGTGGGGCAATCTGGACCAACAGTATCTTGATGAACTTGTGGATAATATGCCACGACGAATGCAGTCATGCATTAATGCAAGAGGACGTGGTAGTGGGTATTAAAGGTATCGGTGTGTATAGCAGTCTGGGCCACCACCTCTGAAGGTATCGCTGTATGGTGTTACAACACGTAATGAATGGTTTTCATGAGCAATAAAAAGAGTGGAAATGATGTTTATGTTGATCTCTATTCCAATTTTCTGTACAGGTTCCAAAACTCTGGGAACTGAGGTGATGCAAAACTTTTTTTGATTTGTGTAACTTCTTAATTAAGCTGAAAGGGCGTTTCTAAATCGTGATTGGATATTTCATTCGGTAAAGCACTTGTCTGCGAAAGGCAAAGGTCCTGGGTTCAATTCCTGATTTCGGCACACGAATCCAGTCTTCCAGGAAGTTTCAAGTTAGTGCACACTCCACTGCAAACTGAAAATTCATTAAGGAGTTAAATCTAATTTCCGTCTGGACCTACTTTACACGACATAGATACAGGGAACTTTATAATCATCAAGCTGTACTTGTTTCCACTAAAGTTGACCACTTAAACATGCATATTTACATGAAATAATTTTCCAGTGTCCCTTCTGATAAGACATTAGAATGCAGTTGCATTTACAACAACCGTAATTGGCCCTGTATCTGTCTCTTATAAAGTAGGCCAAGTTGCTGTGTATAACATCATAGCCCTGCACGAGAGCCCCATTTACAGTTTACAACGTGACAGCAGATTTTGCGAAAAGTTTCAACGCCAACATCAAGAAGTGTTACATGACTTTTATAGAGTTTTCCAGAGCTTAAGAACGTCTTTAATGAATTATACTTTTCCATTAACGAAAAAACTTTCAATATCTTGATACAGGAGCAACACTATCGGGCGGCCGCGGTGGCCGAGCGGTTCTAGGCGCTTTAGTCCGGAACCACGCGGCTGATACGGTCGCTGGGTCGAATCGTGCCTCGCACATGGATGTGTGTGTTGTCCTTAGGTTAGTTGGGTTTACTTAGTTCAAAGTCTAGGGGACTGATGACCTCAGATTTTAAGTGTCATAGTGCTTAGAGCCATATGAACCATTTTGGAGCAACAATATCGTCCACGCAACAGAATTTTGTGACCCTCTAACTCGTTTCGATATCTTGAACTGTTCGCAAAATAAAAGGAGTGGCTTATATTCTTTCTCAATGTCGTGAAATTCGGCTTACGTGCGTGGCAAATGTCAGCTAGCCAGGCAAAAATGTCATGTTCGTTGACAGGAGAAAGTAACGAATTATTAGAGACTTAGTTTATGACGTTACACAAGAGATTCTGCATATCACTCTCGCCATGAAGAAAATAAAGATGGAATAAACGACAGTTGCACCAGGTGTGGACTTGTGTGTGTGCTTGTAGTTTTGGGCACTCGACGGCAAATTCAAGGACCCAGAAAATCGCTCCTCGTTCGTGAGCCTGGCTATCCCAGACTCAAGCATCTGTATCCTGCGATTCTCATTTTTGGAGCTACTCGGAGCGTTCGACCGAGCGAGCTGGCGCACTGGACTCGCATTCGGGAGGACGACGGTTCAAACCCGCGTCCATCCATCCAGGTTTAGGTGTAATGTGTTTTCTTTAAATAGCGTAAGGCAAATGCTGAGATGGTTCCTTCGAAAGGGCACGGCCGCTTTCCTTCTCCATCCTTCCCAAATCCAAGATTGTGTTGCGTCTTTGATGACCTCAATGTCGACGGGATGCTAAACACTTATTTCTTCTCCTCCAGAACGTTCGCCCAAAATATCGCATATGACGATGAGCTACGAGAAATGTTCAATGTAATGACAGACACAGGGCGCGTGAGGGTGGTCTACTTCAGAATTATCTAGCATATAACTCTTTTCGTCGCACGCTAACCGCAGCAAAGGCTGTTTTGAAAGTCATTCTGTAGACTTAGGACTTTATAAAAAGTAGTACAGTGAACACTAGGGTCAAATGGTTCAAATGGCTCTGAGCACTATGGGACTCAACTGCTTTGGTCATCAGTCCCCTAGAACTTAGAACTAATTAAACCTAACTAACCTAAGGACATCACACACATCCATGCCAGAGGCAGGATTCGAAACTGCGACCGTAGCAGCAGCGCAGCTCCGGACTGGAGCGCCTAGAACCGCACGACCACCGCGGCCGGCGAACACTAGGCAAATACATTTACTTTACTAAATAAAAAGAGAATATAGAGGACGATCTAGTGCAGTGTACTGATAAAAAGACACAATTGGCACAAGCAAGTTAATTGCATAAATATAGGAAATATTAGAGTTTGGTGATGAAAACCTACCAAATTAGTAAATAACGATTTGGATTATCTAAGAAAACTGCAAGTAAACAATGCTTCAGAAGAACGGTATTAAGCAGTAGAAAAATAGATCTAGAACAATTATTATAGACCTGTGAACGAGGATCGATAACTAGACATGAAGAAGAGGTAACAAAAGCGAAACTTTAGCGTAAAGTACACAAGACAGTCTAAACAGACAACCGATAAACTGAAACACATAACAACATCCCCACGCAGAAGAAAACGGATGAATACTGAAAAATGAACGTTGTGAAAATAACTGGCTGTTACAAGTCCTACTGCAGCCCACCATCACCCTACGACGTACAATAGAAAACTCACGCACTGAGTGTTCTGTACAAATTTAATTATGTGTATACGCAGTTGAACTTACCTGGGAATTGAAAACATCAACGATTTTTACCTGTCATCTGTATCGATACTGGCAAGATATTGGTCCCGGGAATTCCAAGACTGTGTCAAAATCTCTACAGTTGTTCTTCAGACTATCCAGGACGTAAAAAAGAAGCGAGCGGAGTCTTCTATATATATATATATATATATTTACTTACTAAAACATGAGTACACCTTACATTTTATGTTTGCCTGCAGTAATGTTCGACTAGTATACTTTTGACGAATGATAAATGAGATGTTTTCACGGCAATAATATATTTTATATGTTATAATTACAGTTTAACAAGTTTCAGACTTTTTACTTTACTTTACTGTGAAACATTGTTTCTTGCCGAATTTCTTGATTCTACGTCAACGGGAGGTACCCTATAGGTTTTGATGAGTGAGCTTGCAAGTAGCAATATATGTGACATAAATAACCGAATCTTTTGATTCCATTTACATGGAAGCTTGCATTTTGTGCACTGCCAAGGGAGCATAGGCCTTAGTACGTGACATAAATTTGAACTTGATACGACAAATTGTTTCAGAGACAAAGGGTCCTAACGGACGAGCAGATAGACAGGAGGCTAAAAAATTTGAAAAAAAAGTATTTTTCGTGTGATATAATTATTATTTGATTAGTAATCAAAACGTCCTCGGTCGCGGGCTCGAATCCCGCCACTGCTTAAATTTTGATTAATAATCAGCATTGGCGGCCGAAGACTTCGGGCATAAGAAGTCACCCTCGTTATGTCGACGGCCTTGTCAAAGAGGTCAGAGGGGCGGACAGAGGTTCAGGGTACTCTCTTGTCTTAGGGGTGTAAAACTGCCCCTAAAGGCGGAAGAATCAGCAATGATCAACGGCATGAGGATGCTGAAGGCAATGGGAACTACTGCATTAAAGACACGTAACGTGTGTCCACTGGACATGTGGCCTGTAATTGAAGAAGTGTCATGATGATCTCTCCATTGGGAAAAGATTCCGGAATAGTCCCCCATTCGGATCACCGGGAGGGGACTGCCAAGGGGGAGGTTACCATCAGAGAAAGATTGAATAATCAACGAAAGGATAACGTTCTAGGGCAACTAGAAAATCTGAAAAGGGAAATGCAAAAGCTCAATCTAGATATGGTACGGGTCAGTGAAGTGAAATAGAAAGATGGCCACGATTTCTGGTCAGATGAGCATAGGGTAATATAAACATCAGCAGAAAATGCTTAAACGGTAATAGGATTCGTTATGAATAGGAAGGTAGGCAAGAGAGTGCGTTACAGTGAACAGTTGAAACGTCCCCTTTTGAACAATTATACAGGACTGTGCTTATACTGACACACAATATTTTTAGCGCAACGCAATCTGACTTTCAAAAATCCCTACAAATGAATGGCCCTGACTAACATTAACCTATACCTTTCACAAATCACTTAGCTCACAAAAATCTTCGTTACTCGAACTACTGCAATACAGCGAGCGCCACTACTGCCACCTAAATAAAAGATTCAAACTACGGAAGGCACTAACTACTGATAGGCATAGTTAGCAAATGAAAGATTTTAATAGAGAACAAACAATGTATTTACCTTAATAGTCATAATATATATAGCAGTTCATGACATCCAGTCTTACAAATTTCAAAACTCCGCCATCTCTCTCCCCACATCCACCACTGCTGGCGGCTCACCTCCAACTGCGCAACGCTATGCGCTGTTCACATCCAGCTGCCCAACACTGCAATGGCAGACAACAATGCAAACTAGCCACAGACTGCACACAGCACAGCCAGTGATTTTCATAGAGAGCACTACGTAACGTTGCCAATAAGAAAACATAAACAGCCTACTTACATAGCCCCCATGCTCCCCACAAAAAATTTTACAAATTGTTTTGGGCAGTGCCCTATTATAATTTGATAAAATTTTTCATAATTACAATAACAAAGATATCAAATGTACCCACTTATTGATACACTGTTGGTCAAAAGCTAAAATTTTCTCACAGTCCATAAAGACAGTCCTGATCATTCATCACAGTAAAATTGCAGTGTTTTTCTCAAAGTCTGAGCAGTAAACGAAAATGCACACGGAAGTAGTGGATTTCCATGCAATCTTGAAGAAGTAGTGTTGTCCTTCCAACGGAAAGACAGTGCTGACTCTCGACAAGCAGACAGGTATTGGTCCACAACAGAGCAAACCCACAGCAGGGTCAGTCGAAATTTTGAAGAGTATTGGTAGGTAGTTCATCACAGAGCAGACCCACTGTAGTCCTGGTAGAGATTACGGTACTGGTGGGCCACCAGAGGTGCAGACCCACTGCAGTCCTTGTAGAAATAATGGTACTGGTGAGTCAGCAAAGGTGTAGACCCACCGTAGTCCTTGTAGAATTGGCCAGCAGCCATCTGTTGTGACTCTGCAGGTGCACAATCACCATTGAAGAGTCTTGCGGATAATATAGCAAGTCCATAACCACCACTTGTGCACTCACAAAGTTTTTGGAATTGTCCTTAGAACCAGCAATGCTGTCATCCAGTCCCTTGCTGAATTATTAACACACGTGCAAACACTAACAGTCCCTACTTCTCACATATTGTCCATATACTATGACCAACAGAAACGTGTGCAGTGAAATGTAACTTACAAGTTAATAATATGATGAACTGGTATCAATTACAATTTTATAACATAAGAATACAATAACAACGGTACAAAATACATAATTAAAAACATAATAATACAGATAACATTTGTAGTTATAGGGGCTTTACAAAAGAATGGATATAAACATATACATCAGTGCTACAGCAATTATGACATAATTACATACATAAAAGATCAGAATAACTTTTGAAACATTAACTTCACACATGAGCATTAAAACAAAACAGAATAAATAATGTCTAAACATCTTTACGAAGAAAATAACTTATTATTAGAAAAATTCTACAACATAACTCTTATTAGCTAAACACATAAAGACAGGAAAAACACAAATATACAAGAGTACACAAATACATAGCAGAATAACACAAGAGGAAAGGGCAGGGTTTGTTTTCAGTGTAACATTTGGTACTGCAGTCCAACCTAAAACTTCATTCCATAGATCTTTCCTCTTATTTCAACATTTGTTTCCACCAAAAAAATTCTATCCAAGCGTGCTTTCTGTACTTATATGTTCACACATTCCTTGCCTCATTATTTATTTTCCATTATCTTACCTCATCATTTACTTCCAAGAAAATCCTACCTAAACCTGTTGTCCCTAAACCCTACTTTTTTGGTTCATATCTTCTTTCAAAATACTTTTTTGGCCAAACCATTTTCTTATAGCTTCTCAATGCATTTCTTCCAATTCATCACAACTTGTTCTCTTATATGGCCTACTCCATCTTAAGCTAACTTAAATCTACTGAGCTCAGATGCTAAACTAAGGGACGAGGCAATGCAGCAGCACAAAACAATTAACACAAACAGCAATGACAAAAAAATGCAAATTGCCAAAGTAAGCAACAATATTACAACTAATATAAGGCAATGAGCAGTAAACAAGAAAAATAAATCAGTAGTAAACTGGCTCAGCAGAGTAACACAAAGTCAAATTCAGTAACACTATGCCTGGCAAACAGCAGCAGCAAATGAAATAACTTATATCTAAACATGACAGCTCAAGCAGAAAAAATATTACATTAAAGACAACAATGCAGACAAGGGAAATGTATATTCACATATTAATGTCTATATAATTAAAGTGGTGCACCACAAGAAGTTATTCTACCAAAAGAATTACCAAGTAGTTGAAAAGAAAATTCCGTATGCAATTCCTGTGAAGGGAAATATCTTTTTGTGCTCCTTCGTTTTTTTTGAATAGATTATAAAATAATTTACTGGATCTGTAGGCATAAAATATTTATATTAGTACATCTATTAAATTTTATTTTAACCAATGCTGCACTGCAGCTAGAAACTAGATATTAAACAAAATGAGTAAATAAATACATAAAGCAAGCCATATGGCATTTCTCTCAACTAGCAAGACAATAGCCGTGAAATGTTTCTCATCGTTTCATTAGGCATTTTAGTAAATATCATAAATTAAGTGCTCCACAGTATAATCATATGTTTTCAAGTTTGAGCATGTCGTATTTGCGATGCTTGCTGGAAAGGAATGTCAATAGTGAGGATAATGGCCTCCCCTTTTTTTTTCTACCTGTGCCTCTGAAAAGGCACACACTAATGGCTTTTTCTCCAGGCGTCTGACACAGCTGGGTGCCCACGACATATTACGTGCAGGTGGTCACTTAACTTTCTTACGGAAATATTTATGACAGCAGTTTCTGCTACAGTGACAGTCTCATTTAAAAATATTTCACAGGTCAAGAATTTGCGTTACAAATCTGTAGAAACAAAATCCTATTGATATAACAGTGTCCAAAAAAATTTTCGGCGGCATTGTAATACATTCACGCATTTACATACATTTCATAACTCTTAAAGTACGATTCTTGGTTTCCAACAACCTTTTTCACAAACCAGAGTCCCTAACCACTACTCATTATTCCTTACCTTTTTACACATATACATATTTGTCGACACTTCTTCAATATTTCATCATAACAGATATGTAGCATAATCAAATAACTCATATAGCATCAGCTTATTAATCATAAACATACCTCAGCAGCATTGTCGTCATAATAATATCATAACACCTCAGTCAAACCTCAAAAACGTCGTAGCTTTCTGCAATAATTTCAAAACCTAAAGAAAATGCTCTGCTCATTTCAGTAGTGTCATCTACCTCAAACGTACTTAAAAAATCATTATCTCATACAAAATACATCATTCAAAGCTCTCATAGTATCACAATGGTTCCAAAAAAATATGAACAGTTCACAAAGTACAGACAAAATACAATTTCATAAGTGTGAAATTATCCAACTGTGTAATTGCGTAAACATGTGTCACTGATGTAATAAAAAAATGTTTGTCTCTCAGTTAAATGATCAGATAGCTGTGTAATTTATGTGTTAGAGAAATATGGTACCAATGTATAAAGTTGTTTAAGCAAATACCATATTAGCTAGGGCTCCTTGTGCTTGCCAAACACATGGTACACAAAGTAGGCATGTACCCCCTGAGGATTGATGTAATTATACCCTCAGGTGTTACAGATTATTGCAATGGAATGAAATGTATCAGGGAAAACCTTTGTATCATTGTACTTCAAATATCTTTAAAAATAAATGTTTTAAGTACAAAATTAATCACTCAAATATGTGTACTGTAGGGCTAAACTGTGCGTCTTGTTGTAAGATAATCTCTGTGGAAGTGTCGTAGTTATCGTCCTCTGAAAGCTAAGTTCTGCAGAAGTCAATGTACTTACCTTATCATAAACGAAAGTGAAATTCTTTGCGTATAGATATCGTAGTTATTACATACCTTACCATGATCAAGAAAGTACTATAATGTAATGTATTGTTGTGCTACGGAAAATGTTGTCTCATTGTAGCTATACCACAAAAGTTAATACCAAAACATGTTTTACTTTCCAGAATAATGCAGAAAACTGTACAGATATAAAACAGAAATACACTGCAAAAGCAACATTGTAAATTGTCACTCATTAGTAGCGTCGTGATAAAATCGTGTAGCTGTCACATAAACTAACCGCTGTGTCATCTGGTATCTCACTGAAAGTACTTTAAATCCAGAATGTATTTTCAAGTAAACCAAAATGTTGCATTAAAATCTCATTAGCAGTACCAGTATGTGTCCTAAGTACGTAAGCCTGATAGTTGTTACGTAATCGTGCAACTAACAAGCAAGAATGTACAAATACAACACTGTGTCATCTGTTCACTATAACAATGCATTCGTAATTTCTGTTTAAAAATGTTCCCTAGGTTCTGGACTGGATATTTAACTTCAAACATTGTTGCATGTTAACAGTTTCTTAAGTCTGACAAAGCATACTAGAAATGTGAAGTGAAAAGTTTTATGGCAAAGACAAAGTTAAAAAGCAGATTATCTTTCAATAAGCGGTTTTACATGTGAAATGTGGTGTAAACCTTTACTCTTCCTAGTACGCAGAGT
The DNA here is from genome assembly GCF_021461395.2 of Schistocerca americana. Lineage (NCBI taxonomy): Eukaryota > Metazoa > Arthropoda > Insecta > Orthoptera > Acrididae > Schistocerca > Schistocerca americana. The sequence goes on from NC_060119.1 coordinate 1,019,175,786, forward strand.
TTCAGCTTCAGTGGAATTATCATGTGGTATATGGTACATCGGTAAATAATGCTAAAATTTTTCTCAAGGTTAGCGTCTATGTAATTTTTCCCTGAGCCAGCGGGCGCACGTGGTTGCCTGCGGTGCGAGTAATTGTCTGTTTCTTTGTTGGCGCGCGGCGTTACTGGGATTAGGAGACCTAACTTCTACAAATTCACCTTGTCGAGAGTGCCCTGCTCTGTTTGAATCTCGCCAGTTCTGATGCAATTCAAGTCTTATTTTGGTTCCCATATTGTCTGTTTCTCTGATTGTCTCTGTGATAGTCATTACTGCGGAGAGGTGATCTTTCCCTGTAGTTATTACTACTCTGCCAACGGTTGTCATACCGGTGGTGTCTGTTTTGCTCACGATTTGTGTTGTGAGAATAGCCTTGTCGTGTCCAGTTATTATTTCTTTCATCGCGGAATTGCGATGGATGTGACCCGTAATTGTTGTGTTCCTGTTTTCGCGTTCCGCGATTATCAGTGTCAACTTCTAATTCATGCAAGAGTCCCTGAAAAGCTTCAATGTCGTCTTTGCAACGTCCTGCCAAAATAATATGTCGTAAATGTTCAGGTAATTTGATTAAGCAAATGCGGATGAGTTCTACGGGGCTGTATGGGTTTGACAGGTACTGATTCTTGTGCAACATGTCTTCAAAACATTTCACAAGACTGGAAAATTCAGATTGTTCGAAATGTTTCATCATTATGATGCTATGTTTTACTCGATCTTGTGTAGCTTGAGACCAATATGCTGAGAGGAAGGCATGGTAAAATTCTCCTTCACTGTGACAATCATGAATGACCGATCGCATTCTTACAGCTGGTTCATTCTCTAAGTAGCCACACATAAATTCTAATCTGTGCTCTAATGACCAGTTGGGAGGAAAACAATGAGATAATTGATGGAGCCATGCTTGTGGATGAATGTCGTTGCCAGAATTCTTAAATGTTTTGAATTTACGTGTAGTAATGAACAGCTTATAGTCAAAATCATCATGTCGGCGAGTCGCGTATCGGTCATTGTTACGTCGTTTCGGCGGTTCCATCTCAAAATTCGGTGTGCCTTGCCAATTTCTATCATAATTTCCGAAGTGCCCTGTGTTATTATTTTGTAGTTGTTCCGTATTTCTAAGTCCCTCTTCCCGTGTTGGAGTGCGAGTGTCCTCTGAAATATGTAATTTTTGTATTACTTGTGTCAGCTGATCTTGTACTTCCCGGATTTCTCTTTGGTGTTGCGTATTAATTTGATTCTGATTTTGTTTGAATTTCCTAATTTGTTCGCACTCTTCTGTGTCATTAAAGACTACTGGTTTTGTGTCATTCAGATTATCATCTACCTTCGTAGATAAATTATTTAGCTGATCCGAAAGTTCAACTACTTTCTCTGATAATGAACTAATTTCCTCCATGTGTCTTTCTACTGTGTCCTTTAAGTTTTCCTGAGTTTTTGCAAGTTGCGTAACCGAATCGGTAGATGCAACTGAGTCAGTTTTAGCTTGCAAGGTCTCATGATTTTCATGAACAATAATTTGCAGTTCTTTTATGGCTGCTTCGTGATTCTGTAATGCATTTTCATGCCGCGAAAAAATATGTTGAAAATGCTCACAAATTTGTGTTTTTACATCATTACAGACTTTTTGACATTTCGATTCGATTTTATGTAACTCAGTAATTAAATCTTCACGCGTTTGTTCAAGCGTGGTGTGAAGATTTTGTTCCATTGCGTCTAATTGTTGCTGTGTTTGTCTCTGGTGTTGTTCCATTGTGTCTAACTTTTGAAGATTTTGTTCCACTGTGTCTAACTTTTGAAGCTTTTGCTGTGTTTGTCTCTGGTGTTGTTCCATTGTGTCTAACTTTTGAAGCTTTTGCTGTGTTTGTCTCTGATTTTGTTCCATTTGTTGCATTAGCTGTAATAACAACGCATTAGTGTCTGGAATCTGTTCCTCTACGCTTTTCGGCAGTGCATTTGCACCGGCAACATTCACATTTTGACAAGCAGAAAATGTGTCTTGACTTATTTGAGAAAACGGCGAGGACGCAAAGCCTGAATCTACAGTATTTGCAAAACTGTGTCCTGTCATTTCGGATTCCTGGGGCGAGCTATTTCCGACCGATCGATCGATAATGCTTTCCTGTTCACTAATTGTTTCACTGCCTATGCCATTGTTTGCCGCCCGCTGCATTCCCCTATGCACAATTATCAAATTACTATGTTGAACATTAGTTAATTCATTATACGGTGGCGCTAACACACTGCTTTCGTCTTCACTGTCATTTCTCAGTTTACTTTGGAGCCTAGTATTACGTTTTTCACACGCCATTATTGTCACAATATTTCACACGACAACACAGAAAAACACAATTTGAAGAGCAAAAGTAAGAGAACACATTAACATAGCACTGAAAATAATATCTAGTTAATTGCAAGTGCAGCTGCGAAATACTTGCTGCAAATCTACATGCATGCCACAACTGTTTTACTGTACAACAATGAAAAACTACAACTACAAAGGAAATTCTCTCTATAATTACGCGCTAGCAATAAACAAAAGCTACACTAATTACACAAACTACAAGAAAAGAATCAAAAGATTCCAGTGAGGTATTCTCGGCTAAGGGTCGACATATGAAACGTCCCCTTTTTGAACAATTATACAGGACTGTGCTTAAACTGACACACAATATTTTTAGCGCAACGCAATCTGACTTTCAAAAATCCCTACAAAAGAATGGCCCTGACTAACATTAACCTATACCTTTCACAAATCACTTACCTCACAAATAATCTTCGTTACTCGAACTACTGCAATACAGCGAGCGCCACTACTGCCAGCTAAATAAAAGATTCAAACTACGGATGGCACTAACTACTGATAGGCATAGTTAGCAAATGAAAGATTTTAATAGAGAACAAACAATGTATTTATCTTAATAGTCATAATATATATAGCAGTTCATGACATCCAGTCTTACAAATTTCAAAACTCCGCCATCTCTCTCCCCACATCCACCACTGCTGGCGGCTCACCTCCAACTGCGCAACGCTATGCGCTGTTCACGTCCAGCTGGCCAACACTACAATGGCAGACAACAATGCAAACTAGCCACAGACTGCACACAGCGCAGCCAGTGATTTTCATACAGAGTGCTACGTAACGTTGCGAATAAGAAAACATAAACAGCCTACTTACACAGTTCAGTGATAGGATTGTTCTTATCAGAAACGACAGCAAACCAACACCGACAACGATACTTCAGGTATACATGCTGACGTCACAAGCTGAACATGAAGAGATGGAGAAAGTATATGAGGATTTTGAAAGGTAATACAGTACGTAAATGGAGGCGAAAATCTAACAGTCATGGGAGACTGGAATGCAGTTGTAGGGAAAGGATTAGAAGAAAAGGTTACAGGAGAATATGGGCTTGGGACGGGGAATGAGAGAGGAGAAAGACTAACTGAGTTCTGTAACAAGTTTCGCGCAGTGGTTAGACACTGGACTCGCACTCGGGAGGATGACTGTTCAACCCCCGCGTCCGGCCATCCTGATTTAGGTTTTCCGTGATTTCCCTAAATCGCTCCAGGCCAATGCCGGGATGGTTCCTTTCAAAGGGCACGGCCGACTTCCTTCCCCGTCCTTCCCTAATCCGATGAGACCGATTACCTCGCTGTCTGGTCTCCTTCCCCAAACCAACCAACCTGTAACAAGTTTCAGCTAGTAATAGCGAATACTGTGTTCAAGAATCACAAGAGGAGGAGATATACTTGGAACAGGCACGGTGGTAGGGGAAGATTTCAATTAGATTACATCATGGTCAGACAGAGATTCCGACATCAGATACTGGATTGTAAGGAGTACCCAGGAGCACATATAGACTCAGATCACAGTCTAGTAGTGATGAACAGTAGGCTGAAGTCTAAGACATTCGTCAGGAAGAATCAATACGCAAAGAAGTGGGATACAGAGGTACTAAGGAATGACGAGTTGCGCTTGAAGTTCTCTAACGCTATAGATACAGCAATAAGGAATAGCGCAGTACGCAGTACATTTGAAGAGGGTTGGACATCTCTAAAAATGACAATCACAGAAGCTAAGACGAAATGGCTACATATAAAATGTAAAGAAATGGAAGAAGAAATGATTGTCGAAAGGACAGGCTCAGTATACAGGAAGTTCAAAACAACCTTCGGTGACATTAAAAGCGAGGGTGGTAACATTAAGAATGCAACGGGAATTCCACTGCTAAATGAAGAGGAGAGAGCGTATAAGTGAAAGGAATACATTGGAAGCCTCCATGGTGGAGGGGGGGGGGGGGGGGGAGAGGAGAGGGGGAAGATTTGTATGATGTGATAGAAGAGGAAATAGTAGTCGATTTAGAAGAGATATGGGACCCAGTATTAGAATCAGAATTTAAAAGAGCTTTGGAGGACTTAAGATCAAGGAAAGCAGAAGGGATAGATAGTGGCGGGCCGCATCAAACCAGTCAGAAGACTAATGATCCAAAAGAAAAAGAATAATTACAAATAAGCAATCATTGTACTTTTTCCTTTATACTGTAAAAGTTGCTTCTTGCCAAATTTTGTGATTCTAGGCGAGCGGGAAGCATCCTATAGGTTTTGATGAGTGAATTTTCTAGTATGAAAGTATTTCCATAAATGACAGTTTCTTTTGATTGTTCTGAATTAGAAGCTTAAATTTTTTACACAGCCAAGGCACCACAGAACTTAATACACTGATCCGCCAAATATTATGACCACCAACCTACTATTGATATAAACTCGTTCAGGCGATAGCAAAGTCACCTAGCGAGGAATGTCTGTTGGTCAGACAAACGCACGGTGGTTGTAGTATCAGTAAGCGAGATACCCATATGCAGAACTGAGAAGGCACGCTATTACCTGAGTTTGAACGAGGGCAGATTGTGATGGTCCGGAGGCTCGGCACGAGCATTTCGGAAACTGCACGACTTGTCGGATGTTCGAGATGTGCTGTGCTGTGTGTCCACAACACGTGGCGAAATCAAGGTGAAACTACATGCAGATGTCGTTTGATTGGACGGCCACCCCTCATTACAGATGTCGGACGTCACAGACTGAGTAGGTATGTAAAACAGGACAGTGTGTCTGAATCCAAAGTGCACCAAAGACTCCTAATGATGGGCCTCCGTAGCTGACGACCCACACATGTGCCAATGTTAACACCATGACACCGGCAACTACGACTGAAGTGGGCGCGTGACCATTGGCGCAGGATGTTGGCGCAGTGGCGGAGCGTTGCATAGTCTGAAGTATCCCGATACTTTCTTCAGCATGACGATGGGAGTGTGTGAATCCGTCGTCTTCCAGGGGAATAGCTCCTTGACACCCGTACTGAGGGACGGAGACAGGCTGGCGTCGGCTCCATTATACTCTGGGGAACATTTACGTGGGCATCGATGGGTCCAGTGGAGCTGGTGCAAGTCACCTTGACAGCCAAGGAGTACCGACAGCTGGTTGCAGATCACATACACTCGTTCTTGACGATCACGTCTACCGACGGCAGTTACATTTTTCAACAAGATAATGCGGCATGTCACAAGGTCAGGAGTGTGATGGAGTGGTTCGAGGAACACAGTGGCAAGTTACGATTGAAGTGCTGATCTCCCAACTCCACAGATTCGAACCCAGTCGAACGCATCTGGGATGTGACTGAAAGTGGCGTCAGAGCTCATCACCCCCCTCCAAGGAATTAGGTGACTTGTGTGTGTGCAGATGTGGTGCGAACTCCCTCCAGCGACCTACCAAGGCCTCATTGCTTCCATGCCACGATGCGTCGTTGCTGTTATCCGTGCCAAAAGTGCTTGCTGTTAGGTATGTGGCATAATGTTTTGGCTAATCGGTGCATTAGTCATAAATTTGCACTTGATACGTCTACCCGTTCCTGAGAAACGAACAGACAGATAGACGGAAAACAAAGCAATCCTATAATAATGCCATTTCTACAGACAGAGGCATGTAACCGTAAAAATACAGAAAAATAAAAAAAAAATCAAGTTTGGTGTTTTGGAGTAAAGTATTCTGCAGTGGGTGACAATTTCTGCCCTATGGCTGTTGTCTGTTCTGTAACAGCACGACCACTGTGGAGGGCTAAAGGGGCCTTCAGGACGGCATTCTGCTCTCCCATCCAGTCGTGCTACGTTGGACGGGGTCGCACTGACTACGGAAATACGTCGGAAGTGAAGGTGATCTCAAAAAGACACAGTTAAGTAAAATTCTTTATTGTTCAAAAAGGTGCTGCAGATACAGTTGCGGGCTCTCGTCCAAATGGGCGCAGCCTGGCCTCGAACCCCGGCGAATGGCAGCACAACAGGTCGAATCACCAGACTGACATACAAATTAACAGTCAGCTCACGTGGGATAACGAAGAGAGTGCTCCTGCTGTCATACGAAATTGTACCTCAAACCGTAACTCCAGCTGTAGTTTCTGTGTGTCTAGCACGTAGAACAATTGGTTTCGGGCTCTCAACTGGCCTCCTCCTGACCAACAAAAGGCCATCACTCGCAACGAGGCAGATCGGGTTTCTATCCTGCCCTCCAATAAGCTCTTACTTAACAGCACTGAAGTCGCCAATAGCTGTGGTTTGGGGTCAGTGGAATTCACGCTACAGGGCGTCTGGCTGGGAGATGTTCTTGAAGTAACCGGTTGGTAACAGTTCGTAGTGTCACTGTGGTGCCAACTGCTGCGCAGATTGCTACTGCAGATGCGTTATGATACGCCAGAGCCATACGGCAAACGCGATGGTCTTCCCTCTTGGTAATGCCACGTGGCCGTCTAGAGCCCGATCTTATTGCGACTTTACATTTTTGTGAGCACCGCTGCCAGCAGTCATGTACAGTAGCTACAGTCCTACCACCTCTTCTTGCAATATCTCTGAGGGAACATCTAGATTCTTATAGCCCTGTTACATAGCCGCGTTCAAAGTCAGCGAGATGTTGATCACGGCATCTTTTTCGTTTTAAAGACATTCTTGACCAGCATGAAATGACGACGTTCACTCTCAAAGGTAACTGACGCCCACGACCGTTAAAGTATGTGTTTAAAGCAATCTAATTTCCATCCTTAAAGTGGCGCTACTAGCGCCAATCTTATGCGACTGGTGCGAAATTTGAGTGGACATCATCTTCGAGATGTAGGAGAACGCCTACCATCTTTCGTGTATGTTGCAAAACTCCTTTGTTGGTGTTACGATTTTTTTTTGTCAATGTATTTCTGTTATATACTCGGAACACGTACCACGTAAACGTAATTGCAAGTAATGTTTGGGGTCTCGGTTATCAGTTCCCAGACCTTGTTAGGGAGTTTCGGGGTATGTGACTTCCTAAGAGACCAAACTGCTGAGGTCATCGGCCCCTAGACTTACACACTACTTAAACTAACTTATGCTAAGAACAACAAACACACCCATGCCCGAGGGAGGACTCGAACCTCCGGCGGGAGGGGCTCCGCAATTTGTGACATGGCGTCTCAAACCGCGCGGCCACTCCACGCGGCACCTTGTTAGCATCCAATGATATAGCAACGAATAAATTACTGTACGAATTCGTCAGTAGTGCCAACAACAAGATGTAGCTTCGTGGGACGTTACTCTGCTGCTTTCAGTAACTAGAATGTCAGGGAAAGACCAAAGGTGAATTCCCTGAGTATACTCCCCAGTCTTACTCAGCAGAATATGAAGTCTCAGCCACTAAACATACGTCACTATGTACCTCCTACATGTATGTGTCTGAATACTTTCATAACAGTACGTATATTCGTAATATCCAAATCTGGTTCATGTCAATCGTTCTCATTTTCTATCTAGATTGCACTTATTGACCTGCACATATATTCAATTCTCAATCCGTAGCTTTTGAAACAGTTCTTGCAGGACATACAAAGGAACACTTTATTGTTAATTTAGATACGTAGTTATTAATATGGATTGAATTTGGAATGTCCCAAATGTGTACCAAATGTGTTTCTTACCAGTAGGTTTTTTTAAAGCATACTACCTCTGTGTATCTTGTGTTACATTTTCGTCTTGTTTATTCGGTTCATTATATTGTCGTTGTAAAATTAGTTTTGTGACAGAATCAGTCCTATGTTAAGCCTACGTAATATCACACAATGGTACGACTTAACGTAATGCCTACGTTGAATTGTCAAAACAAATGTAGTCTGTAACATAACAGTTTCAGTGTTGAGACGGTTGTATGTTCCCAAATCCAATAAGGAAAAGCTTTTGCTGACCCTTAACTACTGGTAGGCAGCTATTCGTAGCGCCCCTCGCTCCAAGATGTTTTGCTGTCTGGCGGCCGGCCGCAGTGGCCGAGCCGTTCTACGCGCTTCAGTCCGGAACCACGCGATTCCTACGGTCGCAGGTTCGAATCCTGCCTCCGGCATGTATGTGTGTGATGTCCTCAGGTTAGTTAGGTTTAAGTAGTTCTAAGTTCTAAGGGACTGATGACCTCAGATGTTAAGTCCCATAGTGCTCAGAGCCATTTGAACCATTTGAGCAGCTGTCTGGCGGCGGTGACATGCACAGGGGACTGAAGCAATGGTGCTTCGATGTGTCGCTACCGAATCTCACCGTACCATGTCGGGCTGCCGCAGGTCTGTTGCGCTGTCAGCAAGGTGCTTTCAGGATGGTAAGTGGACCACTATGCTCCAAAATTTCTTGACTTTTTGGTATTGCGTCGGCACAGCACCAACTTCAAAATATTTTTCTTCGAATATTTCACAGCTAGTTCTCACTTGATAACCTAGAGCATTTAAAAAAAATACCGAAAATTTTATTTTATTACAGCTCTGAAGAAGAATTTACAGTGCCTTATTATTTACTGCCTCATGGCGTTTTTATAAATACAATTACTTTCACTCCGATACAGTAATTTAGAAATGTATGCCTAATAGCCAATTTTTTACTTACAATCGATTAAACTGATCAGATGTTCCATAATGGAAGCGAGAAAAATGAATGTCTCGGTTGAAACGCATTTACTCACATGTTCTTTGTCGATAGCAAGCTTATTTTTTCTTACAACGTGCAGAATGGGAACCATGCAGTTCCAAGACTCGCATGTTTACGGCTGTGGTAAAAATGTATCACTACTGAGCGACTTTGTACTTCCTAAAAAAAGGCAGATATAAAAGTGTCTTTAAGTAGTAATTGCTGAATACTGCAAGTTGTTCAGATTTTAACCGTCGTGTGGCGTCAGAGAGCTCTATATGTCAGAATGTGTATTATAGAAATTGTAGCCCAGCAATAATGTGGTAATACATCTTTGGTGTGACATAAATTAACTACTCGATAGGTCAGTCTAACGGAATACTAGTACACTTGGATTTAGCTTTATAAATTTTATTTAAGTGGACAGATACTGGATTTTTATCAGCAGTGCGAGGATGCGACAAAGCTCATTGGGAGTTGATGCGAATAGACAGTTGATCCGAATAACTTGGCTGGAAAATATCGAGTCCGATGACCGTAGTTATTGCAGGTATTGAAATGGCCAGCATGAATCGCGCTTCCTCCTTCTAAATGAGTGTGAGATGAGACAGGACAGCTACATATGCCTGACTGATCTCAGAGTTGATATTGCTGTAGTATCGCTTTCGGCAAGGCTCAGTTGCTACTGTGTTCGCCTCAGGCTCTCAGACTGTATCTTAATAAAATGATTTCAATGTATAATATTCCAAGTTAGTATCTTATTTCTTCTTTTGCTCACTTTCTATATCCATTAATTAAGTGAGAATGATTATGTAGTCAGCAATATTAATTGATTTTTATTGGAATTTATTTCAGTGCAGTAGCATTTAGAACACAATTCGTTGCTGTTTTGTACGCACGCAGTTCATGAATATGTAATTTCGTTTACCTTTGTTTGCACAACAGTTCCTCGTTAATTAATTGATGATAGAAGTACTTTATATCAAATGTAACTGCAGATGCGGTGTTTACATGTAATACGTATGTGGAATATGCTGAGTAGAATTCGAGAGTGAATGTCTAATTTACTTACTTTTAGCGTTTTGTTGTTTGATTGAGCTGAGCTGTGAAGAGTGTTGCTGTATTCCTGCATCATTGGACCAGCGAAGTGTTTCCAGTACGATGGCAGTTTCAGGATTGTTAAATTTGTCGCATCTAAATTCAAAGATAATTTTTGTGGCCTTTGTTAGTACGTAGAAGATGCAGTGTTTCATGATCATCTCGTGCATCATATTATGGTAGCCTTTAAGATTCATAGCGTAGTCTTATCACAAACGAAACACCTCGTATCTCTGCTCTTTGCTTTATAAAATGTGGACTCCTTGGGCAACTAAGATCGTTTGTGGCAGACAGAACATTTTATAGCACCGTATTACAGTCCTCTTGACAATTAAGGGCCGTGCAACGTTATAAAGTGCTTAAGTTCTTGTAAATTGATGGTCTCATTTCCCACCAAGGCTGTCGAGCAGCAGCTAAGTACACACCACGAAACGACGAGCCATTCTTACGCTGTGGCAGACGTGAGCGAAACACGAAAGTGTTTGACTGATCGTTTACATAAGATGAAACTGAATGCAAAGAATGAATCGATTGCGTTCTGAGTATTGGAATTTAACAAACGAAAATGGTTGATTTTTGCTGGTACGTCCGTGAAGAAACTATATCTACGGCGTTTTACAATTTTGATTATTTTGTATTTGAAACTAATAAGGCTTGACGTTTGTACCTTTTCAAAGGTTCCAATTTCCGCGCATTATTATCTGCTTTGAACAATACACAGCTAGGCTTCGAATTTGTTTTCATTGAATGTAAGTGAGTCAACCGAGGTGGTAAGTGTCGATAGTTTGTGTTGTTGCCCAGCAAACGTGAGTAACATTGTAGATCGCTATTAAAAAATGTGGAAACATCAAGAACAACATGTTATTTGCCGCAAAAGATATTTACAATAAGTGTTCCAAGAAGACATTTAACGTAAGTTGCTTTTGACCACGACTAAGTGTCGCAAACAGTCACAATCACAATTATGAAATCCTCAATTTCAGCTTATCCTAGGGCTGCCTGCCTGTAAATTTACGTAGATGCCTTGCGATTCCATAAATGCAAGCTATGTGATGATGAATCTGAAAATTAGATCTGGTAACAGAACTTGTCCAATAAAGTGAACCAAAACAAACTTGTGGCAGGTAGCTGCTGTATGTTATAAACATTCTGTATCACATTACAGCAAACCTTCTCCAGTAATGCCATTATAGCATGGATCGTTGTGTATTTTGTTATTAGCACTCTTTTCCAGCGTACTTACACAGACTCTTGGTACAAATGTTCTTAATTACATTAAAGTTGTTCATGCGCGATTTTAAGTGTGATTTTATAAATGACTTCTTCAGCGCCGTTCAAGGTGTTTTAGCATTCATGACTGTCAGTTGGTTGACAGTGCAATAGGACAGGTGGAATCGTAATGGAAAGGACATAAGAGGAAAAGTATGTAAAATTCAGGAATTATTTTCAGCATAAAGATAATGGACATTCGTACTGATGCATATTGAACTGTTAAGAGAAAACATGTGTAGTTTAGTGTAACTGAGAGCAATATGATCGAAATATAAGCGGATATTTTGTAAATATATAAAGGCTCCCACATGTCACACACAGTTCTGCCAGTCCAGATAAAGGTCTATACGTGCGATAACATGCTTGAACTGGTGTTCGAGAATCCATGTTATGGATTTGGAATACTTCTGCTATTACTGCACCAGGTTCGTTGTTTTTATATTTACTGTGGTGCTCGTATTAAGACTTCACCAATTCCACATAACTACTTCTTATTTCAGAATATCTAGATTTCACACTGATTTCAAGCATTCACTTGCTACGCATATGCTTTATTCACTCTCCTGCTGACAACCGCTTCCTGAACAGTTCCCAGCTGGAACTCCAAGCGGGCATTAATTATTTTCTAAGGAAGAAAGCATCGTAGCACTGAGAATACTTCACCTGCTGTAATTACTACCATGCATATTTCATCTGGAGGTTTCCACGGTGCAGTGCATCCTGATGGGGTGGGTTATTGAAGAAGCTCCCTCAACCAGGTCGTTTACGACAGCAACGGCGAGCTGGTGTCCTGCAAGTACTTCCGATTCTTCTTCTTCTTACGTTTACCAGAGTATCTTGCTTTTTCAGATAAATTTTGATATAGTGAGAAAATTTTTGAAAGATTTAGCAGGGGTATTTGTGTAGTAAATATCACCCCTTAAAATGGAAAACAATGTAATGAGTGATAGGCGAGTTAAACGAATCCTTGTAGACAAATTATTAGAGGATGCACAACAGAAAAGTAAATATTTTACTAACGTGAAAGCAAGATTTCACAAAATGATCGAAGAACTTTCATCGAATATATCTGTGATCGGATGTATAGTAAATTTCACTAATAGATATCTGTTAATCAGTCGTAATTCCTCCCAATAATCTAATACCGAATTCTCAACCATAAGATAACTTCAGACCTATGACTGTTTTAAAAAGCGCAAAAAGTTCAGAAAATGATGAAACTATTTTTCGAAGTTTATTGAAAGTCGTTAAGAGCTCTCTATCGAACACCGGGTGAGTTTGTAACTGCGCTTCGTTTTAACCAATAGCTAGATTTTCACGCATCTCATTGTTTATGACGTCATATCTCCTGAATTGTGTCGTGCACTGATGTAATTTTGCAGGTCTGTTCAGTGGTCTTTGTGGCTACTGTCTGCAAAATATATTGCGAACAGAGTTCGTAGGAAGGAAGTAATGAACTAAAATCTCATTCTTGAAGCTGAAATTGTATTTCATGAGCAGCAAAATGTAGAAAGCGATACATTTTATTCCTTTCGTTATTGTGTGGGGTATTGCCACGGAAAAATGTTTCGAGAAGGCTTGAAATTCTGTGTAAAGTTTGTTGGAAGTCACTAAGTGTTCTAATATCGGACGAATATAATCTGGATAATTTGAGCGCAGTGAGTCACGCTGACTCAAGATGTACACAGAGTTTCTAACTTTTTTATGTTAAACGTTGAAAGTAAGATTATACTTCTAAATAAGAATATTCTGTTGGCGTTTTTAAGTTTTAAATTCGGGGAATTGTCGTATGAAATTGTCGTACGTCCAAACCCTTCTATATCCGCTCGCTATCTGCTAGTCCGTCCAAACACAGAATCTCTTGAGGAGGGCGCAGAGCGCTGTCAGGGATATTAATACAGTCTACAGCCCTGCCAACACACAAACATACACAAACAGGCTACTTGATTAGTTATATCAGATTAACCAAAATATAATTTCTTGGAACAGATCTGATATTGTACGAAATTTGAACGTAACGGTAGTGAAATGGCGCGATAGCCATGAACTAGTTGGAGGAGTGCTGAGGGGTTGTATTACCTAATCAACATCTAATACTTTAAGACACGTTTGTAACAGATAAAACATCTCAGAGAATAAACGGTATCGTACTTGTACTTTTAATTGATCACGTACACAATAGACTTAAATACGGAAGCATTACAGAAGAAAACTCAATCCCAATTTCTCTTTCAAGCAGTGAAACCCTCAGTTAACTTTTAACTCCAGAAAATTGCTGCGGCTACAAGCCAAACAGGTCTTACAATGACAAAATTTACTAGTGACCAAAATAAAATAGGAAGACACTAACAAAATAAAAAAAACAGTTGAAAGCTTAAGCGGCATTCCATTAAATCAATTACATTCTGAGACACTTAAAGAATTTTACACATCAGTATGTCTGCACCATGTCTCAAGAGTTGCAATAAAAACAGACTTAAGCGTCACGCCCAGGACCAGCGGACGTCGCTAATGGCATCAGATGACTAATGATAACACGTAGCGATATCGAGGGACCACCTAGCCATGACATATCTAACGCTTGTCAGCCATCAATACAAACTCTAGAATCTACAAATACAGTTATAAAGTTACCTGCAACACATGGAAGAGATATACTGAAGTGCCAAAGAAACTGGCATAGGCATGTGTACTCAAATACAGAGATACGTAAACTGGCAGAATACGGCAATGCTGTCGGCAACGCCTACATAAGACAACAAGTGTCTGGTACGATTGTTAGATCGCTTACTGCTGCTATAATGGCAGGTTATCAGATTTCAGTGAGTTTGGTCGTGTTATTATAGTCGGCGCACAAGCGATGGGACACAACGTCTTCGAGGTAGCGACGAAGTAGGTGTATTCCCTTACGACGATTTCACGAATGTACTGTTGAATATCAGGAATCCGGTAGAAGATCAAATCTCTGACATCGCTGCGGCCGGATACAGATCCTCCAATAATGGGACCAACGACGACTGGAGAGAATCGTTCAACGTGACAGAAGTACAATCCTTCCGCAAATTACTGCAGATCTAAATGCAGGACCTTCAGCAAGTCTCCGCGTGGGAACTATTCAACGAAACATCATCGATATGGGCTTTCGGAGCCGAAGGCCCAGTCGTGTACTCTTGATGACTTCACAACACAAAGCTTTATGCCTCGTCGGGCTCTTCAACAACGAAATTGGACTATTGATGAGTGGAAACATGTTGCCTGGTCGGACGAGTCTCGTTTCAAATTCTATCGAGTGGATGGACATGTGCGGGTATGGAGACAATCTCGTGAACACATGGACCCTGCATGTCAGATGGGGAATAGTTCAAGCTGGTGGGCGCTCTCTAATGGTGTGGGGCGTGTGAAATTTTAGTGATATGGGACCGCTGATATGTCTAGATACGACTCTGACATATGACACGTGTGTAAGCATCCTGTCTCATCACCTGCATCCACTCGTGTTCATTGTGCATTTCCACGGACTTGGGCAATTCCAGCAGGACAATGCGATACTGCACACGTCCAGAATTGCTACAGAGTGGCTCCAGGAACACTCGTCTGAGTTTAAACACTTCTGCTGGCCACCGAACTCCCCAGAAATGAACATTATTGAGCATTTCTGGGATGCCTTGCAACGAACTCCTCAGAAGAGATCTCCACCCCCTCGCACTCTTACGGATTTATGGACAGCCCTGCAGGATTCATGACGTCAGTTCCCTCCAGCATCACTTGAGGCATTAGTCGAGTCCATGTCACGGCGTGCTGCGGCACTTCCGCGTGCTTTTGGTGGACCTAAACTATATTAGGGAGGTGTACCAATTTCTTTGGCTCTTCAGTGTCTAAGCACAGCCTGAGAACAAATGAACGCGCACAGTTTAAAAGGGACCCGTTCAGATGTCCACAAATGAGCAAAATTTAGCTACTTGGACTTTTACAACTATCGTGCTGATTAAGGAACCGACTCAAAATAACCATTCAAAAGCGTCTAGTGCTCCGACCAATGTCTTGCGCAATTGGATAATTGTTTAATCATTAACGTTTCTGGCCTGAGCGCACTTTAATTGCTTCACATGTCTCAGGACAAATTTTGTCACTGCCCGGAGAACTTCACTCAGCTCGATCACGGACTCTTACTCTCTCTCTCTCTTTCTCTCTCTCTCTCTCTCTCTCTCTCTCTCTCTCTTCCTTTCTTTCTTTTTTTTTTAAATAAAAGAAAAAGCCTCACGGTGGCAGACAACGAGAGCGCGACACGGCTGGAAATTTATCAGAGCTCACCATCAGACAAAGGAAGTTTCTGCAACAAGCGGACAAATAAATCCCGATCTACAGGATGTTCACGATCCAGAAGATGAATCACCATCACACAGCCATGGCTCCTCGCAAGGAGAAATTTCCGGGTGCTGTGCCTCAGGCCAGCGAGCCCTCTCGAGCGCTCCGTCTGTTCGCCACTGAAGTCCGTAGAAAGAACACAGGCACCGCTAAGAGCGCAACAGAGTTCTCACCGTCTCAGGGAACACCATCCAACCTTCAAACTCTTAAACATGGCAGCGGAACAGCAACTGTGTAAATCTGAAGAGGTTGAAAAATCACGTGATGTAATGAGACCACTACTTCTGAAGAAGATATTTTTAGAAATATGGAAACCATGGTCGTCGGCGGTTCTAAGCACTACAGTCTGCCTCGGGTATGGATGTGTGTGATGTCCTTAGGTTAGTTAGGTTTAAGTAGTTGTAAGTTCTAGGGGACTGATGACCTCAGAAGTTGAGTCCCATAGTGCTCAGAGATATTTGAACCATTTTTTTGAAACCTTTGTCAAGGGGTAATAATCCCTTACTTCCAACTGGTTGGCTGAGTTTCTACCTTTTCACCACCCAACCTTTTTCCCTCTCCTCCTGCTCACCAAGCGAGCATTACTGAGCGTCCACTCCCCTCCGTCATGTTCTCTGGTCGCTACCAAAGATCTGACCACTCTCGACATATAGGGCAAAAAGGATATTCGCGCAGTTATACATCGAACTGCCACTCCACGCCTCAGGTAATAATTATAAAGACAAATGCTATAATAGACTGCGATAAAAATATCACAATAAGAAAGCATAAATATTTTGAGCCATAAAAGAAACAAATACAGAAGTGCATCAACTCAGTCACGCCCTGTTTTGAAGATGTCCATCAATACCTGCTGAAACTGGGGAAACATACAGAGTTACAGGATGGTTGTGGTTTCTCAATAATTTCTCTTGATTCCATTTCTCGCTACTTAATTCTATTCTAGGTTTTGCGAGATACTTCGTAGACGGCATTTTCCGGCAGCGTCCAGGAGCACGTTTATAGCAATCTCTTCATCCACTTCCATTGAATAAATGGCGTAAGTTGAAAATAACCATAAGCATAAGGGAAGTTGAAACTTATCACAGTACAAGGAGACAATTCAAGGCCGAGAAGCAGATGCTCGTCGATAGGCGCCTAGTAATGCGAAGTGCTTTAATCCTTCTTTCAGTTATGGCCACTGCCCTTTAAAATGCAGATAAATACAAAATACCTGGCAGAATTGACAACTCACGTAGATGAAAATGACGTCGGGATAGTTCGGTAGATTTAGGTGTAGATCCCCATCAGTTTGAGTCTGAATAGATGCTTAGGAAAGACCCTAATTCTTTAGAGAAAGTAGTGAAGAGCAGGGGAGTATTTAACCGTGGAAGTTAAAGTTCCGTTGTGTAGGAAGGTGGGCGGAAAGCCTTAGGATCAATAAGGAGAGGCTAACTCAGGAATACCATTAAGGTGTTTACTTAATGAATTTTCGCCCAGCGAACTTTCTGTATCAGATCTCTGGCGGCGCAGGTTCGTTGTCAGGTGAGTAAATAATGCAACGGTAGCACCAGTTTGCGTAAGCCCGCTCTTAGCTGGTTAATGGGATCGGGCGAAGCAGGAATGCGGCATTATTGCGAGAGAAACAGCCGTTAGTTGTTTCTACTAAGAGGAGGGAAATTCCTGATCTAATTTTGATTATTAATAAGAAATGTTCATTATTATTGTGCATATAGTCAGTTCGTTCATGTTTTTGAGCGTTATACCATTACTCGAGTTTTCTTAATCGGAAAGGGAGTTTTTTCTCTGTCCACATCGACCACTTTCTATTGTGGAGTGTGAATTGTGTTTTAAATGTATTTGTTGAGCGTTCGTGACTAATGTGTGTGTGTGTGTGTATAGTGTGGTGCCATGATTTTACGTATACATATGCACCTACTTGACTTCTCTCAACTGACACTTATGTGCTTGGCTGAGCGTTCATAGACCAATTTCATCCTATTCCCCGACCGTTCCACTCTCGAATAGCACGTAGGAAAAAGCACCAAAATCTCCTCATGCAAGCCGTCAGTCCATAATTATACCAGTTCTTTCTAAATAGATGTGAGTAAACAAAATATTTTCACTTCCGGAGGAGGAAGTCGGTAACTGAGGATTGTGAAAACCTCCCGCAACGAAAAATGCCCTTGTTTAAGGGCTGCCACCCCAACTTGCGTGTATATCCGTGTCACTGTATCCCACATTTTGCGATAATACGAAACGAGCTGCCATTATTTGAGCTATCTAATCAAATTGTAATCTAATCAAGAGGAACGTTACGCCATTCGCTCCAGGACTTTGATTATGCTCGGCTACGTTACGCTTACGACAAAGTTATTCTGTCACTCACTGTTTGCTCTTTTGGCTGTCAGGGGATTGTGATTCAACGACTTAGTGAAGTGCGTGGTGGTAGTTTTCCAATTTTCCAAACTTTGTTTTCTGAACTAGCGTAGTGCTCTATACTTGAGAACTTAGAGGAGATGACGTCTTGTTATAGTGTTTCCGTTGCTGAGGTTGGAAGTTCTGTTTAGTTCGTGATTCACATAACAACGAGAGCAACGCGAACTCTTCGTTACATAGCTGCTTGTTCTGAAACATTGTAAACTGTTGATAAATTTTGTGTTCTTGAAACCCCACCCAGGCCGCTTTCTTGTGAATATCCTCAGTCAACAGATACTTCAATTACGAAAGACCTTAAATGGAACGATCACATATATACAGGGTGCTCAATTTGTAGTGACCGGGCCAAATATCTCACGAAATAAGCATCAAACGAAAAAAACTACAAAGAACGAAACTCGTCTAGCTTGAAGGGGGAAACCAGATGGCGCTATGGTCGGCGCGCTAGATGGCGCTGCCATAGGTCAAACGGATATCAACTGTTTTTTTAAAATAGGAACCTCCATGTTTTATTACATATTCGTGTAGTACGTAAAGAAATATGAATGTTTTAGTTGGACCACTTTTTTCGCTTTGTGATAGACGGCGCTGTAATAGTCACGAACGTATAAGTACGTGGTATCACGTAACATTCCGCCAATGCGGGCGGCATTTGCTTCGTTATACATTACCCCTGTTAAAATGGACCGTTTAACAATTGCGGAGAAGGTCGATATCGTGTTGATGTATGGCCATTGTGATCAAATTGCCGAACGGGCGTGTACTATGTATGCTGCTCGGTATCCTGGACGACATCATCCAAGTGTCCGGACTGTTTGTCGGATAGTTACGTTATTTAAGGAAACAGGAAGTGTTCAGCTACGTGTGAAACGTCAACCACGACCTGCAACAAATGATGATGCCCAGGTAGGTGTTTTAGCTGCTGTCGTGGCTAATCCGCACGTCAGTAGCAGACGAACTGCGCGAGAATCGGCAATCTCAAAAACGTCGGTGTTGAGAATACTACGTTGAAAGTTTACCCCTCGTTTATAAAGCTGATTAATTTTCATGTGAGAAGTATCTCCCTTTAATATAAGCGGACGCAGTGCTCCATGGTTCCCATTTCTACCGCTATGTGTCTAATTCTTTCAATTAGGCCCGATAAATTGAGATGTGGGTAATCAAACCCGCTAGGAAAGATAGTATTCTAATTTAAAAATGAAGCAACGGATAACGCAACAACGGTGAATTGCCATGGAACAATACGTGCACATTAGGGACTGTAAGACTTTCTTTTTTTTTGATGCTATGAATTCAGTTAGTCGCATGAAGTGCATAATGCATACAATGGATATGCCTGGATTGAAAATTCATAGAATATGGTCATTTTCTCAGTGGTATGGATGAAGGATACTAAAAAACGCTAAGAGAGAATTTCAATTATCATTATGATTTATTTCGATAATATTTAATAAAACTATTACTCTATGTGACAAAACATACATGAAGTCTATTATATTTAAGAAAACTACCACTTTCAGAGACAAAACTTTCATGAAGCACTCACTATCTCTTGCATCTCGTCATACCGGAAACATAGACAACACTTCGTTGTCAATTACATCCACTAATGATTAAAATGGGTAAAAATGAATGTTACTGAATGGTGGCCTCTTAACACCATTTAGTATTGTCACACCTATTTAACGCGCGGAGAAGGGAAGGATACCATCTTTCACTCTCTAAAGCATTACTTGTGTTACTTCACATGCAGTACCATGCGGATAAGTTCATGTTGAAACCACGTACTATGCAACCGCAAAGCAACGTGAGCGAACCAGCCCAGGCTTCATGACTCCACATTATTTATGCTATGATTAACGAAAGACAAATCTAGCGACTACCGTTATGAATGTTGGCAACACGTGGCCAAGTTCGACAAAAAAGAAACGAGTAAAATAAATCGTTGAATCATGGAAAATTTATATTTCTTGTATCTGGAACTAAACTATGCAACAAATGAAATATTAATGAACCTATCTGCTATTGACCTAAGAACAAGAACCGTTGGTTCATGCCCTCAATCACCTCGCGCCCAAGTACGCTAGTTGAAACACATTAATCAGAAAAATTTCTACAAATACAATATCGCTGAACGTTGCCCGGTATTAATTCACACCTGCACATGTTTCATAATCAATGTTACCCCAAAAGACGTACATTATGGATAACTTTTCTCACCATCCATGACGAGCGCCGCACCCCTGCGTCCGTCTCATTCAATCGGCGGCCCCAGCGTGTCCTAACATGGCGCGTTCCAGGACCAACCGCCGATCGTTCAAAAAAACTGGTGGTGGGGGCAGGACCTCAGTGAGAACCAACCTCACAAACTCTGCCCTGCTCATCCCCACTATCTTTGGAATCACGAACTTTCTGCCGAATCTGCTCACGTTGTTATGTTGGTGCTAAACTACCCTACTACTACCATCTTTGACTAACCCAGATTGTTATATATTCCATGCATAATTACGTTTATCCATCCACATACATCACGTGATCAAAGGATGAGAGAGGAGGTGTGATACCAACAGAAGAAAAAATATACAAGAAAGCATTCTTGAATCCAGAGGTTAATTAACTAGGCGAAACATTGAAAGGACGCTCTCGGCGTAAAATGAATTATTAAACATGTAGAAATTAATCAGTTAGTTAAATGAAGCGTAAACCTGTGACGTTTCAACATCAACACCGACTGCACCCGTGCCATATTTCTATACACCAGGAATTGCATGGCGACGACTTTTAACGTCGTGTACAGTTCTGCCACTGAGCACAAGAGAATTAAAGGGACGATGACAGATCTTTTTTGCACGCGTTCTATTTAGCTGCAAAGCGTCATTCACCAACAGCGGTAACATAAACCGGCATAATATACACTATTGGGCAACGGACTGGGCTGCGACAAGTAGAACATCAGCGACTTTGGCGGGTTAATGTACGGTGCGGTATTATGGGAGGAACGATAATTGGCCCCCATTTTATCGGTGGCAATCTATATGGTGCAATGTATGCTGTTTTCCTACGTAATGTTCTGCCGAAGATACTACAAGATGTTTAACAGCATGATAGAATGGCGATGTACTTCCAACATGAAGGATGTCCGGCACATAGCTCGCATGCGGTTGAAGCAGCATTGAATAGAATATTTCATGACAGGTGGGTTGGTCGTCGAAGCACCATACCACGGCCCGTACGTTCACCGGATCTGACGTCCCCGGATTTCTTTCTGAGGGGAAAGCTGAAGGGTATTTGCTATCGTGATCCACCGACAACGCCTGATAACATGCGTCTGCGCATTGTCAATGCATGTGCGAACATTACGGAAGGTGAACTACTCGCTGTTCAGAGGAATGTCGTTACTTGACAGGAATGTCGATACACGTATTGCCAAATGCATTGAGGTTGACGGACATAATTTTGAACATTTATTGCATCAATGTGGTATTAACAGGTAATCACGTTGTAACAGCATTCGTTCTCAGAAATGATAAGTTCACAAAGGTACATGTATCACATTGGAACAAACGAAATAAAATGTTCAATCGTACCTACGTTCTGAATTTTAATTTAGAAAACCTACCTGTTACCAACTGTACGTCTAAGATTGTGAGCCATATTTTTGTGACTATTACATCTGCCACAAAGCGAAAAAAGTGGTCCAACTAAAACATTCATATTTCTTTACGTATTACACGAATATGTAATAAAAAATGGGGTTCCTATTTTTAAAAAAAACGCAGTTGATATCCGTTTGACCTATGGCAGCGCCATCTAGCGGGCCAACCATTTCGCCATCTGGTTTCCCACATCAAGCTAGACAAGTTTCGTTCTTTGTAGTTTTTTCGTTTGACGCTTATTTCGTGAGATATTTGGCCCGGTCACGATCAATGGACCACCCTGCATATATGCCCTAGACAAGTATATTCTAAGTATGGTCTTAAGGTATGAGAAAGACCCACTGTGGTTTAATAGCCGTTTAGAAAACTGCTACGTAAACAAAGGGAACTTCATCTCAGATTCAAGAGAAGTAAAAACCTAGCCGACGAACAAAAGCCGAACGAATCGAAAATGAGCGTAACGAGAGCGATGAGAGAAGCGTTCAATGCCTTTGAAAGTAAAACTTTGTAAATCGATCTGAGTAAAAACCCTAAGAAGTTTTGCTCGTGTATAAAAATGAGTAAGTGGGTCAACATCATATATTTATTAACTCAGTCACCATATTGGCACCGAAATGGAAGATAACAGAGAGAAGGTCGAAATACTGAATTCGGTCTTCCGAAATTGTTTTACGGCGGAAGATCGTAACATGGTCTTTCCTCTCAATCGTCGCACGAAGGTCGAAACTGCATATGTTGAGATAACCGATCGTGGAACACAAAAAGTTGCAGTCGCTTACTATGGAAAGGCATCATGACCAGATGAGCTACCCATACGATTCTAGAATGATTAATAGAAGGAACTTGCTCCCCTTCTAGCAGTGATTTTTCGTACATCGCTTGAGCAGCGAAGGGTACCTTGCGACTGGAAGAAAGCGCAGATTGTTCACGTTTTTAAGAAGGGCCGTAAAACAGATGTAGGCAACTATACACCTATATCGTTGACGTCTGTCTGTTATAGAACTGTGGAACCTGTTCTATGCGCAAGAATTATGACATTTTGGAGAATGAAAATCTCCTCCATAAAAATCAATATTGATTCCGCAAACAGAGAACCTGCGAAACTCGCTCTTTTCCATCATGAGATCCTCAGCGCCTTAGACAAAGGCTTTCGCGGGCAAGTGCTCTACCATCTTATTTTCTTTTTTTATATATTGCCAGGAATGAGGGTTTTATTATTATTATTATTATTATTATTATTATCCTTTCCTCAGACGTTACTTCTGGTTAAAAATGGAAGGTGAAGCGGACCTTGATCAAGCGTGACTTCCTTTTAACTGTACGATACATGTTACATTGCATTTAGGAACTTTCGGGTAATTGAACATGTATCAATAATTACAGATTTCTGTAGTTGTATATATAAGTTTGGATGTAGCTGTATTGCGTTGATGTACTGGTGGATATTGCGTGGTATGACTCCTGTAGTTGAAAGTATTATTGGTATAATGTCAACTTTATCCTGATGCCACATGTCCTTGACTTCCTCAGCCAGTTGGATGTATTTTTCAATTTTTTAACCTGTTTTCTTCTGTATATTTGATGTACTGGGTATGGATATTTCGATTAGTTGTGTTAATTTCTTCTCTTTATTGGTGAGTGTGATGTCAGGTTTGTTATGTGGTGTTGTTTTATCTGTTATAATGGTTCTGTTCCAGTATAATTTGTAGTCATCATTCTCCAGTACATTTTGTGGTGCATACTTGTATGTGGGAACGTGTTGTTTTATTAGTTTATGTTGTATGGCAAGTTGTTGATGTATAATTTAGCTACATTGTCATTTCTTCTGGCGTATTCTGTATTTGCTAGTATTGTACATCCGCTTGTGACGTGATCTACTGTTTCTATTTGTTGTTTGCAAAGTCTGCATTTATCTGTTGTGGTATTGGGATCTTTAATAATATGCCTACTGCAATATCTGGTGTTTATTGTTTGATCCTGTATTGCAATCATGCATCCTTCCGTCTCACTGTATATATTGCCTTTTCATAGCCAAGTGTTGGATGCGTCTTGATCGATATGTGGCTGTGTTAGATGATACAGGTGCTTGCCATATAGTGTTTTCTTTTTCCAATTTGCTTTCTTCGTATCTCTTGATGTTATGTGATCTAAAGGGTTGTAGAAGTGGTTATGAAATTGCAGTGGTGTAGCAGATGTATTTATATGAGTGATTGCTTTATGTATTTTGCTAGTTTCTGCTCGTTCTATAAAGAATTTTCTTAAATTGTCTACCTGTCCATAATGTAGGTTTTTTATGTCGATAAATGCCCTTCCTCCTTCCTTTCTGCTTAATGTGAGTCTTTCTGTTGCTGAGTGTATGTGATGTATTCTATATTTGTGGCATTGTGATCGTGTAAGTGTATTGAGTGCTTATAGGTCTATGTTACTCCATTTCAACACGCCAAATGAGTAGGTCAATATTGGTATAGCATAAGTATTTATAGCTTTTGTCTTGTTTCTTGCTGTCAGTTCTGTTTTCAGTATTTTTGTTAGTCTTTGTCTATATCTTTCTTTTAGTTCTTCTTTAATATTTGTATTATCTGTTCCTATATTTTGTCTGCATCCTAGATATTTACAGGCATCTATTTTTCCATCGCTTCTATGCAATCGCTGTGGTTATCCAATATGTAATCTTCTTGTTTAGTGTGTTTTCCCTTGAGTATGCTATTTTTCTTACATTTGTCTGTTCCAAAAGCCATTTTTATATCACTGCTGAATACTTCTGTTATCTTTAGTAGATGGTTGAGTTGTTGATTTGTTGCTGCCAATAGTTTTAGATCATCCATGTATAGCAAATGTGTGATTTTGTGTGGGTATGTTCCAGTAATATTGTATCCATAATCTGTATTATTTAGCATGTTGGATAGTGGGTTCAGAGCAAGGCGGAACCAGAATGGACTTAATGAATCTCTCTATTTTTTATTACATATTCGTGTAGTATATTCCACGCTTAATCTGTATTGGCTGTGGTGTGATATTATTTGAATTTGTTTGGATATTAAGTGTGGTTTTCCAATTTTTCATTACTATGTTTGGGAACTGTATTAATTTAGGATCTACTTTGTATATTTCCAATATCTGTAGTAACCATGAGTGGGGTACACTGTCAAAAGCTTTTTGGTAATCAATGTATGGGTAGTGCAGCGACCTTTGTTTAGTTTTAGCTTGATATGTCACCTCTGTATCTATTATCAGTTGCTCTTTACATCCTCGTGCTCCTTTGCAGCAGCCTTTTTGTTCTTCATTTATAATTTTGTTCTGTGTTGTATGTGTCATTAATTTCTGTGTAATGACTGAAGTTAATATTTTGTATATTGTTGGTAGGCATGTTATGGGGCGATATTTTGCTGGGTTTGCTGTGTCTGCTTGATCTTTAGGTTTCAGATAAGTTATTCCTTGTGTAAGTGTATCAGGGACTGTGTATGGGTCTGCAATGTAATTGTTAATTAATTTAGTTAGATGTGAATGTGTTGAGGTAAACTTCTTTAGCCAGAAATTTCCTATTTTGTCATTCCCAGGGGCTTTCCAATTGTGTGTAGAATTAATTGCTCAGGTGACTTCATGTTGTAAAATTATCACTTCAGGCATTTGTGGTATCATCTTGTATGTGTCTGTTTCTGCTTGTATCCACCATGCATGTCTGTTATGTTGTACCAGGTTTGACCACACGTTGCTCCAGAAGTGTTCCATGTCTGTTACGTTTGGTGGATAGTCTATTTTAATGTGTGTGGTATCTATTGTCTGGTAAAATTTCTTTTGGTTTGTGTTGAATGTTGGGTTTTGTTTCCTTCTGTTTTCACTTTTTTTGTATCTTCTAAGTCGTTTGGTCAATGCTTGTAATTTCTGCTTCTTTTCATCTAATTGATCTATCGCTTCTTGTTGTGAGATTTTACTTAACCTTTTTCGTTTTTTGTCTGATATTTCATTTCTTATAAATTGTGTTAGCTGTCCGATGTCTTTTCTCAGTTTTTCTGTTCTGATCTGTAGCCTGTGTTGCCATGCTGGTTTTGTGGGTTTCTTCTGTGTGTTGGTTGGTTCTGATCTCTGCCTAGTGTGTATATTTAGTGTAGTGAGTGCCCCTACATAAACCAGTAGTTGTAAATCTTCCATAGTTGTATGTTCATTTATTTTGTTGTGTATGATTGTGTTGATTGTTGTTTCGACTTGTGGGTTATTTGGTGGTCTATGCAAGAATGGTCTAATGTCTGTATTTGTGTCTTTGTATTCTATATATGTCAACTGAAATTTTTCTTCTATATCTAACCTGTGTGTCACTGTGCTTGATCTGGTGGCTGTCTTAAGATTTCGATTTTCTCTGTTTGTTTAATTGATGCATGTAGTTCTTTCTTTGTTTGCTCCGTGATGTTTGAGTCCATTACTGCATTTTCTTCTTCTTCTGATTGCACATTATTTTGTTCCAGTATTTTTTTTACTTGTTGTTTGATGTTTTCTAATTCTGACTGGGGTATCCTGTTATTTTTGATTATTACACGAATCTGATCAACTAGTCGTTGTTCTGTTAAAAATTTTAATTCTGGTATCTGGTAATAAATGTTGTGTACACTTGTGATCTGTATCCAGTTGTGTTGGTTCCTAAATTTGTTGCTTGGTAATAACAGAACATGAGGTGTCGGTTAACTTTATCTGATCATCTCATCCTCTGTCATTGTTTTCCTTCTAGAGTGGTTGCAGGAAGCATATCCTGCAAAACACCTCTATTTGGATTTAAATCATTTTCCGTGTGGCTAGCAGTGTCGTTACTATTGTGGACGGGCATAGGGTTCAAGCGTCGTCCCAGACCATGACAGCGCTTGTCCGAGGCTTCATTGGTTCTGTCCTGAACCAACTAATCACGCTAAAAGGGGGGTTAGCCCTATTAGTGGTTTGTTCTTTTCGTCGCCTTTTACGACTGGCAGAACGTACCGGAGGCCTATTCTTTTCCCGGGCCTCCACGGGATTTATTATCATTATTATTATTATTAAGGAAGATAGGAGAAACAGAAACCTTTATTATTCACAAATAAACATAGTACGTTCTGACACATGATAACTGTCCTGGAAGGAACCTCGCTGCCGTCCTACCATGCAGCATGAAATAACAACAAAATTAAAGTGGGGCCACCTCCGGCACCCTAAAGAAAAGTAATTATAGATATGAAAACAAAATTTGAAGTACATCCATTTGCTAACTGTGCAAGCGTTAGTTTTTCGTAGGTCGCATACTCGCATAGTGTCCTTGGCTGATCACTTTACTTGGTCGGTTACACAACGACAGCACCGCCGCTCATCTTTGCACACCCGGCACGCCCCAAGTATATGGCGGGTCCGCAAAAACCGTTACTAGGAAATTGGGATACCAATCCATGTACTTGTGTAGCTGTAATAGTTTTGTGTGTCCATCTTGCAAGTATTGCCAGTAATCCAGGACGTCCAGTACGTTCTGACGTGTGTCTCTATAGATGTAATGGACCGTCATACCTATGATCCACGCCACTGCCTTCGTCTTATGACGCGGAAAATACGTTTCCTCTGGAAAAAATACTATGTCAGGAGAGACTGCTGTATAGATAGTGCGCCGCATGAACGCTATTATCTTTCTTGCGAGAGTCCAGACAGCCAATGCCCCGCCGCAGAGCAGCCGATGGTCGTCCGTATCCAGCACGCCGCGTTGCTAACACAAGGGCGAATCAGCCAAATGTATTGCGTACTTTATATCATTCATAGGGTATTTTCGGTTCACGACAATGTACCATGTTGATCTGACTGATGTAGGTAGGTGGGGATGGTTGACCGGTGTAGTGTAACGACGTAAGTTTCTTATAAACGATTTTCTTTTGACATATGACCATGTGTAGACTTCGTCCCCTACGTCAGTTACAACCCACTTCAAAATTATTTATATTCTTTTTAAATTGTCTCAGAATGGTTCTTGAGCGAAACACTAAAACATCATTTGAGTCGTATGCGCAGAATTACGTCTCAGTCCAATTGGTTTGCGTAAACTTTTTTCAATTTTTAGATGTCGTTTGTTTCTCCTCAGAAATTATATCGATACACGTTATCTGATTTAATCGATATTAGGACCACATTGAATAAACTTTTTGAGATTTGAAGTCACGATGAACGCTGTCAAAATTCAATCATCTTGTCGAATATATTATTAATTCATTCACATAATTCTTCATAAATAAATCCTCGGAACACGTATTTCAACTTTAATAGCATCCACTAGTTTATTATCTTCCTACATACAGACGTGAACCTGAGCCTTGACGAGACAAAACTAACATTTTCAATAAGATTAAACTTCCTATGATATCATTGTTGTACAAAACATTACAAATTCTCAGTTATTTAATTTTTAGAAGCACGACGCAACAACTCGGTTTCAGGATCTTCTGTTGCTCTTAGGCTGTCGACCCGCGACGTATAGTGGCCAGCAATTTTCTCTCCGGTCCCGGCAACGAAGATGCCGTCTCCGTTCGTTGCGCCGCCCTCTCCGTACATGAAACATTAAAAGAAATACAAAAACTTTAGACACTTCACAAACATTACAAATATTACAAAAATACATAAACAAAACTAAATTAAACTTATATTCACCTGCAAACTGGGCTGACACTGGTGGATGGGTGACGCTTCAATTTCGTCCCACTACATACCCCACCCATAAGCTCAGTTTGTCAGGTTTTAACCGAAAATAAAACATTTTCTATATACAATATTTAACTGTTAATACATTTTCCTCACATTTTACGTACTCTAGAGTCCTTGCTCTTAGATAGATTTAATCCTTTTACTACGATATTGTTGTGACTATTTGTCATTTACTCTTAATTGTGTTATTATGGTAATTCATAACCGAATATATGGAGATTACTCCTTTTCATTTAATAGTTGCTAGTAAATACTAATTTAGTACGTTCTTTAACGTTGTTACATTAGGACAGAGCGTTCAAATTGTGATAGGTTAGTTTCAGTTTTATTCATTTACTAGAGTTATTCTTTCCAAAAATGTATATCACTAATAAGTTTCTCACAATAACTAATAGTACTATTTACTTTACGTCATTCTTTTCCCTAGTGCCCTATTTATGCCTGAGGTCAAGAAGAAATCAAGTAAACTTTCTTTAGCATCTTGGCACGGCTTGCTTTACCTTCGGACACTCTGTTGGGTAATGGCAATTTATTTAGGAGAAACAAGCGAGAGAGCCCCGTTTGGTGTGTTCTATATTAACACTATTACAAATCTCTATTAAAAGCGCTCTGCTATGTTCTCGTGAGCCATATAGCTCTGGACGCCCATGGTCCCTAAAATTATTAACCATCCCCTTTGGTTCCTACTATTCGAGTAAATATAAAATATACAAAATTCCTTCTGACCTAATAACAAATTTCTTCCATATAAATCCCCTTTTAGTTATCTTTCTCTTTTTGAAGTACCGGTAGATTATTGTAGAACACTTGTTTAAGTTTCCTGTCATTTCTTTAAAATAACACGTAACTATCACGAAAAACTTCACATGAATAAACTATGAACGCTCTTCCGTATGTAACATATACTAAATATTAACTTATTTAGGAATGAAGGGTTTCATTTGATCAACACTATTTAATCCTTTAATTTCACCTGATGAAGGTTCCATAAGAAGTAACGCTTTGGGATGTACCGTCTTATGCACAACATAAGGACCTTGAAAGATAAAGAAGAATTTTCTACATTCTTTATTGATCTTCGAACTTTTAGGATGAGATCGTACTAACACAAGATCTCCTACCTGAAATGAGGGTTCTATAGCATGTTGATTATAACTTTTAATTCTCCGTTCAGCATTTTTAACAATGTGTTCGCAAACTTTTTCGTCTGGGATGCAGTGTTGGATCTCATTTACTGGTGGTCAAGGTAGAGCAGCTAGTAAAGGCTCACCTATGATTCGTTTGCCTAAAATTTCTATAGGTGATAATCCCGTCGTTAGGTGAGGCAATTCATTTAATATCTTTTCGAATTCAGGCATTAGTTTGGCCCACCGAGTATGTTTATGTGCACAATAAGCTCTACATAATCGTCCTAATTCTTTCATGACTCTTTCTACTAAATTACTTTGAGGGTGATATTTCGAAATTAAGATATGTTTGATTCCATATTGTTTTATCATATCTTGAAACTTTTGACTAATAAAGGCATTACCGTTGTCAGACATAAGTCGTTTAGGAATGCCCCAGTTAACAAAGTAATTTCGGGTGAGGCAGCGTATAACGCTTGCTGTATTCGCTCGTTTCAAAGTATATAGCTTCACATGTTTGGACCAACATTCCATTACAACAAACACATAAGTAAATCCTCCTGAACTACGAGGCAGAGGGCCGAAAAAAATCTAATGACAGTAGATCCCACAGACCTCGAGGAATTACAGCATATAATGTATAACGCTTAGATTTGTTATTAATTTTAACCTTTTGACAGGTCTCACAAGCCCTAATAATACTTCTCACAATACGGGACATATTTTTGAAATAATAAGACTTCATTAGATGTTTAATACATTTATGAATTCCAAAATGCCCGTAACCTTCATGAGTATAAGTAATTAACTCGTACACAACAGTTTTCGGAATGCAGATTTTCCATCTCTGGTGTTCCCTCTGTGCTTCAATACAACAAGTCGTTGAAATATAACCACAGACCCCGGGTGTTAACTGTTTCGTCCCCATTATTAAGGTTTTGTATAAGGTCCCTATATTGATCGTCGTTTCTTTGATTGCATCTAATAGCAGTTACTATCCGTTTAACCTTACGTTCGTTCTCCTGAGTTAAAAGGAAATAAACATGGTAATTTGTTCCTGGTTCTTCTGCAATGTTAATATTCTCCATTCCTACTGGAAGTCTCGACAAAGCATCCGAAACTACATTTTGAGATCCTTTTATATACCTAATTTCGTATTGAAGTTCTTGCAAGCATAATACCCAACGTAACAATCTACGGTGAAGTAACCGACAATTGTTCAAAAAGGTTAAAGCCTGATGATCAGTATATACAATTGTTTTTGTTCCCATTAATAATCCTCTAAATCGTTGAAAACCCCATACCACCCCGAGAGCTTCCTTCTCGGTTACAAAATAATTTCTTTCATGATTATTTAAAGTTCTACTAGCGAATCCAATAGGCCGATATAATTCCTTTTCATTGGTCAGATCACCTTGGAATATTACGCAAGACACACCATAATCAGAGGCATCCGTATACATACAAAAGTCCTGATCGAAATCTGGATGGTATAACATTTTGGCTTCTCTTAACGCTCCTTTTATCTTATTAAAAACTTCCTCTTCCTCTTTTCCCCAGAGCCATACTGACTTCTCTTTTAATAAATCCAGTAATCTAGGATTAAAAATATCCTGCCCTGGAAGAAACCTTCTCAGAAAGCCTACCATTCCTAAGAATGATTTCAGTTGTTTCCGATTTCTAGGACTCGAGCATCGAGAAATAACTTCAATACGTGCTGGGTCTGGCCTAATACCTTTACTGTCCACTATATGCCCCAAAAATCTCACTTCCTCCTTTCCGAAGTAAGACATATTAATTTTAACGTAATTCCTGTGTCAATTAAACGGTCAAACAATTCCCGTAATATCGTTACGTGTTCTTCCCACGTTTTAGTGGCTACCAAAATATCATCTACATATAAAATAATCTTTTGTAACAATTGCTGACCCAAAGCAGAATCTAATGCCCTAATGAAAGTTTACACTGATATATTAAGTCCAAAAGGTAAAACTTGGAACTGATATGATGTGCCTTCAAAAAGAAAAGCCGTATATTGCCTTGAATCTGGGTGTAATATTACTTGATGGTAGCCAGCAGTTAAATCCATTGTACTCATATAACGAGAATCAGCAATCTTAAGAAGTACGTCCTCCATAGGAATAGGTCTGTCTCTTTCCATCTCTATAATTTTATTTAATTCACGGGCGTCCAGAACCAGTCGTACCCCACCACTAGCCTTCTTAACTACCCACAAAGGACTGTTAAAAGCGCTACATGATCGTTCGATAATGTTTTGTTCTAGCATCTTACTTATTTCTCTACTAGCCGGTTCTTTGAATTGTACTGGAGTAGGATAAGGTTTCTTAAAGAATGGTTTTTGATCTTTAATCTTAAGTTTACAAACGTAATCTTTAATTCTCCCTGGTTCATCTGAGAAGACGGCTCTAAATTCTAACAACTAAGATTCCAATTCTTCCTTTTCTTGTTCGGATAGACAATTCGTAGAATAACATTTTTCCTTCACTTCAGTTTTGATTCTATTACCAGCCTCACATCGGTATACTTCATATTCAAGATCACTAGAATCTATTAATAGGTTCATGGTCTGTGTGTACTTAATCTGTAAGGATTCGTAGAAATTTTCAGGTACTCGATTATCAGAAAACCTCACTTTAAAAGCACATGCCTCCTTACGGATGGTTAAGGAAGAGTCTTTAAAATCTAATATAGCTTTATATTTACACAGCCAATCTATACCTAAAATTATGGCCACATTTAAGTTGGCTACGACAAGTACAGAGTGAGCAATTAATTGTTTAGCAATTTCAAAAGTTAAATAAACTTCCTCAGTAATATTTTGACTTCTTTTACCAGTAACTCCTATAATTATCACTCCAGTTACAGGTAAGGTTGGGAAATTCCAATATTTTCTTTTAAGCTGAAATAATTCTTTAGATAAAATACTTACTTCGCTACCCGAATCGACTACAATATTTGCTTCGGTATCTTTAATACAACCTTTAATAATGGGTTTATAAGTTATATTCTCCCTTATCTGATTGTCGTCCTGAAGTAAATCTTGTTGCCAATCACCTTCTTTTTGGCAGCTTAGTGATAAATTGCAATTGGGTCTTGTATAATCTTGACTAACAGTTCCCTTTAGTTGACCCATACTAAAGGACTTTACTAGTTTTCCGAACTTTCTATGATAACGTCACCTACTACTTGACCTTCATTAATTACTTGAGGATGATTTATCTCATTATCGTTATTGCGTAATTTCCGAATTTTAGAGTTATTACCATGATTTTGTTGGCTCTCTTTATATTTAGATTGACGTTTTATGTAACAAAACCGGCTAAGATTGTTGTTGTTAAATTTTCGTGGTTCTGAATTATTATTATTTCGAGGATTGTCATTTCTACCAAATCTAAATTTCTCGTCTTCCCTTTCTCTGTTAAGTATATCTAACTGTTCTAAATATCCTAATAATTCGCAAGGTTCTGACCATTCTCTTTCTATCATTCTTTCCTTTACATAATACGGTAACCTACTAATTAGGACTCGTATTAGGTGACTTTCAATAATTGGTTCTTCAATTAATTTAGCACGGTTTAAATGCCATTCGAAATAATTCCTATAACCTCCCCACCGTTTAGAATATGGAGGAGGGTCTAACAACTCTAAAGTTAAGTGTTGTTGTTTTCCTGTTGACCAATAATTTTGTTTAAACTGCTTAACAAAATCATCCCAGTCCCTAAATTCAGTTCTATGCAGTACTGCCCATTCCGCAGCTTCTGCTTCTAAGTGTTCTATTACAAATTGAATCCGTTTCTCATTACTCCATTTAGGAGATAATGAAGTTTCAAAAGCTTTTATAAAGATTATAGGGTGAAGTTCGCCTCCTGGTTTGAATACAGGAAATCGACTTGCTACATTTGAATTTGTCGTTATATCATCCAAACATTCTGCGAGAGACATAGTTGGATTTTATTTAGATTGCAGAGACGGAGTTGCGTCGGATTTGCTTGCCATGATTTCTTTATTTGTATTTTTGTCGTCCGAGCTAGCAAACACGATGCGACTGTTGTCTCTGATTACGTTATTACTTCTACTACTTGAAATGTTTTCATTATTATCTAATTCCGATAACCGTTTAGTAATTTCCTGTATCCTCATTTCTGTATTGGATACACGATTAGCTAATATCGATTCTTCACTGTGTTCACGATGTGAACGCTCTGTACCTTCGTCAATGTTGTTATCTTTGGCAGTCTCAAGGTTACTGCATATTTCAGTAATTAAAAATTTCATGTTTTCTATTTCGGTATGATCTTTTTCTACTCGATGAGTTAATATCTCTAATTCTACATTATCTATTGAAGAAATCTATACAGGTCTGGTAGAAACTTCTGTAATAGATTCTAATAATTCTCTACGAACAGTTTCTGTTTGCATAGAAAATTCATCTCGTAACTCATCGTTGTTTTTCTCTATTTCATTTACAACTAAGACATTGACATTATCTAGACTCTTGGTTAAGTCAGCAATATCATTTCGCATGCGAGCTTTTTCCTCACGTGATTCCTGGATATGTTCTTCTAACCTTTTACAATTATCAGCAATCTTATTACTAAGTCCTACTAGCTTTTCCTGTATTTCAACTTTAGAAGCTCCTATTTTATCACTTAATTCTCGACTGGTTTCATTAAGATGTTCCTGTAACCTGTCTGTAGATTTTGTTAGCTCCCCTTTTAATCTAGCATTAGACTGTTTTAATTCCTCTTTCAATCTAGCAGTAGATTCTTCATTAGATTGTTTTAATTCCTCTTTTAATCTAGCAATAGATTCTTCGTTAGACTGTTTTAATCTAGCAGTAGATTCTTCGTTAGACTGTTTTATTTCCTGTTTTAGTTCCTGTTTTAATCTAGGAGTAAATCCTTCGTTAGACTGTTTTAATTCCTCTTTTAATCTAGCATTAGATTCTTCGTTAGATTGTTTCAATTTAGCGATCGCCCTAAAAAGGGATCTCATGCTCCTATCGGACATAGATTGCTCTTCGTCTGACATTTCATATCCCGACATTATTGTAAGATATTAACTAGTTACACACGCAAACTTGTAATCAACAATCCTGTAAAAGCACACTCCCTATGTACAATACTCCACTTCCAACTTGAAACAGACTCACCGGACACTAATATTTTAGTTTGTAGTTCTCGATGATCAGTGTGCTGCCATGGGCTGCAGAAGTAACAGCCGTCGATGCAGCCGCTGATATGCTGCGACCCCGCTTCCGCAACCGGCAGGACGCCGAGTCGAACACCGGAGACGTCACTGGCTGCAACCACGCCTGGCACCACCGTAGACAGGCGAAGCCCTCAGCAACACCTCTAACACCAGCCGGAGGAACGCCCCGCAGCTGACGTACTGGGCTGTTAGTTTAGGGAGAAAAAGGGTGTCGGGGTTTGCAGCGGTCAGCTGCTGCCCAACAGATGCGCCTTCTCGTGGAATAACTGCGTGACCGTACCGCTTGGCTGCGCTCCGTCAGCTGCCCACACCCGCGAAATCGCCGCTGGCTGGTGAAGGCTCCACGAAGACTCGCGTTGACTTCCGAAGGACTCTTGATGTTTTAATTGTTTCGTACCTGTGTGCCTTAGTTGCACACAAGTCCTGTTTCCAAGGTTGCCACGGTGTAGTGTAACGACGTAAGTTTCTTATAAACGATTTTCTTTTGACATATGACCACGTGTAGACTTCGTCACCTACGTCAGTTACAACCCACTTCAAAATTATTTATATTCTTTTTAAATTGTCTCAGAATGGTTCTTGAGCGAAACACTAAAACATCATTTGAGTCGTATGCGCAGAATTACGTCTCAGTCCAATTGGTTTGCATAAACTTTTTTCAATTTTTAGATGTCGTTTGTTTCTCCTCAGAAATTATATCGATACACGTTATCTGATTTAATCGATATTAGGACCACATTGAATAAACTTTTTGAGATTTGAAGTCACGATGAACGCTGTCAAAATTCAATCATCTTGTCGAATATATTATTAATTCATTCACATAATTCTCCATAAATAAATCCTCGGAACACGTATTTCAACTTTAATAGCATCCACTAGTTTATTATCTTCCTACATACAGACGTGAACCTGAGCCTTGACGAGACAAAACTAACATTTTCAATAAGATTAAACTTCCTATGATATCATTGTTGTACAAAACATTACAAATTCTCAGTTATTTAATTTTTAGAAGCACGACGCAACAACTCGGTTTCAGGATCTTCTGTTGCTCTTAGGCTGTCGACCCGCGACGTATAGTGGCCAGCAATTTTCTCTCCGGTCCCGGCAACGAAGATGCTGTCTCCGTTCGTTGCACCGCCCTCTCCGTACATGAAACATTAAAAGAAATACAAAAACTTTAGACACTTCACAAACATTACAAATATTACAAAAATACATAAACAAAACTAAATTAAACTTATATTCACCTGCAAACTGGGCTGACACTGGTGGATGGGTGACACTTCAATTTCGTCCCACTACACCGTGCACCACACCACGTGCCAATTAACAGCTGGATGTTTCCGTTCCACCATATTCCGGGAGATCTGTCGAAGAAGCAGATGGTACACGTCCTTCGATGTCGACTGTCGGGTCGTCGGTAAACGCTCTCGAACGTAACTGTGTTCCACGATGAACGTGCGCACGTACGTTAGCGGGGGCGATATATGGCCAACACTGACTGGTGGAAGATGCGATGTAGGTACTAGTTCTTCGATGATCGTCCCTTTAAGCGAGTGATTCCTGTTGCGCCACCGTTTGAGCATAGTATTAATATACATGGCACGCGCCTTCGCGTACACGTTCACTAAACCAACGCCCCGCTCTCGCGCTGGGAGGGTAAGCGTGTTGTACTGTACCTTCAAGTGCTGTCCCAGACATACGTAGTACCCAAAAGCCGCCTGAATCCTCATAGCCATCGCGCGCGTCAGGGGGAGAAGGCGTGTCAGGTGGCACATCATGGGCGCGAGATAAATGTTGACGAGTAATACTCGCTGCAGCATATCCATTGACCCTAGGGCGTTTTAGTCGTACTGTCGTGCGGACTCAGAGTAAGAGCCTTCGGTAGTTGTGCGCAGCCGTTCCCGCTGTCTCCTTATGAAAGGTGATACTCAAACAGTGGAGGGTTTGCACCGCAGGTAACGGTCCTTCCGTTCCTGGTTCTAGTCCACGGTTCTAAGGCGATCGCATGAAGGAGGATCGACAAGGGGCAACCCTGTCTCACCTTAAGATCTCAAAATACTCAGTTCTCCCTCCGTTGACAACCATCGCTGATCTGGCGCCATGCAACAGCCGCATCACAGCAGTGGTCAATAAGGGCGAGACACCCATCCTGTTCATCACTGCCGCGAGGTACACATGATCCACGCGATCAAAAGCATACTCGAAATCTACTGCAACGATCGCATCCCGGAGGCGGCATGCAGCCGCGAGGGCGACGACGTCACGATAGTCTCCCAAGGCGGTGTGGATATTACTGATGGCGCCAAGACAAGTCTGATCGGCATCTTTCGATTCTCCAGCGACTTTTTGATACGACTGCCCAGGATGCGCATGAAGATCTTGTAGTCACTATTAAGGAGGGTCAAGGGGACGTAATCACAAGGCCGTTTGCCACCACGGGGCTTTGGTATCGGTATCATGAGCCCTTCCGTGAACTGAATGTGAATCGGTACTTCTTGCCGCAGAAGCTCATTAAACATGCATAGCCACATCGGTGTCATAATGGTCACAAAGGCACGGTAAAATTCCAACGGGACTTGTTGCAGGCACCTCGTGTAATCGCTTCCTCCAACTCTTCACACGTAATTTCAGATAACCCGTCCACTTCTGCGTTCACACTCGTCGCGTCTGGGAACTCTTCCAGGACGTTCCCCAGCTCCCTCTGACCCTCGCCGTTGCTCGCATAGAATCTGCTAAAATGATCCGTGAACGATTGTGCGATGTCCCTTTGTGTTGTAAAACGACGGCCATCTCCGAGATCGATCTCATGTATTAAATTCGTTCGTCTTCTTCGTCTTTCCTTTATCACATAATGCATCGACGGAACCTCGTTGGGCAGGAAATCCTGCGACTTCGCGCGTATCATCGTACCTGCCATCCTCAGCGTCGTGAGGTGTACCAACTTCGCCTTAACTCGGTGGACGGCCATCTGGCGTTCTGGTGTAGGTGGTTGAGCTAACAGTTCCCGGAGAGCCGTAAAGTAAAACTCGGTGGTCGTGCGCTGCCGTTGAGAAACATTCTTCCCATGACCTATTAACGTCCTCCGTAAAGCTGACTTCGCGCACTCGATCCACCACTACAGGACAGAACCGAAAGAATTTCGTCGACGGAGGCAGCTATGCCACGCGTCCTCCACCATGCGTCGGCATTCTGTATCTCGCAGATGGGAGACGTTCATCTTCCAATTTCCCCTCCGTCTCCATACCTGCTGTCTATCAAGGTTAACCGTACAAATATATGCCTCGTGGTCTGTAAACGCTGTCGGCCATATTTCTGCGTCCACCGTCGATATTGCTAACGCCCTTGAAACGTAGATCCGATCCAAACGGCTCGCGGAGTGGCTAGTAAAAAATGTATATCCTGGTTGGTTGCGATATGTCAGGTCCCATGTATCGACTAATTCCATCCCGGTGACCAGCTCCCTGAGTTCTTGGCTAGTAGTATAGTTAGGTTGTTGGTCTTTTCTGTCGAACACACAATTAAAATCGCCGCCGAATATGCAACCATCGTATCGTCCTTGGAACAACGGTGTAACCTCATGGGAGTAAACATCTGCTCTGTCCTTCCTCTTATCCGAGCCTGACGGTGCGTATATGTTGATCAAACGTATTCCACCTATGGTCAGGCCGTACCACGGGCAGAAGGCAAATACTCTACTTCGTCTGCATGTATCCCTTCCTTTAATAGGATAGATGTGCCAACGCCTCTCTCGTCACACGAACAGTAAATGTCATAACCGTAAAAGTCCGAGGGGGGAAGTACCCGAACTTCCTGTAATAGTGCTATGTCTAAATCCAAAGCCTTTATCATGTCACTGAGCATCTTGATTTTTACCGGAGTCCCAATGCCATTGATGTTAACAGACTCTATCCATAAGCTTGTTGCATGGCTGTCAACGTAGATAGGGTGCCGCACGGTCGCTAATTCTACCGTACATAGGCTACTGTCGTACTAACGTCCCCCGCCGTCCCCTCATATGATCTGCCGTTATTCCGTGCACTCTTCCGGTCTTACACCGGGAGAGTGCGTGGGAGCAGTTCCTCCGGCATCATCTGTTCCCCACAGGGGTGGGTCTTCTGACCAGTCCCCTAGTGTCCCATCGTTGTCGTGCGGTGCAGGTGCCATAGCCTCCTCAGTATCCTGTTGCCGTCGATCGAACTCCTTCGCTGTGTCTGGAGCTTCGTCAGCGGTAGGTCGTGTCGCCGTCCCGCTGGCCACCGTTGCATCCACGCTAAGCAGTTCTTCTGTATCCACAGTCGTCTGCTCTGTATTCGTAAACGTCTCAGAATTGTCTCCTAGATCAGAGTGGTCGTTCTCCACCGTGAGGCGGCGCTTCTTCCGGCGTTTTGGTGATCGCTGTTTACGATGCCGGGCCTCGGAATCAGAGGTCAGCATGGTCTCCAGTTGTTCGTGGGGGACGTCGGAATCGTGCGCCGTCGTATTATCGGCGTCTCCAAGTGCCTTATCTGAAGGGGCCGCAAGCGGCACCGAAGAGAGGGCGTCCTGTGACTGCTGCAGGCGACCCGGCACAACGTCGTCCTTCCGTGGCTCGCCACGATCTTCCGCTGTCTGTGTGTTCAGGTACTAGTCTGTCTCGCGGCCCACGTCATCGTGTAATGCGGCGACTTAAGTCATGGTGAGCACAGTCGGATGAGGTGTGAGGAGTGGATCATCCCGTGGCAGCTGTAATAACCTTCGTTGAGCACACTCAGAACGTATGTGTCCCTCTTTCCCACACCCAGAGCACGTCCTTGGTTGACCGTCGTAGATGACAATCGCCCTACAACCAGCGATGTACAAGTATGATGGAACGTGTTTTCGGACGCCATTGAGGACAGGATACGTCCTGAAACTCGCCCACTTTTCAGCTACGTGGGATAGGACCGTTCCGTAAGGACACAGGGTGTCTGTCACCAATTCTTCTGGCACTTCGAATGGAAGCTCAAAGACGCGGATCGTTCGGAGTCCCATGCCGTCGTGTTCAACTGTTACCGCTCCAACATTCCCATCCGAATGACAGAAACGAAGTCCTTGTCTGTGTCGAAGTAGTAGTTCGTCACACGCCGCTTCATTTATGAGCTTGACATAGACCACGCTGCTGACTATAGATGAGTGTATTCCAACTAGAACGTCAGGTTCGATTTTCACCTCTTCCCGTAAATAACGTTCGATCTCGCAAGCCTTCGGTCGAACATATTGAAACATCCCCTTAGAAAAATTATATATAAGACTGTGCTTAAACTGACACACAATATTTTTTAGCGCAACGCAAACTGACTTTCAATAATCCCTACAAAAGAATGGCCCTGACTAACATTAACCT
Organism: Schistocerca americana; assembly: GCF_021461395.2. Classification (NCBI taxonomy): domain Eukaryota; kingdom Metazoa; phylum Arthropoda; class Insecta; order Orthoptera; family Acrididae; genus Schistocerca; species Schistocerca americana. The sequence continues at coordinate 1,019,216,014 of NC_060119.1, forward strand.
ATACCTTTCACAAATCACTTACCTCACAAAATTCTTCGTTACTCGAACTACTGCAAAACAGCGAGCGCCACTACTGCCAGCTAAATAAAAGATTCAAACTACGGAAGGCACTAACTACTGATAGGCATAGTCAGCAAATGAAAGATTTTAATAGAGAACAAACAATGTATTTACCTTAATAGTCATAATATATATAGCAGTTCATGACATCCAGTCTTACAAATTTCAAAACTCCACCATTTCTCTCCCCACATCCACCACTGCTGGCGGCTCACCTCCAACTGCGCAACGCTACGCGCTGTTCGCATCCAGCTGCCGCTGCCCAACGCTACAATGGCAGACAACAATGCAAACTAGCCACAGACTGCACACAGCACAGACAGTGATTTTCATACAGAGTGCTACGTAACGTTGCCAATAAGAAAACATAAACAGCCTACTTACATAGCCCCCATGCACCCCACAAAAAATTTTACGAATTGTTTTGGGCAGTGGCCAATAATGGTTTGATAAAATTTTTCATAATTACAGTGAGAAATATATCAAATGCACACTTATTGATACAATGTTGGTCAAAAGCTAAAATTTTCTCACAGTGCATCATGAAGACAGTCCTGATCATTCATCACAGTAAAATATACAATGTTGGTCAAATGCTAAAATTTTCTCACAGTCCATCATAAAGACAGTCCTGATCATTCATCACAGTAAAATTGCAGTGTTTTTCTGAAAGTCTGAGCAGTAAAAGAAAATGCACACGGAAGTAGTGGATTTCCATGCAGTCTTGAAGAAGTAGTGTTGTCCTTCCAACGGAAAGACAGTGCTGACTCTCGACATGCAGACGAGTAATGGGTCACAACAGAGCAAACCAACAGCAGAGTCAGTCGAAGGTTTGAAGAATATTGGTAGGCAGGTCATCACACAGTAGACCCACTGTAGTCCTGGTAGAGATTACGGTATTGGTGGGCCATCAAAGATGCAGACCCACTATAGTCCTTGTAGAGATAATGGTATTGATGGATCATCAAAGGTGTAGACCCACTGTAGTCCTTGTAGAGATGGCCAGCAGCCATCTGCTGCGACTGTGCAGGTGCACAATCACCATTTAAGAGTCTTTCGGACGATATAGCAAGTCCATAACCACTTGCGCACTCACAAAGTTTTTGGAACTGTCCTTAGAACCAGCAATGCTGTTATCCATTCCCTTGCTGAATTATTAACACACGTGCAAACACTAACAGTCCCTACTTCTCACATATTGTCCATATACTATGTTCAACAGAAATGTGTGCAGTGAAATGTAACTTACAAGTTACTTAATTTGATGAACAGATGTCAATTACAATTTTATAACATAAGAATACAATTACAAAGGTACAAAATACATCATTAAAGAACATAACAGAACAGATAACATTTGTAGTAACACAGGCTTTACAAAAGAATAGAATTAAACAGATACATCAGTGTTACAGGAATTATGACATAAGTAAATATGTAAAATAATGAGAATAGTTTTCGAAACATTAATTTCACATATGAGAATTGAAACAGAATAGAATTAATAATATCTAAACATCTCTACAAAGTAAATAACATATTATTAATGCAAATTATAATTGAAGATAACAGTATTCCCCATCATAGTGAATGTAGCTTAGTACTAGAAAAATTCTACAACATAAATCTTATTAGCTAAACACATAAAGACAGGAAAAACACAAATACACAAGAGTACACAAACACATAGCAGAATAACACAGGAGGAAAGGACAGGGTTTGTTTTCAGTGTAACATTTGGTACTGCAGTCCAACCCAAAACTTCATTCCATAGATCTTTCGTCTTATTTCAACATTTGTTTCCACCAAAAAAATCCTATCCATGCATGCTTTCTGTATTTATATGTTCACATATTTCTTACCTTATTATTTATTTTCCATTATCTTACCTCATCATTTATTTCCAAGAGAATCTTACCTAACCCTGTTGTCTCTAAACCCTAATTTTTTGTTCATATCCTCTTTCAAAATACTTTTTTTTTTGGCCAAACCATTTTCTTATAGCTTCTCAATGCATTTCTTCCAATTCATCACAACTCGTTATCTTATATAGTCTACCCCTCTTAAGCTAACTTAAATCTACTGAGCTCAGATGCTATACTAAGGGACGAGGCAATGCAGCAGCATCAAACAATTAATACAAACAACAATGACAAAAAATGGAAATTGGCAAAGCAAGCAGCAATAAATATAAATTAGACGAGCAATTGCAATATTACAACTAATATAAGGCAATGAGCAGCAACAAGAAAAATAAATCCGTAGTAAAACTGGCTTAACAGAGTAATATAAAGTGAAATTTAGTAGCACTACGCCTGGCAAACAGCAGCAGCAAATGCAATGACTTATATTTAAACATGACAGAGCTCAAGCAGAAAAAATATTACAGTAAAAACGGCCATGTTTAATACCTATGTCACATCTTAACACTAGAGTGATGCATCACAAAAACTTACTCTGCAAGAAAGTTACCAAGTCATTAAAAAAATTATTTATGCAATACCTGTGAAGGGAAATGTCTATTTGTGCTCTCTTTTCTAGGAAAGTACATCAGAAACGTATTCTTTACTGGGTCTGTAGACAGAAAATAGTGATATTAGTACATCTATTAAATTTTATAATAACCAATGCTGCAGTGCAACTAGAAACTAGATATTAAAGAAAATGAGCATATATGTACAAAGGAAGGCATGAAACATCATTCATTAGCCATATGGGATTTCATAAGGTAGTAAAAAAAATCTCTCAACTAGAAAGACAGTAGTCATAATCAGGTGTATAGACATAAAAATATTTCTCATCATTTCATTAGGCATGCCAGTAAATATCATAAATTAAGAGCTCCACAGTGTTATCATATGTTTTCAAGTTTGAGCGTGTCGTATTTGTGACGCTTTCTACAAAGGAATGTCAATAGCGACGACCTTTTTTTTTTTTTTACCTGTGCCTCTGAAGGGCACACACTAATGGCTTTTTTCCAGGTGACTGTCGCGCAGCTGGGTGCCCATGACTCATTACGTGAAGGTGGTCATTTAAATTTCTTACTGAAATATTTACGACACCAGTTTGCATTACAGTGACAGTCTCATATAAAAAAATTCACAGGTCGAGAATTTGCGTTACAAGTGTGTAAAAACAAAATCCTATAAATACAACAGTGTCCAAAAAATTTTCAGTGGCATTGTGATACATTCACACATGTACACAGATTTCATAATTCTAAAGTACGATTCTTGGTTTCCAACATCCTTTTCCACAAATCAGAGTCCCTAACCACTACTCATTATTCCTTACCTTATTATACATATACATATTCGTCGACACTTCTTCAATATTTCATCATAAGAAATGCATAGCATAATGAAATTCCTCATACACGGTATCATCATCTTATTGATCATAAACATATCTCAACAGCATAATACATATCGTCGTCATAATAATATCATCTCAGTCAATTCTCAAAATTGTCGTAGCTTCCTCCAATAATTTCAAAACCTAAAAAAAATTCTCTGCTCATTTCAATAGTGTCATCTACCTCAAACGTACTTTAAAATCATGATCCCATACCAAATACATCATTCAAAGCTCTCATAGTATCACAGTGGTTCCGAAAAAATATGAGCAGTTCACAAAGTACAGACAAAATACAATTTCGTAAGTGTGAAGTTATCCAACTTTGTAATTACGTAAACATCTGTCAGTGATGTAGTAAAATAAATATTTGTCTCTCTCAGTTAAAAGATCAGATAGCTGTGTAATTCTGTGTTAGAGAAATATGGTACCGATGTGTAAAGTTGTATCAGCAAATACCATATTAGCTAGGGCTCCTTGTGCTTGCCACACACATGGTACACAAAGTAGGGGTGTACCCCCCTGAGGATTAATGTAATTATACCCTCAGGTGTTACAGATTACAGCAATGGAATGAAATTTATCACGGAAAACTTTCTTTGTAATTCAAAAATCTTGAAAAATAAATGGTTTAAGTACAAAATTAATCACTCAAATGCGTGTCCTGTCATTTCGGATTCCTGAGGCGAACTGTTGCTGACCGATCGATCGATAATGCTTCCCTGTTCACTAATTATTTCATTATCTACACCATTATTTGCCGCCCGCTCCATTTCCCTATGCACAATTACCAAATTACTACTTTGAACATTAGTTAATTCATTACTCGGTGGCGCTAACACACTGCTTTCGTCTTCACTGTCATTTCTCAGTTTACTTTGGAGCCTAGTATTACGTTTTTCACGCGCCATTATTGTCACAATAACACAGAAAAGCACAATTGGAAGAGTAAAATAGGAAAACACATTAACATAGCACTGAAAATAATATCTAGTTAATTGCAAGCGCAGCTGCGAAATACTTGGTGCAAATCTACATGCATGCCACAACTGTTTTACTGTACAAGAATGAAAAACTACAACTACAAAGGAAATTCTCTCTACAATTACACACTAGCAATAAACAAAATCTACACTAATTACACAAACTACAAGAAAAAATCAGAAGATTCCAGTGAGGTATTCTCGGCTAAGGGTCGACATATGAAACGTCCCCTTAGAAAAATTATATATAAGACTGTGCTTAAACTGACACACAATATTTTTTAGCGCAGCACAATCTGACTTTCAATAATCCCTACAAAAGAATGGCGCTGACTAACATTAACCTATACCTTTCACAAATCACTTACCTCACAAAAATCTTCGTTACTCGAACTACTGCAAAACAGCGAGCGCCACTACTGCCAGCTAAATAAAAGATTCAAACTACGGAAGGCACTAACTACTGATAGGCATAGTCAGCAAATGAAAGATTTTAATAGAGAACAAACAATGTATTTACCTTAATAGTCATAATATATATAGCAGTTCATGACACCCAGTCTTACAAATTTCAAAACTCCACCATTTCTCTCCCCACATCCACCACTGCTGGCGGCTCACCTCCAACTGCGCAACGCTACGCGCTGTTCGCATCCAGCTGCCGCTGCCCAACGCTACAATGGCAGACAACAATGCAAACTAGCCACAGACTGCACACAGCACAGCCAGTGATTATCATACAGAGCGCTACGCAACGTTGCCAATAAGAAAACATAAACAGCCTACTTACAATAATCGTTAATAAAATTAATTTCAGTGTCGATTTGCGGAATGACAAGGCCATGATTCGTTCTATGTATACCGCGGCACACCGCTACACGCTTAACGTAAACACCTCTCGCGCGGACGTGCGGCAGGGACGTAAACACCATCCGAACCGCTGCGCCGTTGAAGGCTGACTGACTGAGCTACCCAAGCACGACTCACACCCCGTCCTCAGAGCTTTACTTCCGGCAGTACCTCGTCTCCTACCTTCCAAACCTTACAGAAGCTCTCCTGCGAATCTTGCAGGACTAGCACTCCTGAAAGAAACGATATTGCGAAGACATGGCTTAGCCACAGCCTGGGGGATCTTTCCAGAATGAGATTTTCACTCTGCAGCGGAGTGTACGCTGATATGAAACTTCCTGGCAGATTAAAACTGTGTGCTGGACCGAGACTCGAACTCGGGACCTCTGCCTTTCACGGGCAAGTGCTCTACCACTTGCTCTAGCACTTGCCCGCAAAGGCAAAGGTCCCGAGTTCGAGTCTCGGTCCAGCACACAGTTTTAATCTGCCAGGAAGTTCATATCAGCGCACACTCCGCTGCAGAGTGAAAGTCTCTTTCTGACTACATCCCTGTCTTACACACTTTTTAATTCGGGCACTTTGTTCTTGGTCATCCACCCTCATTATTCCGTCTTGGCTTTTGTACGTGTTGTATATTTTCCGTCTCTCTCTACAGCTTACCCCCATTTTTCTCGCCGGCCGGAGTGGCCGAGCGGTTAAAGGCGCTACAGTCTGGAACCGCACGACCACTACGGTCGCAGGTTCGAATCCTGCCTCGGGCATGGATGTGTGTGATGTCCTTAGGTTAGTTAGGTTTAAGTAGTTCTAAGTTTTAGGGGACTTATGACCACAGCAGTTGCGTCCCATAGTGCTCAGAGCCAGCCCATTTTTCTCAGAATTTCGAACATCTTGAACCATTTGACACCGTCAAATGCTTTTTTCAGACCGACAAATCATATGAACATGTCTTTATTTTTCTTTAGTCTTGCTTTCATTATTAACCGCCACATCGGAATTGCCTCTCTGGTACCTTTACGTTTCCTAAAGCCAAACTGAGTGACACACATTCTCAGTTTTCTTTTTTATTCTTCTGTATATTATCCTCGTCAGCAATTTTGATGCATGAGCTGTTAAGCTGATTGTGCGAGAATTATCGTACTTGTCAGCTCTTGTAGTCTTCGGAATAGTACGGATGATATTTTTCGAAGGTCAGATGTTATGACGCCAGACTCATACTTTGTACACAGTAACGAGAAGTTTTGTTGCCACTTTCTCCAATGACTGGAATGTTATCTATCCCTTCTGCTTCATTTGGTCTTAAGTCATCCGAAACTGTTTTAAATTTTGATTCTAAAACTGAATCTGCTATCTCTTCTATATCGAATTCTGTTTCTTTTTCTGTCACATCAGACAAGTCTTTCATAGAGGGCTTCAGTGTACTATTTCCACCTATCAGCTCTCTCCCCTGCGTTTGGCAGTGGAGTTCCTGTTTCACTCTTAATGTTAATAGCTTTGCTTTTCATTTAACCGATGGTTGTTTTAATTTTCCCGTATGTTGAGACAGTCCTTCTTACAATCATTTCATTTACGATTTATTCCCATTTTTCATGAAGGCATTTCGTCTTAGCTTCCCTGCACTCCGTATCTATTTCACTCCTGAGCGATTTGTATTTCTGTATTTCTGAATCTCTCTGAATATTTTTGTACCTCTTTCTTCGATCGATGAACTACAGAATTTCTTCTGTTACCCATGGTTTCTTCTCAGTTATCTTCTTTGTACCTATGTTTTTCTTTACAGCTATGTGATTTCCCTTTTTAGGTATGTCTATTCCCCTTCAAGAGTAGTGCCTCTTGAGCTAGTCCTTATTGCAGTATTTATAACCTTAGAGAATTTCAAGCGTATCTCTACCGTACCCGTTTCTTTGCCTTCTGATTATCCCTGACAAATCTCTTCAACTTAAGACTACTCTTCATTACTACTATATTGGGGTCTGAGTTCATATCTGCCCCTGGGTACGCCTTACAATCCAGAATCTGGTTTCGAAATCTATGTCTCATGACATAACCTAACTGAAATCTTCCTGTATCTCCCGCTCTTTTCCGGAACCACCTCCTCTTGTTAGTATTGAACAGATATTTGTCATTACTAGCTATAATTAATTACAGGACCCAATTAATCTTTCTTCTCTCTCGTTCCTCATATCTCTCCTCATCTTCAGGTTGCGACGTCGGCAGGTATACCTGAGCTGTCGTTGTCGTGGTTCGTTTGGTGGCAATTCTGATGCGAATAACCCCATCACTGAACTGTTCTGAGTGACACAAATCCTACTCCCATTATACCATTTTCTGCTGCTGTTGATATTACCCTACACTCAAATGACCAGAAGTCCTTATCTCATTTCCAATTCAATTCAGAGGTCGCCTCTGTATCTAGACTGAGTTTTGGATTTCCCTTTTCAGATTTTCTAGCTTTCTTACTACGTTAAAGCTTAGGACATTTCACGCCCCGAGTCTTAGAACGTTATCCTTTTGTTGGTTATTGGATCTTTTTCTCATTGTCGATTCCCTCTTGACAGTCCCTTTCCGGAGACCCCAATGGGGGATGATTTCGGAATCTTTTGTCAGTGGAGATATCATAATGTGTACCCTGTGAATGCACGTTGTCTGTCTTTAATTAAGTGGTTTCCATTCCATTCTGTATCCTCACGCAGTTGATCATTGCTGAATCTTCCACCTTTAGGGGCTGTTTCCCACCCTAAGGGCAAGGTTCAAAATGGTTCAAATGGCTCTGAGCACTATGGGACTTAAAATCTATGGTCATCAGTCCCCTAGAACTTAGAACTACTTAAACGTAATTAACCTAAGGACATCACACAACAGCCAGTCATCACGAGGCAGAGAAAATCCCTGACCCCGCCGGGAATGGAACCCGGGAACCCGGGCGCGGGAAGCGAGAACGCTGCCGCACTACCACGAGCTGCGGACTGAGGGCAAGGAAGTGCCCCGAACGTTTATCCGCTTCTCTGGCCTCTTCGCTAAGGCCGTTGGCGGGATGAGGGTGACTTCTTATGCCGGCTGTCTTCGGCCTTCAATGCTGGTTACTATTCAAAATTTAAGTGGAGTCGGGGATCGCACCGAGATTCTCGGCGTTTTGATCACTAATCGAAGTTAGAATACCTAGACAACGGGAGTTCGCGTACGCAAGCTATGAAAGGGCAATGAATTGGCTGAATTGTCAATTTGTACTCAGGTAATTCATGTGAGAAGGTTTAAGATGTGATTGTGGCCGAACGACGGAAAGCTAGACTCATGGCTCATTCCATTTTGGAAGTCGTTAGGAAATTCAATAATTCGAGATCCGCAGTGCCAGGAGTGCGCTGATAATATCAAGTTTCAGGCATTACGTCTCACCACGGATAACGCGGTGGCCGACTGCCTTCACTTATCGACCGCGAGCAGCGACATTTACACAGTTATCAGCGTTAACAAATAAGAAACACTATTTGAAATACCGCTAACATCTATGTGGGAAGACCAACACATCCAGTAGGACAGTGCTGCGAAATTTGACATTAATGGGCTATGGCAGCAGACGACCGACGCGAGTGCCTTTGCTAAAAGCGCGGCATCGCCTGCAGTGCCTCTCCTGAGCCCGTGACCATAACCCTTGGACCCTAGACTACTGGAAAACCGTGACCTTGTCAGATGAGTCTCGATTACAGTTGGTAAGTGATGATGGTAGGATTCGAATGTGGCGCAGATCTCGCGAAGCCATGCAGCCAAGTTGTCAACAAGGCAATGTGCAAAATGATGGTGGCTCCATAATGGTGTGGACTGCGTTTACATGGAATTAACTGGGTCCTCTGGTCCAGCTGAACCTTTCACTGATTGGAAATATTTAAATTCGTCTACTTGGAAACCATTTTCAGCCATTCATACACTTCATGTTGTAAGGAGTCAGGCAAATCCAACACCTTCCATGAAAACGCTGACATGATAAGCAAATCCAGCAGTATGTCACATAGCTCCGAATAAATCCTGACATTAAATTATCCAATGTAATACGATCAACGAGTGAGCAAATGGAATTCCACAGACTAACACAAGAACGCCTAAATGCATGTCATACCTTCCCACCGTGAAACAGACGCAGTTCCGAGGGAAGAAACGAGAACAGAAGCCGAGAGCAGAACCGTGTTAAGCTAGAAGGCCCTACGATAAGGGACGGACACCCACGTCGCCAGCCAACCACCAGGACCACTCCCCAGCCAATGTTAAAAGATAGAGCCCTCCAGAAGAACAGTATAGATCTTACGATAACACTAAAAGGGCCACAAGTTTTAGCGTGAGACTTTTTAGCGTCTCTGTTACATTGCAAACTTTAAAAACATTGCCCCACCAGGAAAAGTATAACGTTTCTCATTGGATAGACAGAATTTTTGTAGGTGGAGCTTAAGGTTAACATTGAGACCCTGACTGGTCAGATGAAAACACAGCCAGATAGTTTTTTTTTTAAACCAACTTCGGTAAATTGTAGTAAGGAGAAGTTAGGAAAGAGTTGCTTCCGAGACGGCGAGCTGTATGGAGCTGCGCCGGCCGCCGCCCCTGACGAACACCGACAAGGTAATGAACGCACACGATGCCGCATTTTTGAGCGCATAAGGCTTCACTCAGAACTGCAGAAGTCTCATCTGTTACATTCCCGTTTTGCGTAATACTAGTGTCGATCGTCAATTAAAGCTCATGGTATTCACATTTGCTACGTAAGTTAAAATCTGAAACGCGGTGATTTTTCTGTTATATAATTATTGAGAAGCCACATCAGCCACTGTAATTTACAACAAGTTAGATAAGTAATTAAAGATAATTGAGGGTCACTGTAGACCATTTTGACAGATTTCTCTTTTGTGAAACTTAATTCAAACCTAGATTATAGATGTGATAGGGCATAGGTCATCCTTCGATCCAGTGTAGAACTTGGAAACCCATTCAGGGAATATTCGTTCACATTTTTGTTGAACGCAGTTGGTTTTTATCATCCTGTATTAAAACATTTCCTTTTATCAATAGTGCAATTTATAAACAGTGTATTGTGAGTAGAATAAAATTTCCAATGATAAACTTAACTGCTATTTCGACGTTATGTTACCAGCTAACTAAAAATAGGAAAGCCTTGAACCCCTTCCACTAAATTTAGTTAGTATTAAGATTCTTTTACAGGGAGTGCAGTGGAGCTGACGCTGAAATCATTAAGTATTTGGTTATATCATCGCTAGTCTCACTGAACTCTTCTGAACTCTACATGTGATGTGTGGTCTGGCGTCTCCTTACCAGCAACAGGTCCCAGGTTCAAACCAGTCAATTCCCTAAAAAACATGTTCAGAGCGTTTTCGTGCGAAAGTGGTAGGAAGACACGACATAGAAAAACAGACACCATGCAGAATGTTAGAGAATGGCGACCCTGTCAGGATGGTAAAGTACCATGATTGAAGGTCGACCACATGCCTAACTAGGTCAGAAAAATATATATATATTATAGAAAAATTTTTGTAACAACATTTTTTTCCTAAAGTTATAAATAGTCGAAAACCGTAGCTGCAGCGATAGATAGTAAGGAAGTATTCAATAGAACGTGAGACATTCTAGCAGAGACAATAGCATAATTATGTTATGAATTTTAGTATTGTTAGAATTAAATTTTCTCTCCAATGCAAGCGCACAGGTGGCGGATACATCGTTGACAAGTTGGTTCTGACCCAACAAGTAAGTGAATGGATTGTCAAGTCGTGTGTGCAAAAGGTTTTTGAAACGTGTGAGATCGTATGAGCGCATGTTGACGCGAAGTAGGGTGCGTGAATTGCTTTTAAAACAGAAAATAAGGGATTAGGAAAGATTAGCAATGGCAGATCGAGACATTGACCGAATTGAGGCAGAGACCCAGCATGACGTCGGACAGAGAACAGAGGACAGTACAACAGACGATGCAGTATCGCGAGAAATAGGACAGATAAGGCAACATAACGAGGATATTGTACGCCACGGCACAGAAAACCTAGGTCAGCATACGACAGAGGAGCAGGAAAGTAGAGAGACAGCCGATGAGGATTCTAACTTGCGTTTTGAATACGTAGAACCCATAGTACAAGTAATCAGAGCTCCCTCACCACAGAGTACAAGGAATTCGAGCAGAAACGTGTCACCGCACAGTTCAATGCAATCGGTTGCAAACCAACACTTTGGCGAAAACACAGAGCGTAGGACGTCGGAAGAAAACGCAATAGGACCCACCAATCTGGCAGAATTATTACAATTAATGACGGAAACCATGAAAAGACAAACTAAAGAAATTGCGAACCAAATTAAAATTCAGGATGCAGAAACGACGAAACAAATTGCAGAAACCACGAGACAAATGCGTGAGATTAAAGAACAAACAAAAAAATTCAGTTACACCTAAGTCATATTGAACACGAGGCAAAAGAATCTCGAGAAGTGATAGGAAACTTAGTAACAGGTCACAATCAATTGAGAACAGACATTGACAAGGTACAAGCGGACGTACAAACATTGCGTAATGACATTCAGGACGAGATGAAAACATTACGTAACAACACCCAGGGAGACGTTAAGAAACTAGAGAAACACATAAACGTAATTACTAGACAAGCAGCAGGTACAGCGCGTGAAATTGTTTAAAACAGTGTGTTACACAAACGTATCACAAAAGCAGTGCTGAAAAGATATGAAAACCGCATAGTCAAAATAGAAGCGCAAACGAAGCGACAATTTCAGAAATTGCGAACAGAGTTGTTGCAAACCTTGAAGACCGTAGTGAACAGGATCGAACAAGCACTGAGTCTGCAACCACATCCGTATCTGTAACAGCACCGGAAAAACAATCACAGGCGGAAAATAACATACGTAAAATCAGACAGCCTGCACCGCAACAAACACGTTTCGAAACTCTTGATGAACAGACGTTACCACAAACACATGCAGAACCACAAATGTATGTTTCAAGACAGTTTGGATCGTGCAATGAAGCAGCAAGGTTAGCCGGACAAGATACCGAACCAATACATGATAATGGAAATCCAGGTCGCGAAGAGTACAGTGCAATACATTCAGCTACACGTTCACAACCGATGGAAGAAAATTATTGCGTACCACTCCAACGATACTACGCAAGGGTAGGCGAAAGTTACAGTGGACAATATCCAATCGATCTACCACAACCGGAAAGAACGACGAGAGAAATGATCAGAAACAAAAGTGGCGAAGAATCGCGAATTTCATATGGAACTATGACGAAGTACGACAACGAACATTTCCTCACAGCCAGAAAATTTCAACACTTTCGAAAAGGAAACTCATTACATCCACGAACTTTTATTGATCAATGCCGAGTAGGATTACCAGAATACTGGACGCTAGCACACAAATTAGACTTTATATGTGCACACATGTCAGGAACAGTCGCAGAAACCATGCAAAATGTTGCAGCGACGTGCCGATCGTACGAAGATTTCCTAGAGAACTTTCTCTCACGATATTGGTCCAGCGAAGCACAGAACAGAGTGAGGTACGAATTATTACAGAACCCATATTTTGAAAATTCAGGAGAGAAGAGTCCCGTGAAATTTTTCGAAGTAATGGCAAACAAAAATCAATGCTCAGATGTACCATACAGTGACGGAGAGTCGATTAAATTATGCGCGATGAAGTTACCATTGAAATATCAGCAATCATTAGTAGGTCGCGGAGGCAATGACGCCGAAGCATTTAAAGGTATTCTAAGGGAACTAGAGTTCATATTTTCGGAAGATGACGCAAGAAAAAGACGAAGCGCACGTGAAAACGAAAGCAAAAAGCAGTGGAATCCACAAGACACAGTACGAAGAAACAATAATTACGAACCACGTGATAACTTCGCACAAAGAAACGACAATAGATTTCAACAAAGAACCGGTTATGGATTTAGAAGAGAATATGGCAATAACTATAATTCACCCAGGAACGGCAACAACTATTACAGAGGGAATAACGACAACCGGAACGGGTATTGGAGCGCCAATAGACCGACAAATTATCAACAAAGAAACCAACATCAACAAGCGGAGCAAGAAAGGAGAATACAGATAGAAGAGGTGGAGGTAAGACCACCAAACCCTGAAAAACGTTCGAATTGACAGCTAAGCGCCCATGCCAAAGGGAATGACGCACCGACCCAGGACAATTGCAGCACCTTGAACAGAGAAGTAAATACCTTATCACGAGAAGAGAAGAAGGAAAAACAAATCCGCAGGGACCAGATGAAAACGAAGACAGGAAAATAACAATATCGTGTTGGGTCGAAATTCATTGGGAGAATACTGACGAGGAAGATGAATTACCAGAGGCATGCGCAACGAATGTAGGAGGAAAGGACGAAGTAATGAGTGTTGCAGAGCTATTTGAGATGGAAACCAGGGAAAGCGAATTCAGTGAGGATAATGCGCAGTCGACAGAAGTTGGAAATAAGTTACTAGTGGGCACACAACCCAACGTATGTAATGAAGGGAGTTATGAAGCGATAATTAGAGCATTTAGATGCGATTATGTGGAAGTAGCAACGAAGAAGGAGACGATAGACGAGGATGAGGAGAAAGTAGAGGATGTTGAAGAAAGCGTAAATGAAGGAAGAAATAGAGAAGAGGAAATAAAAGAGAGAGAAGTAGCTGTCGAAGCTTATCATACAGAAAGTTCGAATTCACAAGGGAAATTCCTGAAAAGACTCATGTATGATTCAGTGGAGGATTCGTTGATGCAAGAAGAAGAAGAACAGAACCAAACCTTTCAAATTCAACCAATTGTGAAGGCCATGTTAAAGCATATCCCAGTCAATATTGTAATTGATAGCGGAAATGAACTGACTGCGATCTCAGAAAATATATTCATGCAGTGTAATGTCAATGAGGAATTACCAGTTCTGAAAACACGTAAGATTAAAGTAAGAGGTCCTATTAGAAACAATGCTGCGGAAGTTACGAGACAAACAAGGTTAACTCTTTCGTGTCAAGGTCAAAAGATCGAAGCCAACTTCGTGATTATACCTAAAATAACTACAGATTTGATTATAGGTGCAGATTTTTTAAATGAGAGACGAGCGATAATAGATATGGGGAAACGTAGCGTAACATTCGGGAATGTCACACTCCTCTTTGAGAAAAAGATAAAATTAGAAGAAATACCAGTTACAAACAAACAATTAAGAATGACGCGAGATAAAGAGGATGAAGAATTAGAATGGTGTGCACAAAAGGGGGAATCGCCTCAACTCATGTTAGAAGTCCATAAAGAAATCGACGAAAAATTGCAAGAAGTTCAAAGTATTTCGGAACACAGTAAAAGAGAATTAGAGGGTATTTTACGAGGTAAAGCAGAGGTATTTTTACCTAAGACTGGCAGTATTAAACACTTTCAGTACAAGTTTGAAGTAAAATAGCACAAAGCATTTAGAGTGCCACCCTATACAATCGCATTAAGCTACAGGAATAAAGTATTCCAGGAGATATCTAAAATGTTAGATGATGATATAATTGAACCAGCTACCTCAACATATAACCGCCCGCTCCATATTGTACAAAAACGAGATGGGAGCATCAGATTAGTGCTTGATTCCAGACAGATCAACACAATCATAATCAATGAGACAGATCGCCCAGAAAAATTAGAGGAATTGGTACAAAACTTCCACGGTGCTAATATATTTTCATCAATTGATTTATGGAGTAGTTTCCGGCAAATAGAATTGGCCCCAGAATGTAGAAAATTTACAGCATTTATCGTATCCGGTAGATATTACCAGTTTAAACGATTGTCATTTGGTTTAAACATATCATCAGGAGCATTAATTAGGGGATTTAATACTATACTCAGTCCTAGAAGTTTACAAAAAATTACTTGTTATGTTGATGATGTGATTATAGCAGAACCCTCTTGGGAACTTCACAATGGCACATTAAATCAGTTCTTATAGACCATGAAAGAGCATGGGATCACAGTAAATATAACAAAATCCAAATTTGGAAGGCGAGAGGTCAAATTTCTAGGAGACATAATTTCAGAGAAAGGGGTAATGCCCGACCCAGAAAAACTAACGGGAATCAAAGAATTCTGTACTCCATATAATAAGAAAACTCTCAGAGGATTTCTAGGTCTCACCAGATTCTATAAAAAATTTATTTGGATCGACTCTCTCGCAACACCACGCCTATGTGCAGTGACTGGAAAAAACACGCCATGGGTATGGGATCAACAAGCCATTGAAGAATTTTTAAAAGTGAAAAACGCACGAACAACAGCACCGATTTTGGCACATCCTGATCTAACACAAAATTTTTGTATGGCCACTGATAGCGTGAAAACAGGTTTAGGAGTTGTTTTATTCCAAGAATACGAACAGGCAGGGCTAAGATCAAATAGAACAACTGCATTTTCCAGTCGTGTACTCACAAAAAGCGAGAAAAACTATTCAGTCACAGAGCTGTAAGCATTGGCCATTGTATGGGGCTTCCAAAGTTTTCGATACTTCCTATTCGGAAGAAAAACAAAAGTATACACTAACCACAAAGCATTAGAATTTCTGTTATCCGCCAAACTAACTCATGGGAGGTTAGCCAGATGGATGTTAATACTACAAGAATTTGACTTCACTATTACACACATACCAGTACCAGCGAATGTATTAGCAGATGCTTTATCACGATGCCCACAGGTTGCATCCAATAACATAGGTTGGAAGCAGCAGAAGACCAGTTTACAATGTACTATATGAAACAACTACCTTTCGAAAACTTTATTACGACAGCATTGAAAAACATAGGCAAAGAACAGGGCAAGGATCCCGAAATACTAGGAATCAAACACAAGTGGAGAAGTAAGGATTTTCCAGGCATTCGACAGCACTATCTCATAAAAAACAATGTTTTATTTTTTAGACGAAATGTTGCAACGAATGAATGGTTAATTTATATCCCAGATGAACTAATTAATAAGTACATATGGTATACACATTTCAGTAATGGCCACTTTGGACCAAAGAAATGATTTTTAAAAATGAAACAAACAAACCATTTTCCTAGTGTGGAAAGACGAATTAGAACAGTATTAGTCAAATGCAAAAAATGTATGAGGGCTAAACACGTCACTTTCCAAACCAATCCACCTATGTTTCCAATAATCCCTAAAAAATTAAAACAAATAGCTGCAGCACATTTGATGGGGCCCCTCCCACGCACAAAAAATGGATATATTTTCATATTTGTCGTTTTGGAACTTACTTCTAAGTATGTTACCTTGACACCATAAAAACGGGCAACAGGTCTTACTATAAGTAAAGCATATAGACAAGATTTTCTCAGACAAGTAGGTCGAGTGGAACGAATAATTTCGGATAATGGCCCACAATACAAATCAGTGCAATGGCAGAACACATTAAAACAACACAAAATAAAACCCATCTACATATCTAAGTACAAAACTAGCGTAAATCCAGCAGAACGATCTATGAAGGACATAGGCACTTTATGCCGATTTTATGCAGGCAAAAGACACAACACTTGGGATATATACCTTGAAGATTTTCAAGAAGTAATAAATGAAATGCCACATAGCACTACACTACTACCTCCAGTTACTGTACTTAAAAATATAGAACCCCCAAACATAACCAGAGAAAATGTTAGATTTCCTATTGTACCACGTAGATAGCACAAACAAGTCATAGCAACAGCACTCTCCAACATCAGAAAGGCAGCCATTAAAAGAAAAGAAAGGGGAGATAGAACAGAAATTAAAAGAACGTCCTCAGTAGGCCAGAAAGTATTTGTAAAAACACACCATCTCTCCAGCAAACAGAAACACAAAATACATAAGTTTTACGCTGCATACAAAGGACCTGTCATAATTAGCTGACTTGCTCATGATAATGCTATGGAACTAATGAACCCAAAAACAGGCAAAACCTTAGGACTTCACCATGTGAGCCATATCAAAAAGTTTGAAGATTAATTTTATTACTGTAAAATAATCAGCACAATATTTCAAGATTATGTCGCAGATAAGATCGTCAGGAGAAAGAAGAATGAAGAGAGAGGAGGGTGGGAAAAAGAAAGTAGTTTCAATAAAAACAAAAACAAAAATAACACCAATAGTACCATAGATTAAGGTGAAGGGATAAAGTGTAGATAGTCTAACAGCATGAAATACTAAAATGCTATACACCATGACACTACACAAAAAATACAAAACGAATTTGAGGATTCTTGTAGAGGTTAAGACTCAAAATATCTTAGAATTGTAACATGGAAAGGGCACCGAAATTTGTAAGGCTTTTTAAGAAGGTGTAAAACAATGTAGGTACTACACATATGTTAGATGATTATAAGTAAAACTTTTTGTAAGAACCATTGTAAAAACTCCAGTAAAGACTAGATGCAATGACCCACAAGTTGCAACGTGAGACGTATCAAGAAAGAAAAGGATGTAATTAGCAAGACATGATTCCTACAAGGCAGAAGCGTCGAGAGAAGGGAAAGGACAGCAAGACCAACAGAAGGCTCTTGTAGCCGAAGTGAGCAGTAAATCTGCTGAACCACAGGGTGGCGGAACCCTGCTGGGACAGAACACGGAACCACAGAGTGGCAGAACACGGAAGGCCAAGAGGGTCTTGGAATGCCCCGACTCAGCAGAGCGAGCAAAAAACGGCCCGATGAGAAGACCGCTTGGGCAAGCCACCACTGGCCAAAAAATATGTGTAAAAGTCACACTACTGCTATTAAACAGCGCGCTGATGCACAAAACTGAAGAAAACTTCCACAAAGTAAAAATGACACACCCAAACAATTTATCAAACTGTTACGAAGAGGAGAACTTCAAAGCGACTAGTTATCAATAAATATTTCCATATTCTGCCCAGAAAAGAACCAAGAAGCAAGCAAGATGCAGAGAAAAAGCAGGAAGAACAGAAGTTGAAGATTCACAAGATTGAGACCAAGAAAGAAGATGGGTGAAGAATAGACGACATACCTTCCCTAATCCCTATCCTATTGTAAACTAGTCATCTGCGAAGTACTACAACGAAAAACGATCGCTTTCAGCGACACATAACAATGACTTTCACACATACAAAGCCAGTAAACCACGAGATTCGGCACTCACAGCTCCATTCCGTTATGGGACCTCCACAACAGCAACACACACTTGCAAAGCCAACAAGGAACGACTAACGAAGCTGTACATCAAATACTTGCCCACATCCATCTCGCTCAAGTCCATCACCTACACGCAAAAACATTCGCCAACCTCATGCTTAAACATTCATAGGATTGTGTGAATGTGTGAAATCAAATTATGTGATGTAGGAATTGTGCAAAAGAAATGTGCGAAAAACTAAATAAGTTAAGCACACCAGACAGCTAATAAACTACAGAATAACAGTCATTGACTATGGACTTAAGTAAAAAATAGACTATCGATAAAAATAAGTCATTAGTTCTGAAATGGGCAGTATATAAAGAACAAACGTAAGGCATAATAAACACTAAAACTATATGCCACATATTTTCTCCTCATAAAAATAAAAGAATAACTGTATTTTACTTATTTTCTTCTTATAAAAACAAAGAATAAAAAATTATCTTGTTGGATGTTTTCCCTTTTTTTAAATATTTGTACCATTTGTTAGGATAATATCTCAGTACTTGTGTATGTATATTTCTTTGTCAAATTAATTCTTGGAAATAATTCTTATTTGTTAGTGTAACAACGTTGAAATGAGTGTCTAGAAACAAAAACATTTTACTTGTACATGATATTTAGAAAATGTGTTAGGAATATATTTTACTTAATTACTACATTTATAAAAAAAATATTTCTAAGAAAATCGATGTGAAAGACTCCTCACTTTCGATAACAAACTTCTTAAAAAATGTGGAAGAATGTAAATATATAAATTAGTAATACAAACTAGCATAGAACCAGAATAACGTGGCTAAACAGTAGGCAACAAAATTTAGATAAAGGAATAATTTTTGACTGACTTAGACAACGATTCAATCATTGCCTAACTTCGGTGCAAAAGTTAAGTTCGAAGGGTGGTGATATGTAAGGTGTCAGGCAAATCCAACACCTTCCATGAAAACCCTGACATGATAAGCAAATCCAGCAGTATGTCACATAGCTCCGAATAAATCCTGACATTAAATTAACCAAAGTAATACGATCAACGAGTGAGCAAATGGAATACCACAGACTAACACAAGAACGCCTAAATGAATGTCATACCTTCCCACCGTGAAACAGACGCAGTTCTGAGGGAAGAAACGAGAACAGAAGCCGAGAGCTTCTTCTAACTGTTAAGCTAAAAGGCCCTACGATAAGGGACAGACACCCACGTCGCCAGCTAACCACCACGACCACTCCCCAGCCCATATTAAAAGATAGAGCCCTCCAGAAGAACAGTATAGATCTTACGATAACACTAAAAGGGCCACACCAGCTGCAAGTTTTAGCGTGAGACTTTTTCGCGTCTCTGTTACATTGCAAACGTTAAAAACATTGCCCCACCAGGAAAAGTATAACGTTTCTCATTGGATAGACAGAATTTTTGTAGGTGGAGCTTAAGGTTAACATTGAGACCCTGATTGGTCAGATGAAAACACAGCCAGATAGTTTTTTTTAAACCAACTTCGGTAAATTGTAGTTAGGCGAAGTTAGGAAAGAGTTGCTTAGTTGCTTCCGAGACGGCTAGCTGTATGGAGCTGGGATGGTCGCTGCCCCTGACGTTCACCGACAAGGTAATGTACGCACACGATGCCGCATTTTTGAGCGCATAAGGCTTCACTCAGAACTGCAGAAGTCTCATCTGTTACATCCCCGTTTTGCGTAATACTAGTGTCGATCGTCAATTATAGCTCATACGTATGTTAACATCTGAAACGCGATGATTTTTCTGTTATATGATTATTGAGAAGCCGCATCAGCCACTGTAATTTACGACAAGTTAGATAAGTAATTAAAGATAATTGAGGGTCACTGTAGACCATTTGGATGGTTTTCTCTTTTGTGAAACTTATTTTAAACCTAGATTATAGATGTGATAGGGCATAGGTCATCCTTCGATCCAGTGTAGAACTTGGAAACCCATTCAGGGAATATTCGTTCACATTTTTGTTGAACCCAGTTGGTTTTTATCATCCTGTATTAAAACATTTCCTTTTATCAATAGTGCAATTTATAAACAATGTTTTGTGAGTAGAATAAAATTTCCAGTGATAAACTTAACTGCTTTTTCGACGTTATTTTACCAGCTAACTAAAAATAGGAAAGCCTTGAACCCCTTCCACTAAATTTAGTTAGTATTAAGATTCTTTTACAGGGAGTGCAGTGGAGCTGACGCTGAAATGATTAAGTATTTGGTTATATCATCGCTAGTCCCACTGAACTCTTCTGAACTCTACATGTGATGTGTGGTCTGGCGTCTCCTTACCAGCAACAGGTCCCAGGTTCACACTAGTCAATTCCCTAAAAAACACGCTCAGAGCGTCGTTGCGCGTAAGTGGTAGGGAGACACGACACAGAACAACAGACACCATGCAGAATGTTAGAATGTTCCCAAAAACGATGGAATGGTCACTGGGCCACAATGGCTCGCATTTGGTTTGAAGAACTTTCTACACAATTCGAAGGAATGATTTCGCCACACAGATCACCCTGCATGAATCCCATCGAACATTTATGGGACGTAATCCAGAGGGTGTAAACTCCCACTTCGTAACCGACCTTCTGGATTGCGATGTAACTGACCGTGATCGCATATTCCGCATGAAATTTTACAGCGAGGAAGGCTATCGTTGCCGAAGAAAGGTAATACCGGTTAGTTGTAGCAAAGTGTAAACTGACGCTTCTAAAGGAAGAATTTGTTATAAACCTAATCTTAATACTGATGATAATTTTGAAATCGGTGGGAATTTAGTGCAATTGGTCAAGTACCGAGGGGTTAAAAGGGCACA
The DNA here is from genome assembly GCF_021461395.2 of Schistocerca americana. Taxonomy (NCBI): domain Eukaryota; kingdom Metazoa; phylum Arthropoda; class Insecta; order Orthoptera; family Acrididae; genus Schistocerca; species Schistocerca americana. The sequence goes on from NC_060119.1 coordinate 1,019,237,291, forward strand.
ACGTATTATTTACCTCAAGAGAAATCTTGATAATACCAAAAAATTCTGATTAGCAAAAAAACGGGATAATTAAAGGGTCGACAGCCCGCTAGTGCAATGGATCTTCAGAATCTTAAGAAAGGTAATGGAAAAGAAATTTAAGCAAATAATCACTGGCGTGGCAACAAAAGATTGTCTCGCTTTTCCACTGCACAACAGTTCAAGAGAAAATAAATGAATGAGTAAACATAAAGTTTGTAGGTTTGCAGTTCTTTATCCTGAAATATTAAAATTTAAAAGTACAGTTTAATGAAGTTACTAGTTAAATAAATGTAACTAAATCTTTGTTATTTAAAAAAATATTACTTTGAAAAATCTCAGTGTAACGTAATGAAAAATTTAGAAAAAGGCAAAGAATTCATTTGTGATTATTGAAAGATTGAATTGAATTCACTTTAAGCATATGGGTAACAGATTTTACTTTTAATATAACAACAATAAAATACATACCAAGCCAGCAGAAGTCACTCGCTAAGCTAAACACAGAATAAATGGAATTGCACACTCTTAACTTATGCTGTACTTTTAGTTATTAGTTTTACCAGTGAAATTTTATATTACATTAAGCGAATGAAGTTAATACTGAAATCGCAAAATAGTTAAGCCTGTGTTACGCAGTACAAGAATGAACAGTTACTGATGTAGAAACCTTAGACTGAAACTGGTAATTAGGAAACAAACAAAACTGGCCGTAATTAGTTAATCAACTTTCATATTCTTACGACACTCGATGGCTGAATGGAAAGCAAAGGAGCCCCGCTTGGTAATAATGTCTGAGGACAATGAAAACACAGGTACCGTACGAGTTTTAACTAATGCATGTTGTTATCCACGTTATTCATTCTTTGTGAAAGAAATGCCACTGGGAAATTGGAAATTTGTGGTAAGGACTATGGGACCAAACTGCTGAGACCATCGGTCCCTAGGCCTACACACTAATTAAACTAGCTTAAACTAACGTACACTAAGGCCAACACACACACACACACTCACCCATGCCCAAGGGAGGACTCGAACCTCTGACTGGGGGTGGAGCGGCGGGGGGAGAAATGTCAGTGGGTAATACCTCTACAATGTTAGTAGCAATTTGTCACTTAACAGTCTTATGATGTTGTAGCTGTGCAGACAACGAGGAGTGTAGCCGGCGACAATGGTGAGCTGCCGCTGTTGCTACTGCTACTGCTGCTGCTGGTTGAGAACCCCGAATCTTCTCCAGAGCCATGGGTAATTATGGAACAGGCAATAGTTGAAACTGCAGCTTCCTCCGACTGTCCACTCCTACCGTGCTCTCAGTGGTCACGGTTTAACGAATTAGGCGCACGTACACTGGAACGATCGTAACTGCACACCGTGTCTGCTAGAGCACCCATCAAATACTTCCACACTTTTTCACGTCTCGAGCTCTTCTGCTTCCTCTCTGTTGACAGCGCGCTAGACTCTCCGTACGCAAAGATAAGCAACAGTGCAACTACTGCTATTTTGTCGTCGCTATCGATACATTAAAGTTCTCTTTACCATTACCCACCAATTTACAACATTTACATTATAATTACAATCAATTATATACATTCACAAATAAATACAAGATTACATCTATTACATGTTAAACACAGGGTGGTCCATTGATCGTGACCGGGCCAAATATCTCACGAAATTAGCGTCAAACGAAAAAACTACAAAGAACGAAACTTGTCTAGCTTCAAGGGGAAAACCAGATGGCGCAATGGTTGGCCCGCTAGATGGCGCTGCCATAGGTCAAAAGGATATCAACTACGGTTTTTTTCTAGGAACACTATTTTTATTACATATTCGTGTAGTACGTAAAGAAATGTGGATGTTTTAATTGGACCAATTTTTTCGCTTTGTTATAGATGGCGCTGTAACAGTCACAAACATATGGCTCACAATTTTAGACGAACAGTTCGTAATAGGTAGGTTTTTTAAATTAAAATACAGAACGTAGGTACGTTTGAACATTTTGTTTCGGTTGTTTCAATGTGGTACATGTACCTTTGTGAACTTATCATTTCTGAGAACGCATGCTGTTACAGCGTGATTACCTGAAAGTACCACATTAATGTAACAAATGCTCAAAATGATGTTCGTCAACCTCAATGCATTTGGCAATACGTGTAACGACATTCCTCTCAACAGCAAGTAGTTGGCCTTCCGTAATGTTCGCACATTCATTGACAATGCGCTGACGCATGTTGTCAGGCGTTGTCGGTGGATCACGACAGCAAATATTCTTCAACTTTCTCCACAGAAAGAAATCCGGGTACGTCAGATCCGGTGAACCTGCGGGCCATGGTATGGTACTTCGACGTCCAATCCACCTGTCATCAAATATGCTATTCAATACCGCTTCAACTGCACGCGAGCCATGTGCCGGACATCCATCACGTTGGAAGTACATCGCCATTCTGTCAAGCGGTGAAACATCCTGTAGTAACATCGGTAGAACATTATGTAGGAAATCAGCATACATTACACTATTTAGCTTGCCATCGATAAAATGGTGCCGGCCGAAGTGGCCGTTCGGTTAAAGGCGCTGCAGTCTGGAACCGCAAGACCGCTACGGTCGCAGGTTCGAATCCTGCCTCGGGCTTGGATTTTTGTGATGTCCTTAGGTTAGTTAGGTTTCACTAGTTCTAAGTTCTAGGGGATTAATGACCTCAGCAGTTGAGTCCCATAGTGCTCAGAGCCATTTGAACATTTTTGATAAAATGGTGGCCAATTATCTTTCCTCCCATAATGCCACACCATACATTAACTCGCCAAGGTCGCTGATGTTCCACTTGTCGCAGCCATCGTGGATTTTCCGTTGCCCAAAAGTGCATATTATGCCGGTTTACGTTACAGCTGTTGGTGAATGACGCTTCGTCACTAAATAGAACGCGTGCAAAAAATCTGTCATCGTCCCGCAATTTCCCTTGTGCCCATTGGCAGAACTGTACATGACGTTCAACGTCGTCGCCATGCAATTCCTGGTGCATAGAAATATGGTACGGGTGCAATCGATGTTGATGTAGCATTCTCAACACCGAAATTTTTGAGATTCCCGATTCTCGCGCATTTTGTCTGCTACTGATGTGCGGATTACCCGCGAAAGCAGCTAAAACACCTACTTGGGCATCATCATTTGTTGCAGGTCGTGGTTGACGTTTCACATGTGGCTGAACACTTCCTTAAATAACGTAACTATCCGGCTAACGGTCCGGACACTTGGATGATGTCGTCCAGGATACCGAGCAGCATACATAGCAAACGCCCGTTGGACATTTTGATCACAACAGCCTTACATCAACACAATATCGACCTTTTATGCAATTGGTAAACGGTCCATTTTAACACGGGTAATGTATCACGAAGCAAATACCGTCTGCACTGGCGGATTGTTGCGTGATACCACTTACTTATACGTTTGTGACTATTACAGCGCCATCTATCACAAAGCGAAAAAAGTGGTCCAACTAAAACATTCATATTTCTTTACGTACTAAACGAATATGTAATAAAAACGCAGTTGATATTCGTTTGACCTGTGGCAGCGCCGTCTAGCGGGCCAACCATAGCGCCATATAGTTTCCCCCTTCAAGCTATAAGAGTTTCGTTCGTTGTAGTTTTTTCGTTTGATGCCTATTTCGTGAGATATTTGGCCCGGTCACTATCATTGGACCACCTTGTATAGCTTCTGCAATGAAGCTTACAGATTCAGAACTAGAAGTACAGTACGATTTATCAACGGATATTAAACGCCGAAAAATTTTGAATGGTGCAGAAGATATTTTATCTGCGTTTTCTGTATTCCCCATTCCATGAGTTTTTCCTGAAGGAAAACGGAGTCGGCAGATGTCCGGAGAAATACAAAAGGAAATGCAGATGCATAAATGCATTCAGTTTGTCTACGTAAATTTTGTTAATAACTCATTAAGCTCCTCTTTAATTACCGTAATTACCATGACAACACTATGTCATTAGAACTCAAATCATCATAGTGTACCTAACAGATATTAAACTACAAATTTACATCTTTCAAAAAATCATTACGTTTGAAATGAAAATTTCATGTCAGTACGGAATAAGAAAATATAAGCAATGTAGATAAAGGCACACAAAAGAATAAGTAAATGTATGACAAACAAGATAACAAATACAGCAAAGCATTACACTGGCTATACTGAAAAGGAAAACGTGGCGTTACACACATGTATTTACAAAGGATGCCGCAGCGTTCTAAGAGCCCGCAGCGGTTCAGTGCGGACATGGCATTGTTGCGTGTGCCTCAGCGGCACGTTTGATGTCTCTGTTTGTGCAGTGGCATTCCAGAACGTCCACCTGCCTTGCAATGTCGAAAACTCACTCCAGAGTAATCTCAAGGCGTCCGTATACTTCTGTCACAGTGGATAACTCGACACTGTCCATACTCACACGCATACACGGACTTGTAAATTTTCTGAGAGCATCAGTATTCATTTACATAATATATAGTATAAAATAATTTTTACAACATATTATTTACAAAATTACAAATGAAATGGAAATGAGTGTTTGGCTTCATTGGCCGGGAGGCCCCGTGCGGGGCAGGTACGGCCGCCTTGGTGCAGGTCTTGGTCGCCACATTGAGCGACCTGCGCGCCGGATGGGGATGAAATGATGAAGAAGACAACACAACACCCAGTACCTGAGCGGAGAAAATCTCCGACCCAGCCGGGAATCGAACCCGTACACGTAGGACGGCAATCCATCACGCTGAAGACTCAGCCTTTTTTTTCGATATTGTTCGTTGCGTTTGGTCTGGGCGGACGTCACAAGACATACGTTCAAGTTGCTCGTTGATTCCTTTACTCAGTTTTTAATTGCAGAGGGCGAGCAGCTCTCTGACCGAACACGCTGAGCTACCGTGCCTGGTTCTATCGGGGCGGACAATTACAAATGATACGTATACCACAGTGACGTTTATACAGATTGATCATGGCTTGGGGTTTCCTTTCATTTCAGTTGCTTTCAGGACATTGTAAGCTAAATTTATCATTATACTTTCTGCAAATTTGTTGATGACCGTTGGTCAAACAAATAAATTTGGAAAAAATTTTGAAAATAACACAAATCAGTTTTTGACTGATACAACTTCTAAGTCGACGATGTTGTGTACACAGAATTAGGAGAAGCTAAACAGTAAGCGTTAGTGTGATGTATATTGACAATCTTAAATGGCCCATTACCAATGAATTTAAATTTTGTAATCTCATTATCAGTCTCGCTTGATTTATCGTTCGCTTTAAAGAGAAAGAGATCGCCAATTGAAAATTTGGCAAACCGCGCTTTCGAGTCATGACGCCGTATTCGCGTCTCGGCATTCTTTTTCATAAACGTTCTTTCTTCGCCTCAGTGTCAATACTAACTCGAGGAGGGAAATCAATTATCTCTTTCACTAAACTCTTAGACTTATAGTCTAATAGGATTTCCGCTGGAGCGACTCCTGTAGATTCGTGCGTCAGAGCATTCATAATGTTTTCAAATCGTTTACGTTTTTGTCCCACGTCCTGTGATTGTGGTTCGGCAAAGTCGCCCCAGCTCACGCATGTATTGTTCCTCCGGATTTACGGCAGGGCAATAGATCCAGATGTGTATCACTCTAGCTCCATTGCTTTCCACACCTTCATTCCATAACTTGGAAGTAAACTGTGCCCCGTTATCAGACAAAATCGCTTTTGATTTGTGTACACAAACTAATCGTTTGCAAGTTTGTGACAAACCACTTTAGCTGATGCTTTTCTTATGGATATAACTCAATGAACTTTGAAAAAGCTTGCAGCACTAATATGTAGGCGAAATTACCTGAGGTGTTTGGCAGAGGGCCATACAGGTCCGTATACGGTAACTATAGTACATCGTCAGGTCTTACGCTCAGCATAGGGCCACGATTTTTGTAATTGGTCACTTTCACCGACTGAACTTATCGCAAGTCTTTATCCTATCTGTTATTCTCTTTAACATGTTGTTAAAATTCACGACCTCAGCCATTTTCTTTGTTCATCTCTTTGGTCCGCAATGACTATTGATTAGTGATAATAGTCTACTATATCGTCGATGTAATTGGTGGGCCAACACACCCGCCAAGTGTCGCTATCCTCATCTTTGCGTGTACATAGGATGTTGTTGTACATCCTGAAATACTTTCTCAACTTTTCTCCGTCTTCATTCTTTTCGTCATACCTGGTCTTCACTATTTACAAGCATTCGTGCTCGCATTGATGACGACGCATATTTTTTACAAATACTCTTTAGCTTCTTCCGTGAAAGTATTACAATTTCACTACATCTTCGGATTCGTCTTCCACTATTCGCTGAGCGGTTTCAGGTAAACGCGATAGCGCATCCGCTATGCAGTTGTCTTTATCTTTTATGTGACCTATATCACAATTAATCTGCTGCAAATAATGAGACCACAATCTTGTCAATCTTTTGTGCAGTAAACAACAATCTCTGAGAAAAGTGAGGACTTTATGGTCCGTATGAATTAACAGTTTTCGGTCCCAGGAGTAATCTTTAAATTTCTTAAAACCCCATACGACTGCGAAACCTTCCTTTTCAGAAATGGTATAGTTTCGCTCACTTTTCGTCAGTGTCCTACTTGCGGACTCAACCGTCCGGTGTTCCTTGTTCTCTCCTTCACCCACCTCCTGAAACAGTTTTAGACCTAAACAGTAATTTGAAGAACTTGTTGCCATGTGAAATAGTAACGAATGGTCAGGATGGTACGGTATGTTACCCTGTAACAATTGGCTTTTCAGTCTCTCAATTGCGGCCTGACACTCATTGGTCCACACAGACTGTGTATTCTTGCGTAACAATTGTTTGAGTGTGGACCATTGAACGCTTGCCTCTGCACGAACTTGCAATAAAATCTGTTTAATCCTAGAACACTTTTTAATTGTTTTCTAGTCTTCAGAAGTGGACAATTTTTATTTTCTCTTTCTTCTGTGGATCTTTTGTGATTCCCGCTGTAGTAACTACAAGGTGACAGTTATTGACCTATATGAAATAAAATCATCATAAATTCTGAACTGTTTGCCTTAGAACGTTCAAACTGCACGGTTGGCCGCGGGGCATGATGGGAATCAGTATCCGCTGTATTGTGTGGTTTACTTCCGAAATCCACTTTATGAGTTCGTCAATAAGCAAAGTAGCGTTTTTGGGGGACTGAGAATCTGGATTTTGCGATCGAGAAGTCTCTTCACTTCCATCAGGTGACTGAGTAGTGTGCAACGTCCAATCATGGAATAATCGGTGCGATATACCATGATGGCACGGTGGAAGATGATATCATCCTCATTATCCAAAGTGACTCTGATTTCGACAAGACCTAGCTGGACCCCATCGAAGCAGCAGAGTGTTTTATGTCCTGGCGGAGCACTTTGGAGACCGTAAGTCTCTGGCGTACCCAGAGGCGACTGGCACGGGCCTCGATTGCCTGTCATATTCTCCGGATCTGAGCACAGCAACTTCCTTTCGTGGGGCTACATTAAAGACAAGGGGTACAGCAATAGCCCCAAAACCGTTTCCTAGGCTTCTTCTGGGACGCCAAGGTCTTACTATGTCCGGTGAGACCCAAACCGGCGCAGTTAACGGTTTCCCTGATTAAGTTTGACAGGGCCTTTCCTATCCGTCTATTGCAATTGCTGATTTTCCTCCTGCCTACAATCATCCCGCTGAGAACCACGTACCATATTCAGTTGATACCCGTCTCTGCCATTTCTACTATTATTGTTCCCATTACGACTCTTATTGTTATAGCAGTGTGAGTTACTATTACCCTGGCGGCGGTTACCATTGTTGCCTTGGTTATTGTTATTATGGTTGTTGCCGTTGTGGTAATTGTAGCTACTACCGCGACTCTTAAAATGTTCGCGGCAATTCCGCTAATAGCCTTCATCTTAGATCTTTTCTAAGAATGCAGTAATTGTTAGGTATCTCTTGCCTGTGTACCTCTTGGAATCATCGAGAAACGTCTTCCAAAAAAATGATTCAAATGGCTCTGAGCACCATCGGACTTAATTGCTGAGGTCATCAGTCCCCTAGAACTTAGAACTACTTAAAACACACTAACCTAAGGACATCACACACATCCATGCCCGAGGCACGATTCGAACCTGAGACCGTAGCGGTCGCGCGGTTCCAGACTGTAGCGCCTAGAACCGCTCAGTCACTCCTGCCGGCAAACGTTTTCCACTTCTCCCATACAATCTCTGTATCAGTCCGTCGATCACCAAATATTCTGATTTGCGGATCAAGTTTACGGAAAATTCTTTCATCGAGCCTCACAAGTTTGCGTCGTAGGATTTTGATGCTACGAAATAGCGCCATTCACTCTCCTGCTTCTGCTCTGACCAATATTCTTTCAAGAACGCATTCTTAAATTCTTGAAAGGCCAAGTTCACAGCATCGAGATTTAAGCACCGTCTCTTAACCTCGCCTGCTAGCAAGTCGATCACAGGCTTAATTTTTCTCTTATCCGAACACGATTCAAGCAATACCATTTCACTATTTTTAGCGAAGTCAGTAGCGTGCAAGACACCCTGCTTGTTGAGGGGATCGAAATGCTTCTCCTTCGCTAAGATTTCAGTGTAATGTGCCGCGCATGACACATAGTGCAGCTTTTCGTCTAATCCTTTTTCCAGTTCGGTTACTTTTGTAACTAGTTGGCAAATGGTCGGCCCTAACCTATCCACTTCCCTCTTTATCTCATCACATGTAGTCAGCTGTTTTTTTTTGTTTTTTTTTTTTACTCCACTATCTATGCCTGATATTAAAGTTTGCGAATTCGTAATCTTTTTCCCATCGTCTTTTGGCGCTAATTCTACATTTTCAACTATTTTCAATAATGGGATCAACAGTCTGTTCCAGTTTGTGTTTGATCCTACCTACTTCCGTCTCACAAAGACAATTTATGCTTTCTAGTTTTGACTGTATCTCTGTCATGTCCAGCTTAAGATTACCGATTTCGATATTTATCACAATTATTTCTTTCTTGATTTCATCTACTTGCAGGTTAACAATGCAATATTCTTGTTAACAATCTTGATTGCTTTATCCTGATCATCCATTTTACTTAACTGTGCATGAATTTTACTATTAATTGATTTGGGCTGAGTATTAATTGATTCTAAACATTAATTTTAGTATTAATTGTTTCGGAATGAGCATTAGTTTTAGCATTAATTTGGAGTGAGCATTAATTGTACTGATCAACTTGCTCAACAAGTCATTTATATTTCCACATATTACTGATTTTGACTCTTAACTCTGGTTCTTTCTGAATGGCTTTTTCGTATCCACCGTCAATGGAATCGGTTTTGGTTTTTTTTCTGAATTCAGTAGCATCTGCAAATTCCAGAAATTCAGTTTTTGTCAGTTCCTCTAGATGGTAGCCGCCAGTTCCTCAACAATGGGTTCCGCTGCTAGCGTTCCCCTTTGCTCTACCGATTGTTAGGTACAATCAAATTATCAGTTTCATTTATGTTCATCATGTTGCCTGTTATACTGGTTAATGCAAGTTTAGAAATGTTGTGGCTTATTTCCACCACTTACTATTGCCTTGCATGGGCGATTAGATTAGATTAGATTAGATCAATACTAGTTCCATGGATCATG